>NC_082660.1:66957229-67260259 GCF_028023285.1 Balaenoptera ricei | reverse complement strand
TAGTGAGGTGGATGGACCTAGAGTCTGTCATACAGAGTGAAGTAAGTCAGAAAGAGAAAAACAAATACCGTATGCTAACACATATATATGGAATCTAAAAAAAAAAAATATGGTTGTGAAGAACCTAGGGGCAGGATGCAGGCGTAGAGAATGGACTTGAGGACACAGGGAGGGAGAAGGGCAAGCTGGGATGAAGTGAGAGAGTGGCATGGACTTACATATACTACCAAATGTAAAATAGATAGCTAGTGGGAAGCAGACGCATAGCACGGAGGTCAGCTCAGTGCTTTGTGACCACCTAGAGGGGTGGGATAGGGAGGGTAGGAGGGAGACGCCAGAGGGAGGAGATATGGAGATATATGTATATGTATAGCTGATTCACTTTGTTATAAAGCAGAAACTAACACACCACTATAAAGCAATTATACTCCAATAAAGATGTTAAATATATAGAGAGAGAGACGGGTGAGACATCCAGAATGGTAAAGTAAGGGGTTCAGTAGACCCTCTCTAACAAAACAACAACTTAACTGGTAAAAATTATTTTTAAAAAATCATTTAAAGTATCTAGAAATTGTCCAAATGGCATAAAGCAAATGGAGAAATATTCATTTGAGAGACTTAAGTCTCAGTAAGGACAGCAGGAGTCTGTGGCATTTGAGGAATTACCTGCATACTCTCCACCTCACCAGGTCTTTGTTACAGAAGCTCAACCCTTAGTGCTCTATTCTCTTCAGGTGTGTTGAAGATGTTAGGGGAAGGTAGGGCTCCCTCTCTCCCCAACTCCTACTCTGGGGCTACAGTTTCACCCTGGCAAGGTAGCTGCCTACATTTCCCATCTCCCCAACACTGTGTTGTAAAAACCATTCCAAGTAGGCACAACCAAGAGTACTGGAGATCCCTTCCACCACCGAGCCCCCACTCTTAGGGTGGAAGCACTACTCCATGCACAAGCTGAGTATACTGGGGCACTGATTTTTTCCACCTCAGCTAACTCAAAGGTTAGAGGTTTCACTCAGAGAAAAACCGAGAGTACTAGGGACTGCCACCATGCCCTGGTGCCCACTCAGAGTGGTGGTTTCACTCTGGGCCCCCTGCCCCTAGCTCTGGTTCAGTGATGCAGAGGTTTTTTCCAAAGGGAAAGGCACTCAATGAGGACAAAAAGTTCCACAGGTCTGCCTCAGAACACTGACTTCATTGAAACAGAGCATGGAGAACTCCATCCCTAAGGGCATTGTTAAAAACAATGGAGATCTTGGTGGAGAGCAATTAGGAGGAGCTGGTGCAAGCAAAGCAGCAGAGGAACCAGAAGTTTTAATAGAAACCAGAGGGAGCCCAGAGGAGTCCTCCTGCAAGTACAGTCAACTCGGGATTGAAAAGACTGTGCATGTGCTGGGCTGCACCCACTCAGGACAATCAGAGAAGAACGTGGGACAGATTTAAAAGTATTTCCCAATACATGCAGACCCATCAACACATGGCAAAAGCTTGATTGGCACAAGGAACTTGACCAAATACTGACTGAACAAAATGTTGCTCTGACCCTAGGAGCACAGGCTTAAAAATAAAATCACCTTCATTCCTGGCAATCGAAGACTGTATGTCCAAGGCTGTGCCCTCTCAGAACAGAGAAGGTGCCTCCAAGCTACTAGTCCCTGGCTGAACATGGGTCAAAAGTCAACTTTTCTGAACTATGATAGCAGCCTCCAAGCACACACATATCCAGTGGTAAAGGGTAAAAATCTTACTGACCAGTAATTGCTTTATGCCAAGCCAGGGGCAACCCTTAGGTAGCTAGACTAAAAGATAGAGAAAGATGATATCAGACTGCATACTGCAGGAGAAATAAACAACCAAGCAAGTAAGAATCCCCCAGAGGAAGAGGATCATTATCCAGAGATGATATAAGATACTACATAAAATGTCCAGTTTATAACATTTATAAAACATGCAAAGGAACAAAGTTACCCAGATGCATGGGGGTTGGGGGGAGCAGGCAATAACCATTGCCTTAGAAAGGGCCCAGATGATGGATGTAGCAGACAAAGATTTGTCAATAAAGAAATAGAATTAAAAAAATAAAAAGAACCAAATGGAAATTCTCAAGTTGAGAAATACAATGAATGAAATGAGAAATTTACTAGAGGAGCTCAATAGTATAGTTGAGCTGACTGAAGAAAGAATCAGTGAACTTGAAGATAAATCAATAGAGATTATGCAATCTGAAGACCAAAGAGAAAAAGTAATGAAGAAAAATAACTTCAGAGAAATGTGGAACACCATTAAGCATACCAATGGGAATATGCATAATGGGAGTACCAGAGGAGAGGAAAGGAGCAGAAAAGCAATATTAAAGAGATGGATGAAAATGTCTAAATTTGATGAAAAACATTAGTCTACACATCAAAGAAGCCCAACAAACACCAAGTAGCATGAACGCAGAGATCCCACACTCAGACACATGATAGTCAAATGTTGAAAGCTAAAGATGAGAAAGCTCATGAAAGCAGTAAGAGAAAAATGATATCACATACAGGGAAACTCCAACATGATTAACAGGTTAAGTTTCATTAGAAACAGTGAAAGCCAGAAGACAGAAGGATGACATGTTCAAATTGCTGAAAGTAAAAAACTATCAACCAAGAATATTATATTCAAAACTATCATTCAAAAATAAAGGTGGAATAAAGATGTTACCAGATAAATAAAAAGAAAGTCCATTGCTAGTAGACCTATATTACAAGAAACATAAAAGGAAGTATTCAGGCAAAAAGCAAGTGACACCAGGCAGTAATTCAAATCCACATGAAAAAACAAAGAGCACCAATAAAGGCACTCATATAGGTACTTGCAAAAGAGTATAGTTTCATGTTTTTCCTTTCTTCTCTTAAGAAACTTAAAAACTTCTTTTGACTTAGAAAGTAACCACATGAAATAATATGTGTATCATTCTTCTGTTGGGGGTGGAAACAGAGCTGTCTTGGAGTAAGAAAATGATAGCAGATGATACCTAGAATATACAAGAACAAATGAAGAGAGCCAGAAATGATATATAATATGGTCAATATGACAAACTATGAATATATACCTGCACTCCTCTTAGCTGTCTTAAAAGATATAAGATCATATAAAGTAATAATTATAGCTATATATTTAGTTTGTAACATATATAGATGTAATATATATAATAATAATAGTACAAAAAGGTTGGTATGGAAAGGAGCTATATAGGAGTAAAGTTTCTATATTTCACTGGAATTAATCAGTGTAAATGAAGTAAATTCTGGTAAGTTAGAATGTATATTGTAAGCCCTAAAACTACCACCAGGAAAATAACTCTTAAAAATACACTTAAAATATTAAAGGGATCAAAATATTACACTGAAACATATCCACTTCATACAAAAGAAGACAATAATTGAGGAACAGAAAAAAAGACATGAGGCATATAGAAGAAAGTTGAAATGGAAGACGTATACCCAGCCATATCAATAACAACATTAAATATGAATTAATTAAATCAAAAGGCAGAGATTGCAGATTGAATTTAAAAAATCAAGATCCAACTTGATTCAACAGATATGCTGTCTATGGGAGAAGCACGCCATAGTCAAAGATACAAATAAGTTGAAAGTAAAAGGATAGAAAAAATATATATATATATACCATGCAAGCACCAACCATAAAATTGTTGGAGTAACTATATTAATATCAGATGAAATTCACCTTAAAACAAATAAATGTTACTAAAGATAAAAAGGGACATTTCACAATGATTAAAGATTCAATCTGTCAGGAAGATATGACAATTTAAAACATATATGCACCTAAGAACCTATCAAAATAGATGAAACAAAAACTTGACAGAATTAAAGGGATAAATAGACAATTCAACAATGATAGTGTGAGATTTCAAGGCCCCACTTAATAATGGATAGAACAATTGGGCAGAAGATCAACAAGGGAATACAATGGAAATACACAATTTGCTCAAGTGTGCATGGAACATTCTTCATAGACCATATGCTGGGCCATAAAACAAGCTTCAATAAGTTTAAAAAGATTGAAATCATACAAAGAGTGTTCTCTGACCACAATATATTAGAAATCAGTAATAAAGGAGAAAAACTTGGGGACTTCAGAAGGAAATTAGACACTTTAAATATGGGTCCAAAATTACAAGGGAAATTAGAAAATACTTTGAGATGAATGAAAATGAAAACACAACAAAAACATATGGGATGAAGGTAAAATTGTCATTGGAGAGCAGTTTATAGCTGTAAATATCTATATTTAAAAAGAAGGAACATCTCAAAACAATAACCTAAACTTCTGCCTTAAACTAGAAAAAGAAGACCAAACTGAACCCAAAGCAGGCAGAAGAAAAGAAATAACAAAGATTAGGGCATAAATTAGTGAAATAGAGAATATAAAGTTAATAGGGAAAGTTAACAAAATCACAAGTTGGTTCTTTGGAAAGATCAACATTTTTAACTCTTAACTAGCCTCACCAGTAACAAAATAGTGAAGACTCAAATTAGTAAAAGAATGAAAGAGGATATCACTACTGATCTTACAGAAATAAAAAAGACTGAAAAAGACTATGAACAATTGTGTGCCAACAAAGCAGATAACTTAGAGGAAATGGACAAATTCTTAGAACGATACAACCTACCAAAACTGACTTAAGAAGAAATAGCCAAGCCGAATAGGTCTATAAGAAGTAAAAAAATTAAATTTCTAATCCAAAACTACCCAAAAAGAAAAGCCCAGGCCTAGATTGCTTCATCACTGAATTCTACCAGAGATTTAAAGAAGGATTAATACCAATACCTCACAAACTTTTCCAAAAAAAAAAAAAAAAAATAGAAGAGGAGGGAATTCTTCTGAAGTCATTCTGTGAGACCTGTATCATCCTGATACCAAAATAGAAGACATCACATGAAAACTGCAGAACAATATCCCTTATGTGTATAGATAACAGATGTCTTCAACAAAATACTAGTAAACAATCCAGCAACTTTTTAAAAGTATTGTAGAGCATAGCCAAGTGGGAGTTATCCCAGGAATACAAGATTAATAAAACATCCAAAAATTAATGTAATACACTATTGTAATAGAATAAAGGACAAAAACCATATGATCATTTCATTAGATATAGAAAAAGCATTTGACAAAATCCAACACCCTTTCATGATAAAAATGCTTAATAAACTAGGCATACAAGGAAACTTCCTCAACCTGATAAAGGCCATCTATGAAAAACTCACAGTTAACATCATACTTAATAGTGAAAGACTGAATGCTGTCCTCCTAACATCAGGAATGAGACAAGAATGTTTGGTCTTACCACTTCTATTTGTTATTGTACTGGAGGTTCTAGGCAGGGCAAATAGGCAATAAAAAGAAAGTTGGAGGACTCTCAACTTCCAAACTGTAAAACTTACCCCAAAGCTACAGTAATCAAGATGTGTACAGTACTGATATAAGGATAGAAATATAAATCAGTGGAGTAGAATTGAGAGTCCAGAAATAAACCATTACATTTATGGCCAATTGATTTCCGACAAAGGGTGCCAAGATGATTCAATGGGGAATGAACATTCTCTTCAACAAATGGTGTTTTGACAACTGGATATCCACATGCAAAACAATGAAGGTAAACTCCTTTACACCATATATAAAAATTAAGTCAAAGTAGATCGTAAACCTAAATGTAAGAGCTAAAACTATAAAACTCTTAGAAGAAAACATAGTAAGTCTTCATGACCTTTGGTTAGGCAATGGTTTCTTAGATGAGACATCAACAGCACAAGCAACATAAGAGAAAATAGATAAATTGAACATCATCAAATCAACAGTGCAACAACTTTTGTGCTCCAAATGATGCCATCAAGAAAGATAAAAGACACTTAGAATGGGACAAAATATTTACAAATCATATATCTGATAAGAGACTGTATCCATAATATAGAAAGAATATATAAATATAATTACAACTCGATAATTAAAAAATCTAATAACCCAATTAAAAAATGGGCTGAAGATCTGAATAGAAATTTTCCAAAGAAAATATACAAATGTCCAATAAGCACATGAAAAGGTAGCCATTAGGGAAATTCATATCAAAACCACAGAGATAGATACAACTTCACACTGACTATAATCAAAAACACAGAAAATAATAATGTTGGCAAGGATGTGGAGAAGTTGGAACCCTCATACATTGCTGGTAGGAATGTAAAATGGTGCAGCTACTATGGAAAACAGTCTGACAGTTCCTCAAAAACTTAGAAATACTATATGACCCAGAAGCTCCACTCCTAGATATAATGCCCAAGAAGTGAAAACATACGTCCACACAAAAACTCATACATGAGCATTCATAGTAATGTCATTCCTAATAACCAAAAAATGTAAACAACTCAAATGTACATCAACTGATGAATGGTAAATAAAATCTTTTCTATCCATGCCATGGAATACTTGACAATAAAAAAGAACAAAGAACAAATCCATGTTACATATGGATGCTTCCATTCTAGAACATGCAAATCTATAGAGATAGACGGTAGATTAGTAGTTGCCTAGAGATAGGAGTGTGTTGTGGGGGGATGGGAAGTTACTGCTAATGGATACAGAATAAGTGTATTGACTATAGCCTGTGTTTTGTGATTCATGATACAAGATGTGTTTTGTACATATGCTGACACTGTAGTATGTTGTTGCTAGTATTTTACTTCTGTATTCCAAGTGATGCCATTGAAGTAAGAAATTGGTATCCTCAAACAGTTTTTCTTCTGGTTTCAATTATAGGAGTCTTCAACTGCTATTTCCAAAGGTTCATTTACCTCACTTGAAACATTTTTAATGATGATATAAAAAGAAAGAACAACAACAAAAACCTCTATAGATGCTGCCTTTAACTGTAGTCATGAAACATGAAGAACAAACCCTTCTTCCACTAGTAATATTAGATGCCAGGCTGTCTATAAAGAAAAGCCACTGCATAAATTAGATGCTGCAAGTTTATAAATAGGATGCAATTATAAGTTAATAATTTCATTATTAACTTAATAATTTCATAGTTGTATAGATTATCAGAATTGGAAGAAATCTCAGATGGTTTAGTCCGGGATTCAGCAAACTTCCTGTAAAGGGAGTATCTAAATACTCCACAGTCCTGAAAGTTTCTGATTTTTCCCATGTTTGGCTCCCTTAATTTAGTTTGTAGGTTTTCTGGCCATTCATGTTCCCTCCTTCTGCTTATTTTTCTTTTAATGCAACACCTATCACTCATTTATACCACAATAAATAACTGGCACTAAAACAATGAACTATTAGCTAACTTCATGGTGGTCAGGAATTCTCAGAAATACATGAAATTCATAAAAAATTGTTAAGTCCCATTTCAATTTCCTATCCACCAACCAGATTCATTAACATATGAAAATCGGTTACTTACCCTTTCTTTTATCTCACTTTAGCCCACTGATAATGGGGGAATGGCAAGATGACCAGAGGTCTAAAATACAAATGAAGAGGAAAGTTTAGGCCTTGATAATCTGAGAATCAAATTTTCAGTTATGGAATAATTAGGAATTAATTAAGTGAACCCTTGGTTGAGCCAGTTGTTCTCCCAGCTGACTTCCCCTCCTGATTAAAACTCTGGTGTTAAGGCTTTCTTAAGCAGAGCACACAAAATAGAATGAAGAAAACAAAAACAGCTTTCTAGACTTGTTGCTGAGTGTCCTTTTCAAAAATAGTAGTTCAGGATTTTGCTTTCCCTGAGGTCCTGCCATTTCTATCTGTGTTTAGGAAAAAGGAAAAATGAAGAGTAATATAATCAAGTGAAGCCTTCATAGTAATTTCAAATGGTTGTACCCTCGGTAAGGTCTCAGAGGTATTAACACTCCTCTTCATATTTTAAGATCACGTGAAATCTATTAATGTATCATTTAACCTCTAGCTCAATACAACTTGTTTGTGTGGTCTCTGCATCCATTTGTGTAGCCATTCTAATTTAATATTTGAAATTATAGTTAATGTTCTAAGATGGATGATTAACACGACCAGCTCTAACACAAGTATGGTAGAGAATTTCAATGAACTCTTCCTGGTTAACAATAAAAAGTTTTCAGGCCCTGGTAAATAGGGTTCGTGTGAAAAATTTCATAGTAATATCACTCACTGAATAAATACCATGGCAGAAAAATGTGAAAATGCAAGGACAGACACAAGGAGAACATAGCCATGTGATGACAGAGTCAAAGATTGGGGTGATGGCATCCTCAAGCCAAGGAATGCCTGGGCCTACCAGAAACTGGAAGAGGCAAGAAGGTTTTGGAAGGACCTTGACCCTGATAACACCTTGGTTTTGGACGTCAAGCCTCCAGAACTATGATGAATTGGAGGTCTCAAGTCATTGAGCAACAAGCCTAGTGTCAGCCAACTGACAACAAGCAGAGCTAGGGTCTGCTCCACATCTCAGCTAACCAATGGATCTTCAGTTATGTTGGAGTCAGGAGCGGTTCTCTACTCCTTCAACCCTGTATACAGGTTGAAGAACCTAGGCCTAATGGGTGATAATTTCCAAGGATGGGGTCAAGGTATGAGCAGAAACCACTGGGGGATTCTATTTTCAGTCCATTCAGAGAGCATCATACTACAAAGCTAATTAGGGTGCATAATGACTACAGTAAGAGACCATCAATTAAAATGGGCAATTTAATGTCTTGTGTTTTATTACATTTAATTCTTTAATCCAGTCACTAGTCTATACAGTTTTGCTGTCCTAAGACAGTAAAGCTAAAAACAAAACAAAACAAATACCCAGGCTTTCCAGATGTTAGTTTAAATCTAAGATTTACTCTTAGTTAGTTAAATCTAAGAATTACAAGGATTCATCATACTACATATTTGTGGAAGATTCAAAATTTATAATAAGATTTATATTTGTCAATTAGCCTAATTAATCCTAATTGGCCACTTCTATGTTCAGGTTTGAATATGGGTTTGCTAACCAAGCCCATGGGTTTTGTTTCTAAGAGTCAGGGTGAGACTTCTGAGCAGTCATTTGCTAATCAGGAGCTAAAGGAGCAAAATTAAATTATGAAAAAATTTAATAGAAAAGTACACTATATTTGCTTTCATTAACTTCCTGAGTCAGGAATAACTGATATACATATATAATCAATTATTTCATTCAATAAATATTTTTGAACACTATACAAATTACATCCTGAAGTACAAAAACTGATGTGGAATAGATCCTCAAAGATTACATTCCCATTCTTTTCCTTTCTATCTATGCCTTACTTATAGATTGGCAGCAATGTATTTACTTTCAAGAGAATTTTATCCTTTGGAAAAACTGGAGGCACAGATCACCACTGATTAGAAACAATTAACTTATTTCTATTTAAAAGCCATTAGGGACTTCCCTCGTGGCACAATTGTTAAGAATCTGCCTGCCAGTGTAGGGGACACGGGTTCGATCCCTAGTCCAGGAAGATCCCACATGCCACGGAGCAACTAAGCCTGTGCACCACAAATACTGAGCCTGCACTCTAGAGCACGCGAGCCACAACTACTGAGCCCATGCACCGCAACTACTGAAGCTTGTGCACATAGAGCCCATGCTCCGCAACAAGAAAAGCCACCACAATGAGAAGCCCACACACTGCAACGAAGAGTAGCCCCCGCTCACCACAACTAGAGAAAGCCCACGTGCAGCAACGAAGACCCAATGCAGCCAAAAAAGACAAATAAAAAGCCATTAGATAGAAGCAACCTAAATGTCCATCAACAGACGAATGGATAAAGAAGATGTGGTACATATATACAATGGAATATTACTCAGCCATAAAAAGGAACGAAATTGGGTCATTTGTAGAGACGTGGATGGACCTGGAGACTGTCATACAGAGTGAAGTAAGTCAGAAAGAGAAAAAAAAATATCATATATTAACACATATTTGTGGAAGCTAGAAAAATGGTACAGATGAACTGGTTTGCAAGGCAGAAATAGAGACACAGATTTAGAGAACAAATGTATGGACACCAAGTGGGGAAAGGGTGGGTGGGATGAATTGGGAGATTGGGATTGACATATATACACTAATATGTATAAAATAGATAACTAATAAGAACCTGCTGTATAGCACAGGGAACTCCACGTCGCTGTACAGTAGAAAATAACACAACATTGTAAAACAACTATACCCCAATTAAAAAAAGAGAGAGAAAAGCCATTACACTAACACAAGAAACCTGAAGAAGAGCAATGCAGATCCCAATATATCAACAAAGTATAGTAGGACCTATTAATCAAAGGAAGTGACAATAATGCTTACCCATAAAGCAGTAATGTACTTGTAAAAAAAAAAGAAAAGAAAAGAAAAAAAAAAAGCTTACTGACCATATACTTCCTTATTCAAAGAAAAGGAACCAGGCTCATAAAGGTCAACGTGTGGCAGTGTGATTGTGTCCAAATATCAGTGAATGGTAAATGTGAAAGCATAAGGATGAGTTCCATTAAAAATAAGAAAAGAGCAGGAAATAAAATCAGTACTCAAAATTACAGTTTCTTGCCACAGTGTCATTCAATTAATCACACTTTGAGACTTTGTTATTTTTTGTATGTAATGGGAGTTTTTACTCATATAAACTAGTAATAAGATTAAACTCTAGAATGATGTTTCGAAGGAGGTAGTAGAATCTCTGTCCCTAGAGATTTTAAAGAATTGGACTGACATCTGTCTTATCTAATTAAGTACTTTAGGAAATTTAACTCTACAGCAGAGAATTTTATGAGTTGACTTCTTGAATTTACTTTCAATATTAAAAATTTAATTTTGAAAATATATGATAAAGTCCATTAAAGCTTAACAAATAAGTTTTGTTGTTGTTGTTTTTGTTTTTGAGTGAAGGAAGATCCATTCCTGGGAGAGGAAATATCATTGCTTCTTCTGAAAGCAAACCTCTCCTTAGGATATTAGAAGTATACTATCATTCATCAGAAAGAACTTTGTTCATTTTTTATAAATGGCACAAAAAAACAGCTTGTAACAAAAGACATCCTGCTGACTCACTTATATGAATGTCTGTGTGTAGGAATGCTTGAACTCCAAGTTTTCTTTTTTCTTCCGGCCAGAAGAAAGGTTCTTTGACTTTAAAGAAAGACTGCTTTTGCTAGTGTTTACACACTAGATATTGTCTTTGTTAGTTATAATGCACTGCTATTAGTAATAGAAAATTTTATAATGATGTTAATAAAAATTTTATACATTTAAGGTGTACAACATGATGTTTTGATATATATATACATCGTGAAACGATGACTATAGTCAAGCTAATTAACATATCCATCTCCTCACATAGTCACTTTTGTGTGTGTATGTGTGGTGAGAGCACCTGAAATCTACTCCCAAGGCAAATTTCCAGTATACAATATGGTACTATTAACTATGGTACTATAGTCACCATCCTGTACATTAGATATCTACAGTATATTTATCCTACATAACTGCAACTTTGTACCCTGTAAGCAACATCTCCACATTTCCCCTACCTCCCCACCCCTGGTAACTACTGTTCTACTTTCTTCTTTTATGAATTTGACTTTTTTACGTTCTACATATAAGTGAGATCATACAGTATTTTTCTTTCTGTGTCTGGCTTATTTCACTTATAATGTCTTCCAGATCCATCCATCATGTTGCAAATGGCAGGATCTTTTTTTTTAAGACTGCATAATACTCTGTGTTTGTGTGTGTGTGTGTGTACACATATATATATATATATATATATACTTCACAATTTCTTTATCCATTCATCAATTGACATACACTTATGTTTCCATAACTTGGCTATTAGGAATAATGCTGCAGTGAACACCGGGAGTACAGATATCTCTTTGAGGTACTGATTTCATTTCCTTTGGATGTATGTTCAGAAGAGGAATTGCTGGATCCTGTGGTAGTTCTATTTTTAATTTTATGAGGAACCTCCACACTGTTTTCCATAGTGTCTGCACCAATTTACATTCCCACCAACAGTGTACAAGGGTTCCCTTTTCTCCACATCCTCTATAACAATTATTATCATTTGTCTTTTTCATAATAGCCATCCTAAAAGGTATGAGGTGATATCTCATTGTGGTTTTGATTCACATTTTCCTGATCATTAGTGATGTTGAGCACCTTTTCATATATCTGTTGGCCATTTGTATGTCTTTGGAAAAGTGACTTTTTAGGTCCTTTTCCCTTTTTAAAATCAGGTTCTTTGGATTTGTTTGTTTTGTGTGTGTGTGTGTGTGTTAACTATTGAGTTATATGAGTTCCTTGTATATTTTGGATATTAACCTCTTATCAAATATATGGGCTTGCAAACACTTTCTCCCAATCTGTAGGTTGCTTTTTCATTTTGTTGATTGTTTCCTTTGCTGTGCAGAAGCTTATTAGTTTGATGTAATCCCACTTGCTTATTTTTGCTTTTGTTGCCTAAGCTTTTGGTGTCATATCCAAAAATGATTGCCAAGACCAATGTGAAAAAGATTTTTCCTTATGTTATCCTTTAAGAGTTTTATGATTTCAGGTCTTACATTTAAGTATTTAATCCATTTTGGATTTATTATTGTGTATAGTGTAAGATATGGGTTCAATTTCATTCTTTTGCATGTGGCTATCCAGTTTTCCCAGCACCATTTATAAAAGGGACTGTTTTTCCCCATGGTGTACTCTTAGCATCCTTGATGAAAATTAGTTGATCATATATGCTTGTGTTTATTTCTGGGCTCTCTATTCTGTTCCATTGGTCTATGTGTCTGTTTTTATTCCAGTAACATACTATTTTGATTATTATAGATTTGTAATATAATTTGAAATCAGGAAAAGCCTCCAGCTTTATTCTTCTTTCTCAATTGCTTTAGCTATTTGAGGTCTTCTGCAGACCCATACAAATTTTAGGATTGTTCTATTTCTGTGAAAAATGCTATTAGAATATTGTTAGGGATTACATTGAATCTGTAGATTTCTTTGGGTGGTGTAGACATTTTAACAATATTAATTCTTCCAGTGCCTGAAAATGGGATACCTTTACATTTATTTGTGCCTTCTTCAGTTTTGTCACAAGTGTTTTGGTTTTCAGTGTACAGATCTTTCACCTCCTTGGTTAAATTTATTCCTAAGTATTTTATTCTTTTTGATGCTATTGTAGATGGGATTTTCTTCATTTCCTTTTCAGAAAGATCACTGTTGGGGTAAAGAAACCCAACTGATTTTTATATGTTGACTTTGTATCCTGCAACTTTACTGAATTGGTTTCTTAGTTTTAAGAGTTTTTAATGGAGTCTTTAGGGTTTTTCTACATATAGGATTATGTCATCTGCAAACAGGTAATTTTCCTTCTTCTTTTCCAATTTTGATGCCTTTTATTTCTTTTTCTTGTCTGCTTGCTCTTGCTAGTACTTCCAGTACTATGTTGAATAGAAATGGAGAGAGTGGGGATCTTCGCTTTCTGTTTTTCCCCATTGATTATGATGTTAGCTGTGGAGTTTTCATAAATGGCCTTTATTGTATTGAGGTTAGTTCCTTCCGTACATATTTTGTTGTGAGCTTTTATCATGAATGAATGTTGAACTTTGTCAAATGCTTTTCCTGTATCTATTGAGATGATCATGTAGTTTTTAGCTTTGATTCTGTTAATGTGATGTATCACATCGATTGATTTGCATATGTTAAACCAACCTTACATCTCAGGGTTAAATCCCACTTGGTCATGATGTATAATCTTTTTCTTAAAAAATATTCATGTATGTATGTATGTATGTATGTATGTATGTATGTATTTGGCTGAGCCAGTTCTTAGTTGACCCGGGATCGAACCTGGGCCCTCTGCATTGGGAGCACGAATCTTAGTAACTGGACCACCAGGGAAGTCCCCATGATGTACAGTCTTTTTGGTGCATTCTTGAATTTAGTTTGTTGGTATTTTATTGAGAATTTTGCATCTATTTTCATCAGAAATATTGGCTTGTAGTTTTCTCGTGGTGTATTTTTCTGGCTTTGGTATCAGGGTGATGCTGGCCTCATATAATGAGTTTGGAAGTATTCCCTTTACTATTTTTTGGAATAGTTTAAGAAGAATTGGTATTAATTCTTCTTTGAATGTTTGTTAGAATTCAGCTGTGAAGCCATCTGGTCCTGGACTTCTCTTTGTTCAGAGGTTTTTGATTACTGCTTCAATCTCCTTATTTATTATTGCTCAGTTTATGCTTTCTATTTCTTCTTGATTCAGTCTTGGTAATTTGTATATTTCTAGAATTTTGTCCATTTCTTCTAGGTTATCCAATTTGTTGTTCATAATAGTACCTTATGATCCTTTTTATTCTTGAGATATCTATGGTAATGCCTCCTCTTTCATCTCTTTCATGTCTGATTTTGTTTATTTGAGCCTTCTCTGTTTTTTCTTAGTCTAGCTAAGGGTTTGTTGATTTTGTTTATTCTTTCAAAAAACTCAACTCTTGGGACTTTCCTGGTGGTCCAGTGGTAAAGAATCTGCCTTACAATGCAGGGGACGTGGGTTCGATCCCTGGTCAGGGAACTAAGATTCCCACATGCTGTGGGGCAACTAAGCCCAAGTGCCACAACTACTGAGCCCGTGTGCCTCAACTACAGAGCCTGTGTGCCACAAACTACAGAGCCCATGCACTCTGGAGCCTGCATGCCACAACTAGGAAAGAGAAAACCCGCACACCACAACTAGAGAGAAGACTGCGCACCACAACGAAGAGCCTGTGCGCCACAACAAAAAGATACCACATGCCTCAATGAAGATCCTGCATGCCACAACTAAGACCCAATGCAGCCAAAAATAATAAATAAAATAAATAAATCTTTTAAAAAATCAACTCAACTTATTGATTTTTTTCTATTGTTTTCCATTCTCTATTTGACTTATTCTGCTCTGATCTTTATTTCCTTCCATCTCAACTTTGATTTATTTCTGCTTTTTCTGGTTCCTTGAGGTGTAAAGTTAGGTTGCTTATTTGATATCTTTCTTCTTTTTTAATGTAGGCATTTATCACCACAAAGTTCCCTCTTTGTACTGCTTTTGCTGCATCCCATACATTTTGGTATGCTGTATTTTCGTTTTTGTTTGTCTCAAGATCTTTTTTAACCTTTTGATTTCCTACTTGACCCAGTGGTTGTTCAAGAGTATGTTATTTAGTTTCCAAATATTCATGAATTTTTCCATTTCTTGCTATTATTAATTTCTAGTTTCATTCCATTGTGGTTGGAAAAGATACTAGGTATGACTACAATATTCTTAAATTTATTAAGACTTGTTTTGTGACATAACATGTGATCTATCCTGGAGATGTTCCATATGCACTTGAAAAGAATGTGTATTCTTCTGCTGTTGGGTGGAAAGTTCTGTATATGTCTGTTAGGTCCATTTGGTCTCTAGTGTTGTTCAGGTCAACTGTTTATTTTCTGTCTGGCTATTTTATTCATTATTGAAAGTGGGTTATTGAAATCTCCAATTATAATTGCATTGCTGTCAATTTCTCCTTTCAGATCTGTCAATGTTTGCCTTATATACTTAGGTGCTCTGATGTTGGGTGCATATATATGTACCTTTGTAACTTTTTCCTTTTGAATTGACCCTTTTATCATTATGTATTGATCCTTGTTTCTAGAGACAGTTTTTGACTTAAAATCTACTTTCTCTGATGCAATTATAGATGCTCCTGCTCTTTTTTGGTTACCATTTGCTAAGAATATTGTTTTCCTTCTCTTTACTTTCAGCCTATGTGTGTTCTTAAATCTAAAGTGAGTTCCTTGTAGATAACATACAGTGGGATCTTGGTTTTCTATCCATTCAGCCACTTTGTATCTTTTTCTTGGGGATTTTAGTCAATTTACATTTAAAGTCATTATTGATAGGAAAGGATTTACTATTGTCATTTTGTTAACAGTTTTCTGTTTGTCTTGTAGGTCTTTTACCCCTCTTTTTCTCTTTGCTGCCTTCCTTTGGGTTTTATTGGTTTTGTAGTTGTTGTTTTTGTATTGATAGGTTTTGATTCTTTTCTCTTTTTCTTTGTGTATCTTCTATAGTTATTTTATTTGTGATTACCAAGGGGCAGTAGTAGAAATTTTAATTGTTCATGACACTTAAGGACATTTTTCTATAATTATTTTCCTGTTCCAGAAACTGATTTGTCAGGGGAAAAGGAGGGAAGGATTGGAAACTCTGTTGCTTGGGGAGAAGATGTACAGGCTAGCTTTTCTCTGACTGCTCTGTTCTCAATACTTTACTTTTAACTGGGGAAGTCATATCACCAAATTTCAAGTGAATCATAAGCATGATCTAATGGGAAATAAGTGTAAACCTGGGGAGGCTGAAGAATAATTATTCTGTTAATCATTCATCTTCCTATCTGAGGATTGTAAGCAATTTCAGAAGGTCGCCCAGTCTAATTTTCCTTCGTCTTGCCAGTAAGAAAACATGTAGAAATTGATTAGTTGAGTGGCTCCATGTCATATTGGGAAGTGGAAAATCTAGATCAGAGGTCCTCAAAAT
The DNA here is from genome assembly GCF_028023285.1 of Balaenoptera ricei. Classification (NCBI taxonomy): domain Eukaryota; kingdom Metazoa; phylum Chordata; class Mammalia; order Artiodactyla; family Balaenopteridae; genus Balaenoptera; species Balaenoptera ricei. The sequence continues at coordinate 67,243,672 of NC_082660.1, read as the reverse complement.
GTGGTCTGGGGGTTCCTAAGATTCTTCAGAGTCTCATTATTTGCCTTTTTCATTTTCATTCTCTCGTAAGTATAGTGTTTTCCAGAGGCTACATGATATACAATGACATCGTTGTTCTGACAGTTAATGTGTATGTTCTTGTGTTTTCTAGAATTTTCTAAGGTAGTAGTTTTAGGGTACAAACATGGCTATGTTCATTTACATACAAATAACTCAGTTTGTTCTCAGTACTTATACTGTTTTCTTACTGGCTATCTATGGCTATACCTTCAGTAATCTCTGTAATCTCCTTATTATCCACCAGATAGTGATTTTAAAATTCTAGAATTTCCCTAATGCCTATGTGGAAAGACAAGAAGTAAGCACACTTTATTTTTCTTGTTTTGCAGTTAAAATTTTTTTTTAATTTTCAAAAACTTCTAAATTTTTACATTTTACCTAATCCTTATTATAGAATTTAATAATATTTATACTACTATAAAGTCATATTTATATTTTTCTCATTCTTAGAGTTAGATCATTGGCTTATAAAAGGGAGACTAGGAAAATCACTTTCTCAACACATAACTGCTCCAACCATTTCTAGAGATGCTGAAAATCATTTTTGGCTTGAAACTGACATCACAATAGAGTTACAGAATTTTTTGACTCGAAGAAGGGAGGACTATACTCCAAAGAAACTAGGCAAAACTGTAAATTAAATATGATGAAAACTATTTCTCTCGGCTTTATAGATGTTAATAATTTACCCTATTGTGTCTCGTGTGGCAGAACATTTTCAGGTAGTATTATGGTACCAGTTAAATTGCAACAACATTTTGAGTTCAATTACTCAGTGATTATGGAAAACAGAATTCAATATTTTAAACATAGATGGATAAGCTCTTTAAATCCAAAAATTGTTTGTTACAGCTTTAAAACAAAATAAAGCCACCAAAGCAATTTATGGGTAAATTATCATAAATTGGCTAGAAAAGCACACACAGTAACTAAGAGACTGAGCCTTGTACAGTTGACATTGCTTAATGAATGCCTACCAAATGAAAAGTCAGTAAAAGAAATAGTGGTACAGACACTTTACAATGATACAGTAATTCATCTAATTAAATATTTAGCTGCAAATATGAAGAGTGACTTATTATTTCATCCTCAGAATTATACTTTTGCCTTACAAATGGCTGAATCTAAATGCAGCTGAAATTGATGAGAATGCATGGAACCACATACAAGTATTGATAATATGCAAAGTGCTGAATAACTTTTTTGAATCTCATGGTTTATCCTGAAACAACCATGTTGACATTTGCACTGATGGTGCAACAGCATTAGTAGGTAAAACTGCCAGTCCCTTAGCATGAATCAAGACAGTAGCACCAAACTATACCTAGTCATTGTATTCTTCACCATCATGTACTTAAATAAATGTGCTAGTTTCATTTAAGAATATCCTTAATAAAGTCGTAAAAGTTAGTTTATTAACTCGACCCTTGAGCACAATTTTTAAAAATATTCTATAGGATGAAATGGAAAGTATACACAAAGCACTTTCACTGTATATTGAAGCATGATGGTTGTCTCAAAGAAAAGCACTTGTACATTTGTTTGAGTTGAGAGCCGAATTAGCCACTTTTTTTCATGGAACACCACTTTCACTTGAAAGAGGGACTGATAGAACTATGGCTCTTCAGATTTGAGTATTTGACAGATGTTTTCTCAAAAATTAATGAAGTAAGCAAGGAAAGAAATGAACCATATTTATTATCAATGATAAAATTTGAGTTTTTAGGAAAAAATTAGAATTTAAAAAAACTTGTATCCACCACTGTAAGCCTGACAGCTTCCCAATACTTAGTGACTTTTCTGAAGCGATATGTGGTGATATTAACAAATGTGATATTCTGGATGTTTTTGAATGGAATGCATCAACATTTGGAATACCTGCATAATTCAGTGCACTGGTATTTTCCATATGAGTGATGTTACAAAATCATGCACAGGTAAAAGATACATTCAAAGGGCAAGATAGACCAATGGATATCAGTGTAGCTGAGTCTAAAAAATTCATGGATATGGTTTCAGATTCTACACTGTGCCAACTTTAAGAAACCAACACTTGTCAAGTTTTGTTGTAGAATCAAAAAAGAATATCCACAGTTATCTGAAAAAGCTGTTAAAATACTCCTCGCTTTCCAACTATATATCTGAGTAAGGCCGAATTTTCTTTAAAACAACATATCACAGTAGGTTGAATACAGAGCAGATATGAGAATACAGTTATCTTCTGTTAAGCCAGACATTAAAGAAATTTGCAAAACTGTAAAACAGTGCCACCTTTCTCACTAATTTGTTGTAAAATATATTATTCACTAAAATGTTATATTATTTCTGTCATATAATAGGTGTATCATTTTAAAATAATAAACAGATATATTACATGTTTTATCAGATTTAATTTCCAATGCAGTAAATATTGATAGATATAGCCCATATGGACAAAAGCTATTTGGGGTCCTCAATACTTTTTAAGAGTTCTAAAGCAGTACCGAGACCAAAGCATTTGAGTAGTAGTCTACATATAGGATTTGGACTTATGACTTGAAGCTCCAAGCATTATTAGAAATGTGGCCTCTTGGGACCTCCCTAGTGGTCCAGTGGTTAAGAATCCGCCTTCCAATGTAGGGGACGCAGGTTCAATCCCTGATCAGGGAACTAAGATCCCACATGCTTACGAGGCAACTAAGCCCATGGGCCACAACTACTGAGCCCGTGAGCCTCAACTACAGAGCCCACGTGCTCTGGAGCCCATGTTCTGCAACTACAGAGCCCTGCACTCTGGATCCTGTGCACCACAACTAGAGAGAAGCCCGCGTGCTACAACAAAGAGCCCACACGCCGCAATGAAAGATCCTTCATGCTGCAACCAAGATCCCACAACTAAGACCCGACACGGCCAAAAATAAAATTAAATTAAAAAAAAAAAAGAAATGTGGCCTCTTGTCAAACAAGGAAATTGGTTTCTAGACAGAGAGACAGTCATGGTCTCAACTGTGACTTGGAGTGAGCTATATGAATTCCATGCAAATTAAGTAAGTTAACCCTTGAAAATAAGTGTGGGAAAAAAACAAATTGTGGTATGTGCTATCTTTGGACAAAGCATATACTCTTAACATTTTTTACAGTGTTTTGCCATTAGCAAAGCATTTTCACACTCATTATCTCTTTTCTTCAAGATTAAAAGTGTTTTTAAAGATCAAGTCCCAGACTTTCATTTTTATAGATGGAAAAATTCAGGCCCAAGAAGAGAGGTGATTTACCTCAAGTCACAATATTGTTCACCATTGTATCCCCAATAACTAGCACAATGTAGACACTCAATATGTATTTGCTGTATGCATATCTAAATGAGTGAATAAATGAATGAATGACAGAGCTTGTAGAGGCCAGGACTCCTCATTATGAGTCCTGTCTTTTCTTACTTTTGCATGGGCTTCTCATATTATTTTGCAAAACAAGAGTAAATGTGTTTCTGTTACAGAAGGAAAGACTTAGATTATTCACAGTAAAGAACTTTTTGGCAATTTAAGACTCTTCCTGGCACATAAATACAATGGATTACTAGTCAGCCATAAAAAGCAACGAAATTGAGTTATTTGTATTGAGGTGGATGGACCTAGAGTATGTCATACAGAGTGAAGTAAGTCAGAAAGAGAAAAACAATTACCATATGCTAACACATACATATGGAATCTTAAAAAAAAAAAGGTTCTGATGAACCTAGGGGCAGGACAGGGATAAAGACACAGACGTAGAGAATGGACTTGAGGACCCAGGGAGGGGGAAGGGTATGCTAGGACGAAGTGAGAGAGTAGCATTGACATATATACTCTACCAAATGTAAAATAGATAGCTGGTGGGAAACAGCTGCATAGCACAGGGAGATCAGCTCGGTGCTTTGTGACCACCTAGAGGGGTGGGATAGAGAGGGTGGGAGGGAGATGCAAGAGGGAGGGGATATGGGGATATATGTATATGTATAGCTGATTCACTTTGTTATACAGCAGAAACTAACACAACATTGTAAAGCAATTATACTCCAATAAAGATGTTTTAAAAAATGGTTCTGAAGAATCTAGGGGCAGAACAGGAGTAAAGACCTAGGTGTAGAGAATGGACTTGAGGACACGGGGAGGGGGAAGGGTAAGCTAGGACGACATGAGAGAGTGGCATGGACATATATACACTACCAAATGTAAAATAGATAGCTAGTGGGAAGCAGCTGCATAGCACAGGGAGATCAGCTCGGTGCTTTGTGTTTGCCTAGAGGGGTGGGATAGGGAGGGTGGGAAGGAGACACAAGAGGGAGGAGATATGGATATATATATATATACGTATAGCTGATTCACTTTGTTATAAAGCAGAAACTAACACACCATTGTAAAGCAATTTTACTCCAATAAGGATGTTAAAAAAAAAAAAGACTCTTCCTAGTCTTTTATCTCAATCAAGATATGGCGTATACCGCCACGACTTTTAATAACAGGAGAATTTGTACTTTTTCCTCTTCAAAACCCTATTGGCCTTTCTTACTTGGAATTACAGATTTTCAAGTAGAGCTAACTTGTTGAGTTCAGTTTTATTCCCACCTGCGTTACAGATCCCTTTTCATCAGAAATAACATTTCAAGTATACTTATATATGTACGTATGTACCTATATATACATGTATTTGTGTATATACATATACATGTATAGCATGTGTATACATTTATGTATACATGCACACACAAACACAAATTGTAACTATCCACACACCACATTCAAGAACTTACAACCTAAAGAAAGAAGGAATGTTTGGTAATCCAGATCTAGGTTTCCAATTTCTCTTTGCTTTCAGGCATCCTGGCTCAGCTATTACAAGAAGGTGAAATTCTAATTTATGTCATGCGTAGCACATAATAGGAGCTCAATGTGTTGTTTGACTGACTAATCTTATAGGAACATGACTTAAAAAGGCATCTGGGTAGTGGTAATTCCCCATATCAAAATAGGCTCCGGTTTTTAAGGGAAAGTAGCTGCTAAGCTCAGTTTTTGCTCTGCCTTTTGGTGAATTCACAGGGAATATCACACACCTCAGAGTTTTAAAAGTCCCTGTTAATGGTGGGATTTATTAGGAATTCAGTCTACAGACCCTGCCAAGTCTGCCTAGATTTAAGACTCCATCTCCAATAAATTCCAGTGAAATGTCTTTAAAATATTTCCAGGGACTAAGATTTAGAATGAGCAAAAATGTCATAAACAAATTATAGTCGACAGTACCTAATGGAGAGGATTTTACTTAACTATTTTTTAAAGTATCATCTTGGGAAGGAGTGGAGTTTAAACGAGGGGAGATTAGAGTGAGAATTAGGAAACCTACATTCCAGTCCTTGCTCTGCTATTTATTGTTGAGGAATCTTGGAGAGATGACTCCACTGCATACTCTGGATAATGTCTGTCTCCCTGTACCTCACAGGAATGGTATAGGAGAGTGAGAATGTATGTGAAAACACATGGAACTCCTTAATATAAAAAGTTGAATGCCACAGCTAGACTTAAGAATAAAGTTGTCTTTTATTTTCCAATCCAAAATGCCCATTTCCACTCCACATATTTTGAGAGCTGTTAAAGTGTAATGTTTAAGGCATGTTACAAGCCTTGGACCCTGACAAAAAAAAAATCAGGTGGGCCAATATAAAAACAAATATGGGCTTTTTTCTCACCTCTACTAAGCACTAGCCACCCTTCCAGTTAGTTACTCAGGCATGTGCACACTGTGATTTTTTTTTCTTATCTATGCCACACTAGACTGTACCTCCTGGAGAGCACAGACCATCTTGTCTACCTTTGTAACTCCCACAGCGTCTAGTAAGGCCCTCACTTATTGCTCAGTAAGTGTGTGTTAAACATAATAGATTCTGTTTAACTGGTTATAGAGCTTCTCACCTTTTAATTCTTGTTAAGAGCCTTTTAAGTGGCCTCCTTACCTCCACTGAACAAATTAAGGCCCTGAATTATTTTTCCATTCCTATAATTCTTTCCAGCCTATTCTCCCCATTACTCTGTGAAGTTAAGAGGTCATCAGACTTTTATTATCAAAAATTTAACTAAGAAATTATTCTAAAATTATATTTAGACTTTTAGGAAAATATCTCTGAGCAAATGAAAGATAAAAAGTTCAAGGGAAACCTAAGAAATGCCTAACTTACACTAGTGTGAAGCTTGAGTTATTTTAAGTTCTAGCATCTACTGTTCCTCCATCGATTGCCCGAAGACCTGCTTGGAACATATCCAGAACTCCCCAAGCAACATTTCATATCAGATGCATGAATGATTCACAAAGCAACTTCTTCCTTTATTCTTTATTTTGTCTAAAGTCAGACACCACATCCTAGTCTCCTAGTGATGTCTTCAGAATCCCTCAAAAAACAGTAATTTGCCAAATAACATTGATTTACCATTGCTTATTTATTCAAACAACAGAATTTGCTCCTAGAGTAGCTCCAGTTTGTCTTTCTTTGTTCTCATTGCACTTCCCTAGATTAGGCTTATTACCTCAAACATCCAACACATTTGTCACTTTCAGTGGAGGTTGTAGCACCCTAAGTGGTCTGTACCTCTACTTTTATCTCCCCTCCAGTTCATTCCTTCCCATCCCCAAGCTATCAGAATTATCTTTCTAAAACACATGTCTATACTTGGGCTCACTTCTTAATAAAATCCTAATTCCTCAGACTGGCATTCAAGACCCTCCACATGTTTTACTTTTACCTTTTGGCCCTTGTTTACTACTTCTTCACTAAGCACTCTTGTAACTTGCCTCTCAAAGGTTTATTCATTCCTCAAAGAAGGCCCAGCTAAAATTATGCATCCTTCAAAAAACTTATGTTTCTATCCATAATTGAAATTCATCTTTCCTGATTCCATACTTCCTTCACACTTTGGACTTGTGGACATAAGTAAGTATTTGTGTCCTTCTTTACTGTAAGCGTCTTTTGAAATTTCCTCATTTACGATTGCTCCACAGCACCACCCAGCACAATACTTTGCACCTAATATAGATAGTATCATTCAGCTTCTGGATTCTTACACTTAGTGTAATGTTTTTGAAGGTCATCTGTGGGCTAGTATGTACCAATTGTTTGCTCCTTTATGTTACTGAATAGTATTCTATTATATGGGTATACCCATATTTTCTTCATCCATGTACAAGTTGATAAAATATTTTGATTATTTGCAGTTTTTTGGCTATTATGACTGCTATTTCTCTGAAGATTTACTGGGATAAATCCTACTTGATTTTTTTTTTTCTTGGAAGTTAAAACGTTTTATTTTTATTTATTTTAGATTTTTTTTATTGAGGTAACATTGGTTTATAACATTATATGAGTTTCATGTGTACAATTGATATATAACCCTCTGAATATGCTGCTGGATTCAGTTTTCAGTATTTTGTTGGGGATTTTTGCATTCACAAGGGAATTGGTGCACACAGTTTTCTCTTCCTGTGATGTCTTTATCTGGCTTTGGTACCAGAGTAATTCTGGCCTCATAGGATGAGTTAGGAAGTATTCTGTCCTGCTCTATTTTTCGGAAGAGATTGAGAATACGTGATGTTAATCCTTCTTTAAATGTTTGGTAGAATTCACCAGTGAAACTCTCTCTCCCTGGGTTTTCCTTTGTTAGGAAATTTTTGATTATCAATCCAGTCTGTTCACTCATATATAAGTCTGTTCTGATAGTCTATTTCTTCTTGAGTCTATTTTGGTCTAGTTTATGTATTACTAGGAATCTGTCCATTTCATCTAAGTTATTGTAATTTGTTGTCATACAATTGTGCATAGTATTCTCATAATCTTTTCTTTTAATTTCACTAAGATAGACAGCAATGTTCCCCTTTCATTCCTGATTATAGTAATTTGAGTCTTCTCTCTTTTTTCCTTAGTCTATCTAAAGTTTTGTCAGTATTTTGGATCTTTTTTAAATAACCAATTTTTGGTTTTGTTTATTTTCTCTATTGTTTTTCTATTCTCTGTTTCATTTATCTCTAATCTTTATTATTGCCTTCCTTCTGCTAGCTTTGGGTTTAATTTCCTCTTCTTTTTCTAGTTCTTTAAGGTGTAAATTTAACTTATTACTTTGGGATCTTCTCTTTTTTTTTTTTTAATACATGGGCTGTTTTGTTTTGTTTTGTTTTGGTTGTGCCTCGCAGCTTGCACGATCTCAGTTCCCTGACCAGGGATTCAACCCTGGCCCTCGGCAATGAAAGCCCAGAATCCCAACGACTAGGCCACCAGTACTCCCTAGGATCTTCCTTTTTAAAGTAGGGATTTGCAGCAATAGATTTCCCTCTGAGCACTGCTTTTTCAGCATCCCATAAGTTTGGCTATGTTGTGCTTTTGTTTTCTTTTTCTTTTTTTTTTTACAGATTGCAAACGATATAATACTCTTTATGTGCTTTTGTTTTCATTCATTGAAATATATTTTCCAGTTTCCCTTGTAATTTACTCTTTAACCCATTGACTAAGAATGTGTTGTTTAATATCCACATATCTGTGAATTTTCCAGTTTTATTTCTGTTATTGATTTCTAGTTTAATTCCATTGTTGTTGGAGCACATACTTTGTATGATTTCAGTCTTTTGAAATTTATTCAGACTTATTTTGTAAGTCTGGTCTATCCAGGGGAATCTTCATGTGCACTTGAGAATAATGTGTATTCTGCTGTTGCATGGAATATTCTGTATGTTTCTGTGTCTGTTAGGTCTAGTTGGTTTATAGTGTTGCTTAAGTCCTCTATTTACTTATTATCTTATGTCTAGTTGTTCTATCCATTATTGAAAGTGGATTATTGAAGTCTTCAAATACTATTGTATAAATGTCTATTTCTCCCTTCAATTTTGTCAATTTTTGCTTCATATATTTGAGGTCTCTCTTGGTAGATACATGTATGTTTATAATTGTTGTACCTTCTTTATTGACTTATCCTTTCATCAACATATAATGTCCTTCCTTGTCTCTTGTAACAATTTTTCATTTAAAGTCTATTTTTTCTGACATTGGTATGGCCACCCCAACCCTCTTTTGGTTACTGTTTACATAAGATATCTTTTTCCATTTTTCACTTTCAACCTATTTGTGTCTTTGGAGTTAAGTGAGTTTCTTGTAGGTAGCATATAGTTAGTTGGCTCACGTTTCTTCCTTTTAACTGCACAGTTTAATTTATTTACATTTAAAGTAGCTACTGAAAAGGAAGGACTTACTTCAGCCATTTTTCTCTTTGTTTTCTGTGTCTTACGCCTTTTATTATTCCTCAATTTCAACATTGTCTTCTTTTGTATTTAATTGATTTTTTGTATTGTAACATTTAGATTCCCTTCTCTTTTCCTTTTATGTATTTTTAAAGTTATTTTCTTAATTATTACCCTGAAGATTACAATTTATATCTTAAATTTATAGCAATCTAGTTTTAATTAATACCAGCTTTGCTTCAGTCCTATACAAAATTCTCCTCCTATACAGCTTCTTCCCTCCCCATTTATGTTGTTATTGTCACAGATTACATTTTTATACGTTGTGTGTGCCCATTAACATAGATTTATAATTATTGCTTTATACATTTTCCCTTTTAATCATATAAAGGGAAAAATTCAGTTTAATTTTAATGTTCATAACACACAAATCTTGGGTAGCATGTCTGTATTCTAAATAGCACCTTGCACATTCAAGTCGCTGCTAAGTATCATAGTGTCCTTGTCTAGAATAGAGAGCTGTCAGATCTAAGTTCTTAGCACATTTCATATTGGTCTGAATAGCTTGTTTAGATCTTCCAAAAGCACTGCAGTTGTTTCTGACCCCTTTCATGTTAAGCACACATAGAAAAATTCTAATATTTGCACAGCTTCCTGAGATATGTGACCAAGGCAGCTCATAGCTTGAGTCCACTAAGCTTAGGGGCTCATTCACCTCAGGTTCTAACTCATCTTCCCAAAGACTGAAGGAGTCAATATTTGGTTTTACATATTACCTGTTCACGGCATATCAATTGAGAAGTTATGCTATACGTCATTCAGCCTTCATTCTGGATGGAGAATTAGCCATTCAAGGGAAATTAAAAAGAAAAAGCAGCGTGTCCTGTTGTAGGTGGGATTATAAAACATCCCTCAAGATTTCCCTCTCCCTGGTGTGCATGTCCTGCATAATCCCCAGGACTGTGAAAATGATGCATTTTATGCCTATGATTAGGTTATGTATGTCCTATGGCGCACTTGATCTTAAATAGGGAGATTATGTAGTGGACCTGTCCTAATCACATGAGCACTTTTAAAAGTAGAGAGTTTTCTCCAAAGAAGAAGTCAGAGAGTGAGCTCCAGCTGGCCTGGAATAAAGCAAACATCCATGTTGTGAACTGCCAATGGAGAGGGGCAGCTTCTAGTAGCTAAGAGCATTCCCCAGTCAACAGCTAGCAGTAAAATAGGGACTTCTGTCCTGCAGCTGCAAGGAAATGAATTCTCCAACAACCTGAATGAGCTCGGAAGCAAATTCTTTGCTAGTCTCCAGCCAACAGAATAATTTCAGCCTTGTGAGACTCTGAGCAGAGAACACTGCTACACCATGTGTGGACTTCTATAGAACTGTGAGGTAATAAATGAATTTTTTTTTAAGCAGCTAAGTTTGTGGTAATTTGTTACACAGCCATAGAAAACTCATATAGTCCTTTTCCCTGATGGTTTATAGAGAAGACCCTCTTAGAGACAAATGTGTGAAAACATACCCTATAACTCTGAGTGATGCTATGGTTACTTTCTGGGATTCTGTAGCAAGAGATCTTAAGGCTTTATGCTACTACTACAAGCATACCTCGGAGATATTGTAGGTTCCATTCCAGACCATAGCAATAAAGTGATTATCACAATAAAGCGAGTCACACGAATTTTTTTGTTCCCCAGGGCATATAAAAGTTATGTTTACACTATACTGTAGCCTATTAAGTGTGCAAAGCATTATGTCTAAGAAACAATGTACATACCTTAATTGCTAAAAGAATGCTAACCATCTTCTGACCACGCAGGGTTGGCAAAACCTTCAATTTGTAAAAACCGCAATATCTGCAAAGCAGTAAAGCAAAGTGCAATAACATGAGGTATGCTTGTATATTACTGTTTCAGGGTCTCACCTGAAGGATGAGAATATTAGTTGTATTAGTCACCAATCAGTTGTGGATAAAATGTTAGATGGGAAACTATGAATGGATGGTGATAAAGGCTTAGGGATATGGGCACTTGGTGGAAGAAAGGAGAATAAGGAATAGGTAACAGGAAATACATTGACTCCTGCCATATGGAGATTTGGAGAGTGAGTAAACAGTCAAGGTATCTAGGAAGTTGTAGTAGCCACTGCCTAGGGGCTGAAGCACAAGTAGCTAAGGAGACAGAATAAAGCATGGGATATGGCTTAAGAGCCTTGTAAGCAAGTTAACTAGTATGGAATTAGAAACAAGTTTTTTTGAAACTTGATTTTGTGTGTGTGTGTGTCTTGTACTTCTTTATTTTCCTTGTGTTCTTCCTTCATTTTTTTTTGTCTTTAAAAATTTCAGCCTTTTACAGCTGTGCTAAGAGAAGCCAAGCAAAGAGGAAATTGTTCACACTTGTGCCAGAGATTTAATGAGAAAATAGTGTTCCTCTGGAGGCCAGGCATGGCAGTTTGATCTGGAAGAGAGGTTTCAGGAGAGTATTTCCTGACAGAGGCTGCTTCAGAGAGGTTAAAATTTAGTTAAAACTGAACACTCCTGCTGTGACTGACTATAAAAGGGTGGCACAAGGGAACTTTTCTCTGGTGATGGAACAGTTTTGTATCCTGATGGTAGTGGTAGTTTACATGTGATAAGATTTCATTTAAAAATACCCAAAGAAATGAATGCATGTAAAACTTGATGAAATCTGAATAAGGTATGTATGTAATTTATAGTATTGTGCCAACGTCACTTTTCCTGGTTTTGATAATGTACTATGGTTATATAAGATGTTATCACTGGGGAAAGCTGGGTGAAGAGTACACGGGAACTCTCTACTATTTTTGCAATTTCTTATGAGTCAACTTATTTCAAAATTAAAAATGTTGAATTGAAAAAAAAAAAGAACACCCTTAGATTTCTGGCACCAGCCAGAAACTGCTTCCTGAAATTGCTAGCCTGATCCAGACAATGAATCAAGTGAACAGTGTTTTTACAAAGTTGTAACAACCATGAGACACCCACTAAAACCCAGCCCTATGACAGAATCACAAAGCACCTGGACATAAGAGGCTCTGCCTCATGCTGCTCTGTCAATATCAGGGCTGCAAACACATTCTAAAGAAATACTAACCATGTCTTTCAATCCTCTAACTCTCTCTTCACCTTCCATCCCTAAACCAGCCAACTCTCCTATGGGAATTAATACCGAGAAGTGAGGAGCAGAGTGTGTTAAGCAAAGACCAACAACACCGTTACTGAGCTGATTGCAAGAAAGCCCTCAGGCCTCTGACTTACTGTCCTGCTGGTACATGTTATACACCACATGGCTTTACTTATTGTCATCTCTCTTGTATCTCTATGTGACTTGATAATATGATGCACTATCTCAAAAGCTAGTGCTTGGCATAGAAACATTGAGAGACCCAAGTAGCAGAAGGCTTTGTATGCACTAAGCAGCTGTTCATTAGGGCTACCTCCCTCCACTGAGAGAATGCAGGCACCTGACACGTTAGCTTCCTGTTTTACCATCCAAGCACACCAGTTTTTGCAGACGTCTATATTTTCTTCCTCCTTATCTCCCTTTGTGTCTTTAAAAAAAAATATGCTTTCTCTTCTTTAAAATCCAGGCTTGAAGAGCCCCCCAAACTACGCCATGCACCCCTGGTTTAAAGCAAAGGGAAAAGAAAATGCATTTTAAAGGAAGACAAGGGTGATATAATATATAAGAACCCTTTGCCTAGGCTAGTATTGGTTTAAGGTAGTTTTAAAAAAAAAAAAAAAAAAAACAGCTTGAGTTCTAAACTTAACCAGATGGAAATGTGTGCCTGCTGAGAGTTGGACCTAATTCAAAAAAGATTGTTAGCCAATAGACAATCCAATTTAGACCAGCATGTGCCAAAAATGGTCAATCAAGTTGTCGAAGTGTGACTCCCCCATAGCAGATGTCACTGTCTCTCTGAAGGCTTTTGAGTGTCATCCTTTAGCATAGAGGTGGGTTTTATACGTGCACACATAGACATAAATAAAACCTTGGTCTGTAGCCACGCTTTATTTTATTGCACTGTGGCCCCATCACTCTATCAGCAAATAGCATAAGCCCTCTCCCTCTCTTAGGGCTTTTAAATGAATACAGATTTTGCAAATCAAACAAAAGCTATGAACATGCACAATTAATTCCAAGCAACTATCTTTACTTTTCTCATTTTTATGTTCTTCTATTGTATAAGCAACAGAAATCTGAGACCATAATTGTCCACATTCTCATCACCTAATAAAAGTCAATATTTTTATTTGTCCATGTTACTTTCTATTCCTTGTCCTTCTGCTTATTCAATTTTGACATTTTCAATTTTTTTAATATGGATCAGAAATGAAAATTTGTCCTCCTAAAAACAGGTACACACTAGAAGGGCTCTGCTTTCCCAAACCTGGACAATAAATGGATATCCAAAATACAATTATGACCTTTACTGTACTTAATGGTTTAAAAGCCCCATTCATATCCGTTGCTTCATTACATCCTTATGACAAGCTTGAAAGGCAGACAGGACTCTAGGAAACTGAAAAAAAGTAGAGGTTCTCTTGTCATCCCTTCTCCCTGGTTAAACCAGAATACAAGCCCTTCCTAGGCAGAAGGCCAGTGTGAAGAGCTTCAGAAGCATAGAGGAGGCTGAGGTCATTTCTAAGTGACCTGAATGACATTTGAATGGGGTATTGAAGGATGGGTAACATTTAGACCTGTAGAGATGCCAAGGGAGGGAATAGAAGTTAACAGCCATAGCAACAAGTTAGGAAAGCATGTGACATATTCAGCAAACTGTTTGCTGGAGTGCAAGATACATGAAGATGAATCATAGGAAACAAGGCTGGATAGATAGGCTGCAGCCAAATCATAGAAGGTCTTGAATGCCATATTTAAAAGTTTAAATTGTTTTCAGTAGGTAGTATGGTTTTTTGAAGGAAAAATATGCCAAAGAGTTCTTGCATTATTGGGGTTCTGTTATTTTCTAATCAGATGATCTTGGGCATATTAACCTATTTGTGCTTCAGTTTCCCCATCTGTAAAATGGGTATAATAACAATTCCTGCTTCAGAGGATTATTGTAAAGATTAAGTGAGATAATGCATGTAAAGCACATGTAAAGCATGTACAGCACTTAGGACAGTGCCTGGCACATAGTAAGCAGTCTGTAAATGCTAGTTATTATTATTATCATGTAACAGTTCCATCATCAGGCTCTGTTTCCTCAACTGTAAAATGAGGAAGTAGGACTATTTAATTTCTAAAGCCCCTTCACATCTTCAACACTACTTATAATCCTCATCTTCTTGCTCCCTCTTGTACTATGCTATCCAAAAGCCCCACCTCTGAGATAGTGGGAATTTTGGCTTTTTATAAAGAGAAAGATTAGAAAAAGTGATCACCAAGCCCTAAAATATTTCATCCAGATGAGTAAACTGCAAGTGTTTAACTGAGAACCTGCAAGCTTTCTTTAGGATAATCACACCCAACTGTGATAAAAAAAAAAATCAGTTTGGATGAGCAGTCCCAATAATTGTTAGATGCTCTGGACTGGAGAAGACCAGCTTGCTCTCAAAAACAAAACGACTCCCCAACCCACATGCACACAATTGTGTGGATTATGAAGCACTTTCACATTTCAGCCTCACACCAACTCTGTGAGATTATTATTACTATCATTTTTACAGATGAGGAAATTAAGGCACAGAGAGGGAAATGACTCTTTCAAGTCATACAGCTGGTTAGTGATAGAACCAGTACTCAAACCCAGGTTTCTAATATTGTTACCACCACAGATCACCACGTCCACTCCATCAATGAGAGATCTAGAAACCTGGTAACTTGCTCAACTTAATTCAAAAAGGCAGACTGAGCCTACCAGAGAAATGGCACCCCATTTGGCTCTCTGTAGAAATACCAATAACAATATTAACAACATAACTTTGTGACAAAGCAGTTGGAACCATTACAAAAAAGTGCGATCTCTTGCTTATGTGAGAACTTTCTCCCCTTCCCCATTTGCTTGGAAAACTGAAGTTGGACCTAAGCTCTGTTTTTGTTGAGAACAAGTAGATGGAAGCAGATTCTGGATCTGCAGTTAAGAAACATGGATTAATGTTTTAAATGAATAAAGAATACTGCTATGGAGAACAGTATGGAGGTTCCTTAAAAAACTAAAAATAGAACTACCATATGACCCAGCAATCCCACTACTGGGCATATACCCTGAGAAAACCATAATTCAAAAAGAGTCATGTACCACAATGTTCATTGCAGCTCTATTTACAATAGCCAGGACATGGAAGCAACCTAAGTGTCCAGCAACAGATGAATGGATAAAGAAGATGTGGCACATATATACAATGGCATATTACTCAGCCATAAAAAGAAATGAAATTGAGTTACTTGTAGTGAGGTGGATGGACCTAGAGTCTGTCATACAGAGTGAAGTAAGTCAGAAAGAGAAAAACAAATACCGTATGCTAACACATATATATGGAATCTAAAAAACAACAAAAAAATGGTCATGAAGAACCTAGGGGCAAGACGGGAATAAAGACAGAGACCTACTAGAGAATGGACTTGAGGATACGGGGAGGGGGAAGGGTAAGATGGGGCAAAGTGAGAGAGTGGCATGGACATATATACACTACCAAATGTAAAATAGATAGCTAGTGGGAAGCAGCTGCATAGCACAGGGAGATCAGCTCGGTGCTTTGTGACCACCTAGAGGGGTGGGATAGGGAGGGTGGGAGGGAGGGAGATTCAAGAGGGAAGAGATATGGGGATATATGTGTGTATATGTATAACTGATTCACTTTGTTATAAAGCAGAAACTAACACACCATTGTAAAGCAGTTATACTCCAATAAAGATGTGGGAAAAAAAATACTGCTATGTCAAGAGATAATGTTTCAACGTATTAGTAGAAATTGACCACACTTTGTGCTAATCTATTTGCACTCAGCACATTGGTCCTTGCTTTAAAATTATGTTTTCTAATTACAGGCCAATATCTTTGATGAATATAGATGCAAAAATTCTCAAGAAAATATTAGCAAACCAAATCAAACAACACATAAAAAAGATCATACTCCATGACCAAGTGGGATTCATCCCAAGTTCACAAGAATGGTTCAACATACACAAATCAATCAATGTGATACACCACATCAACAAAAGAAAACACAAAAACCACATGATTATCTCAATAGATGCAGAAAAAGCATTTGACAAAATTCGACATCCATTCATGATAAAAACTCTTACTAAAGTGGGTATAAAGGGAACATATCTCAACATAGTAAAAGCTATTTATGACAAACCCACAGCCAGAATAATGCTCAACGGTGAAAAGCTGAAAGACTTCCACTAAAATCTGGGACAAGACAAGGATGCCCATTCTCACCATTTCTCTTCAACTTAGTCTTGGAAGTCCTAGCCACAGCAATCAGACAGGAAAAAGAAATCAAAGGTATACAACTTGGAAGGGAAGAGGTAAAATTGTCATTATATTCATATGACATGATACTATATATAGAAAACCCTAAAGATTCCACACAAAAACTATTAGAACTGATAAATGAATTCAGCAAGGTAGCAGGATACAAGATTAACATACAGAAATCGGTTGCATTTCTTTACACTAATAATGACATATCAGAAAGGGAATGTAAAAAAAGCAATACCTTTTAAAATCGCACCAACACCTAAAATAGTTAGGAATAAACCTGACCAAGGAGGTGAAAGACTTATATGCTGAGAACTATAAAACATTAATAAAGGAAATTAAAGATGATTCAAAGAAATAGAAAGATATCCCATGCTCTTGGATTGGAAGAATTAATATTATTAAAATGGCCATATTACCCAAAGCAATATACAGATTTAAACTGATCCCTATCAAATTACCCATAACATTTTTCAGAGAACTAGAAAAAATAATCCTAAAATTCATATGGAGCTATAAAAGACTGAAAATTGCAACAGCAATCCTGAGGGGGCAAAAAACAAAGCAGGAGGCATAACCCTCCCAGACTTCAGACAATACTACAAAGTTACAGTAGTCAAAACAGTGCGGTATTGGCACAAAAACAGACATATGGATCAATGGAACAGAATAGAGAGCCCAGAAATAAACCACGCACCTATGGTCAATTAATCTTTGACAAAGGAAGCAAGAATATAAAATGGGAAAAAGTCTCTTCAGCAAGTGATTCTGGGAAAGTTGGACAGCTACATGTAAATCAATGAAGTTAGAACACACCCTCACATGATGCACAAAAATAAACTCAAAATGGCTTAAAGACTTAAATATCAGACAAGTCACCATAAAACTCCTAAAAGAGAACATAGCAAAACATTCTCTGACATAAATCGTACCAATGTTTTCTTAGGTCAGTCTCCCAAGGGAATAGAAATAAAAGCAAAAATAAACAAATGGGGCCTAATCAAACTTACAAGCTTTTGCAAAGCAAAGGAAACCATAAACATAATGAAAGGGCAACCTATGGAATGGGAAAAAATATTTGCAAATAATGTGACCAACAAGGGCTTAATTTCCAAAATATACAAACAGCTCATACAACTCAACAACGAAAAAAAAACCTAATCGAAAAATGGGCAGAAGACCTAAATAAACATTTTTACAAAGAAGACATACAGATGGCCAATGAAAAGATGTTCAGCATCACTAATTATTAGAGAAATGTAAATCAAAAGTACAATGAGGTGTCACCTCACACCAGTCAGAATGGCCATCATTAAAAAGTCTACAAATAATAAATTCTGGAGAAGGTGTGGAGAAAAGGGAACCCTCCTACACTGTTGGTGGGCATGTAAGTTGGTGCAGCCACTCTGGAAAACAATATGGAGGTTCCTCAGAAAACTAAAAATAGAATTACCATATGATCGAGCAATCCCACTCCTGGGCACATATCTGAACAAAACTATAATTCAAAAGATACATGCACCCCTATGTTCATAGCAGTACTATTCACAGTAGCCAAGACATGGAAACCTAAATGTCCATCATCAGATGAATGGATAAAGAACACATAGTACATATATAAACAATGGAATACTAGTCAGCCATAAGAAAGAAAGAAATAATGCCATTTGCAGCAACATGGATGCAACCAGAGATTATCATATTAAGTGAAGTAAGTCAGAAAGAGAAAAACAAATACCATATGATATCATTTATATGTGGAATCTGAAATATGACACAAATGAACCTATCTACGAAGCAGAAACAGACTCACAGACATAGAGAACAGACTTGTGGTTGCCAAGGGGGGTGGGTGGGGAGGGATGGATTGGGAGTTTGGAGTTAGTAGATGCAAACTATTACATACAGAATGGATGGACAACAAGGTCCTACTGTATAGCACAGGGAACTATATTCAACATCCTGGGATAAACCATAATGGAAAAGAATATAAAAAAGAATATATATATTCATATATATATATATATATATATATATATATATATATATTCTTATATATGTATATAACTGAGTCACTTTGCTGTACAGGAGAAATTAACACAACATTGTAAATCAACTATACTTCAATTTAAAACAAAGTTATTTTTTCTTACCGTACCCACTGAACTGTAAGCTCCTCAAGAGCAAAGAGGGCATCTTCCTCAGCATCTTCCTCATCTGGGTCCCCTATAGTAGGAATTTTCCTTGAACTTTGCACATTAGAGACACTAGATAATAACTACTTGTTCAGCGAATCTATCAGCTCTTTTATTGGCTACAACTTAAGCCAATGATTCTCATCCTGTTTCCTATTTTGTGAAGTGAAATGAAAGGCCATCTTGTCCCCTCCCATAGTGAAAAATCATTAAGTGAAATTAAGTTTGTAAATCGAAGTGAAGAGCTAAAATCTCTAGCAACCCTCACTGGCTCACATTTGTGATCTTTAAAGTTCCTGCCCTTTTTGTTTCTCTCTTTATGTAAGAACAATAAACAAAGTTTTATGGAACGGCAAAAAATAAAACAAACAATGAAGATGTTTTTAATTAAGAAAGCCCTACATAGTGGGCAGCTCTAGCAGCTCTAGATGCCAATGATCATTTGTGGGCTGCACCCTAATAATAACAGCCATTATTGATCAGTTATTATTGGAAGAAAGTTATCTCACCTAATCCTTATTACAACCCATTTTATATCTGGTGAAACTTTACTTCAGTTAGTTTAAGGAGATAACCTAAGATCACAAGGGATCTGCATTCCCAAGACTGATACTAGAGCCAGTGATCTTGACTATGTTATATTCCTCTCAAAGCCTTGCTCTAGGTTTTCTACATCTGGAGGAAAGCCATCATGTGGGAAAATTGACCCTAAAAGAAATCATGAGATAAACAATGATCTTTAAAGATAAATGTATCCTGATTGTATCAAAAAAGATTGTAACTTTAAATTATAAGCAGTTCAAAATATTAATTAAATAAAAATAGACCAGTAGTTTGTTATTTTAAAAGGATATTTACTAGAGGTAGTTAGTTTCTGATCTTATGTTCATTTTTCTAATGTAAAGTACTATTTATACTTTTTGATTTGTACTCAGAATTGTTACTAACACTTTATCAGAAAATGACCTTCCCCCCCACTTAACTGTCATTTTAAAAGACTTCTTGCATTCTTGAGTGTGTGCTTTTAAAATTATCATTTGGTCCCAATTTTTCCTATTATAGAAGCCCATCTCTGGTTTTGTAATGAAAGACATTGAAAATGTGATTTGATTAACAAATGTGCTTTGTAGTAAGGCAGATTTTATTTAAAGTAAATATATTTAAATCACAGGTTAGGAAGACTTGATTTCATAGAACCATAAAATACTGGCATTGGAAGGGAAATTAGAGGTCACTCAAACCAACCCTCTGTCTGACTCATGAATCAGATTATTAACTACAACATCCCTGACATTTTTCTTGGAAAAGTGCTTTCTTGTTGTTTGCTATAGCCTTAATGCAGGTTCTTCAACTCAGCAGTAGATGTAGGCTTCATTTTAAAAGGTACACACTAATACACTTTAAAGCAATGACTCATTTTTTTTACTCTTTTCAGATTGATTTTGCATCTACATAAGGAAACTAAATAATGAATTTTTTTATTTGCCAAGGCTAATTGAAGTAGATACTTGTGAGGTCACTAGGAGACAAGTCATTTACTATTCAACAGGTTAATCACGAATATTGGTGAGTTATTTTTTGCCAGGCTGTATTAAAAACGAGAATTAAGGTGTTTTATTTTAACAACAACAACCAACTTATTTTGTTTTTTTTTCCTTTGCTAAAACACATATAATTATTTTAACAAGACGTGAATATAAACTCTCAAATTGTTTACTTAGTGACTTGTGTGTGTGTGTGTGCGTGTAATTAACCATAATTTTAAACAAAAATCAAGGCCTTTTCCATCCAAAAAACTGAAAGTATTTTATGTAGAGAATGCAGTTTTCATCTTCAACATCCTATTTTTTTGTACACATGAAGTACTAGGATTCTTTTAAAATATTTTTCAAAATTCTTCTTAAAAATGAATTTGTCTAATGGGAGAAAATAATCCCTTTTTATCTGTATAAGAAGCTTTCTGGTATTAAAAACCTAGATCTATCACTGTGAGCATCTGAATCCAGGTATTTATAAGGTTTCTATCCATTTGCCAGTGTAACTTTGCTGAAAGTCTCAATAATGACTATATTGTTGAAGGATTGATCGTTGACAAATATTTTCTGAGAGCCTGCTTTGTACCAAGTGCTGTGCTAGAGGCTGGGGATGTAAACTTGATTCCAACCTAGACCCAGTTCCTACCACTGAATTTAGTGGGGGAGTCAGAGATGTTAAAAAAGCAATTATAATGCAATGTGCTTATAACAGAGGATTGTACACAACATAGAGAACAAACTAGCTACCTCTGCCTTGGTAAGTCAGGGAAGTCTTCACAAAAGGACTGACTTGTGAATTGGACTGATAGATAAATAGGAGTGCACCACGCAGAGAGCATGGGAAGGAGATGGAATAAGATGTGCAAAAGCATGGGGTATGAATAAGCATGACATGTTAGGAAAATTTTAAGAAGGTTGGTATGACTGGAGGGTACACATGTGGGAATTAAGTGGTAGGAGATGAGGCTGAAAGGATAGATAAGATAGAGTTGTGAAAAGCCTTGTATGCTAAAGATGTAAGGATGATTTTCCTGTCAGCATTGAAATGCCATTAATGGTTTTTAAACAAGGGAATGATAGGATGAGTTTTATATTTTTTAAAAAGATCATGCCAGTTGTGATATGGAAAATTAAGTAAGGTCAACAAGAGCAAAGTAGCAAAACTGATGAGGTTTCTATAATAGCCCAGAATGAAGGGTTGACCTAGAGCAGTGGCAGTAGGAGCAAAAGGAAGGGGGGCATATTCAACAGAGATTTCTGAGGTAGAATAGATTTGGATGAGGGAGAAAAGGAAGACAAGGATGACTGAGATTTCTAGGGGACAGGGTGGAATAGTAGGGAAGGTAATAAGTTCATTTTGAAGTACCTGTAAGATAGCTAGGTAGAGAGGGCATGTTGGCATATTTATGTAGTTCAGAAATATATCCCAGATACTGTTATCACAGGATGCTTGCTAGACATTTGTGTCAGATTCTGTCTTTCAGGTCTAGCCAGGACCAACTATTGAAAATTCTCTGAGAGAGAGACAGAGCCACATGCTCTAGTATGAAGGTATTTGTAAACTTTTGAGACCTATTGATTAGCTGAGAAAACTTTTCTAAAATGTTTTACTCTATGTAATTAGAAAATATAATTTCTATTCCACATGAGTCTCAGAATACAAATACATTGGTTCCCCAATGCCTATTGGTTAAGTGCCTACTTTCCAGGCCAGGCCCTGAGCTAGATGCTGGGGATAACAGGATGAGTAAGATGTAAGCCCAGCCCTCCAAGTGCTCAGGGCCTAGTAAGAAATATGTAGAGGCTTTTCTGGGATTCCCTCAAACTTTGAAGTCATCTCCCTGTTCTCTTAAGTTTAACTGAGATTTAGGGAGAAAGTGGGTAAGCTTTGAAAAGAAGAGACGATTGTCTTTCTAACTTAAGGTCATGCCAAGATAAAATTCTCACAGAGAGAGACTTCAGCTTCATCAGCTCTTGCTTTACAATCTTACCACAAGAAGTGGGCTGTTGGTTTGGACCTAGAAATGTTTGTGTCATATAGATTTTGCCTCCATTTTGGGAGAACAGAGTTCTGCTTACAATGGCTAAAACACGAAGGTCATTAAGGCAGTTAATTTTTACCACACTGATTATATTTTTCCTCACATATGTACTTTATTTTTTCTTTCTGTGTGAGTAATGGAAGCCCTCAAACCAAAGGCCTTTAAGAATGTGCCTTCTGAAACAGGGACTTAGGTTGTTGTGCTTGCTCTTATACTAGGTAGTGTCTATTTTTTTTTAATTTATTTATTTATGGCTGTGTTGGGTCTTCGTTTCTGTGCGAGGGCTTTCTCCAGTTGCGGCAAGCGGGGGCCACTCTTCATCACGGTGCGCGGGCCTCTCACTATCACGGCCTCTCTTGTTGTGGAGCACAGGCTCCAGATGCGCAGGCTCAGTACTTGTGGCTCACGGGCTCAGTTGCTCCGCGGCATGTGGGATCCTCCCAGACCAGGGCTGGAACCCGTGTCCCCTGCATTGGCAGGCAGATTTTCAACCACTGCGCCACCAGGGAAGCCCCAGGTAGTGTCTAATTTATTCCTTTCTTTTTTTAAAAAATACTGTTTATTATCTCATATTTCTTTTTTCTTTTCTTGCATTTTTAAATTTCATCTCATTTGATGCAGAAAAAGCATTTGACAAAATCTAATACCCTTTCATTAAAAAAAAAACTCAATAAACTAAAAATAGGAGGGAACTTCTTCAACATGATAAAAGCCATATATGAAAAACCCACAGCTAACATTATACTCAATGGTGAAAGACTGAAAGCTTTTCCCCTAAGATCAGGAACAAGAAATGGTTGCCCCCTCTCAACACTTCTATTCAAAATTGTAATGGAAGTTCTAGCCAGAGCAATTAGACAAGAAAAAGAAATAGAAAGCATCCAAATTGCAAAAGAAGAAGTAACACTATTCCTTTTCATAAATGACATGATCTTGTACCTCAGAAAACTTCAAAAGTCCACAAAGAACTATTAGAGCTAATAAATTAAGCAAAGTTATAGGATATAGCAGGGGCCATGGACCCCCATGGACCAGTCCTTGGCCTGTTAGGAACCGGGTGGCACAGCAGGAGGTGAGCAGTGGGCGAGCAAGTGAAGCTTCATCTGCCGCTCCCCATCACTCCCCATCACTTGCATTACCACCTGAACCATCCCCTTCCCCCACCCCAATCTGTGGAAAAATTGTCCTCCGTGAAACCGGTCCCTGGTGCCAAAAATGTTGGGGACCACTGGGATATAGAATCAATGCACAGAAATCATTAGTACTTCCATACAGTAGCAATGAACAATCCAAAAATGAAATTAGGAAAACAATTCCATTTATAAAAGCATCAAAAACAATAAAATACTTAGGAATAAACTTAACAAAAAAGTACGAAACTTATATTCTAAAACTACAAAATATTGTTTTAATAAATTAAACATACATAATTGAAAAGACATTCCATGTTCATGGATTGAGAAATTTAATATTGCTAAGATGGCAATACTCCCCAAATTGCTCTACAGGTCCCTATAGAATAGGTAAATCTATAGAGACAGAAAATAGATGAGTGATTGCCTAGGCTCAGGGGGAGATTGGGGGAAATGGAAAATTACTGCTAATTGGCACAGAATTTCTTGTTTCTTTTGGGGGCAACAATCGTGTTCTAAAACTAATTGTACAACTCTATGAATATACTAAAACCACTGAACTGTACAATTTAAAATGGTGAATTGTTTGGTATGTGAATTGTATCTCAATAAAGCTGTTATTTTTAATAAAAAAACATAACAAGTTGAAAGCATGGGGAGAGAGAGATGTGAATGTTGCTGAAAATTGCTGGCATGACTGGGGCAGCTGAGGCTAGGTGGTCCCTGCTGATTACCAAAGGAGAGAGAATATCCCAGAGTTGGCAAAATAAATTCTGCAAAGTAAATTACTGGACAGGGGTTAGGATATTGTAACCTAATTATGTTTAAGTGTTGCCAGGAAATGTGCTCCCAATCACAGTCCTCTCAGCTGAAACTTGTCTTCCACCATTTTCTTCTTCCCTGTGGCACTTAACTGCAGGTCTCTTGTATTCCAGAGCTGCTGCAGCCACTGCTGCCATCACTGCCATCACTGCCATCACTGCCATCACTGTCAATGTCTGCCAAAGATGGTGCTACCACCGGGAGCTGATGTTAAGGACCTTATTTTCTGCGCCATGGGTCTTCTTTTAGCCAGGATATGCCTCCATTTTTAAGCTTCATTTAATAAGAAAGCTCCCAAAGCAGGGCTGCCTCGTGTTTTTTAAATCTGCCTTATTTTTGGCAAAAGAGCTGTCAGTGTTCTTCCTCCTGTCACACACTTTTTAAAACTCAGGCTTGAGTGTCCCAAGACCTGGGCCAAAGAACAAACTAAGTGGTAGACACTGCAACTGGTGCTCTATTCAGTCTTACCTTTCTTTCTCATGCTATCCATCCAACCCTGTCAGCCTCCATTCTTTTTTTCCATAGGATGAATTCTTTACCAGAAGAAGTCTCAATCCCTCATCTAAATAGATCACTAAAGAGACTACCCCACCACTCCTCTAGACATGTCTGAATCCTATGCTAAACAGTATGTGCTTAAGCTGAGACCCCCTGCTCTATCCCATAACTGACATAATTTTCATTCAATCATTCATACCTTATTTACTAAGCACCTGTTATGTGTCAGGCCCTATTCTAGACACTGAGGATACAGAGGTGAACACAGTGCAATCCTTGCCCTCATGGAGCTTCTGTCTTGAGGGGGACAGACGACAAATAAGATATTATATAATTTGTTATTTAATTGCAATTGTGCTCCATAGGAAAAGTATAGGCTGTGGTAAAAAGATTTGATAGGAGGATCCAACCAACATTAAGGCAGCAGGAAATCTTTCTTGAGGAAGTGATACTTCTGCTGCATTCTAGAGGCTGTGGGAGAGTTAATCAGGTGAAGGGGGTTGAGGCAGAGAGATGAGATTTTCAGACAGAGGGAGCAATAGTCATCATTCGTTCATTCATTCATCCTTTCCTTTGTTCAACAAATAGTTATCGCAGACTCACAGACATAGAGAACAGACTTGTGGTTGCCAAGGGGGAGGGGTTGGGAGAGGGATAGATTGGGAGTTTGGGGTTAGAAGATGCAAACTATTATATAGAGAGTGGATAAACAACAAGGTCCTACTGTATAGTACAGGGAACTATATTCAATATTACGTGATAAACCATAATGGAAGAGAATATAAAACAGAATGTATACATATGTATAACTGAATCACTTTGTTGTACAGCAGAAACTAACACAACATTGTAAATCAACTATATGTCAATAAAAAATAAATAAGTAAAGGTAACCATCACGCACACAAAATAGTTATTGAACACCTACCATGTATCAGGCAAGATGTTCCATGTGCTGGGATACAATAGTGAAAAAACAAAGAAAATCCATGTTATGTTGCTTACATTCTAAAGAGAGAGGGGCCAAAAATAAATGACATAAAAATGTAAAACAATTGGTATGTTAGATGGTAAGTGCTATGGAGTTCAAAAAACAGCAAAGCATGATAGGGAGTGCTCATGATAGGTATTGGGAAGGGGGGTAGAGTGCAGCTTGCAAAGATCTAAGGTAGGGATGCTCCTACTACTTTCCAGAAGCTGAAAGTAGGTAAGAATGGCTGTGAGGCCAAGAGTGGATGCTTGTACTGCTCTCACTACTAGTACTATCTTCTATTTATATAGCACTTTGTTTTCATGTACATCATTTCATACACTGCCCAGTCTTTCCCAGTCCTTGTCAACACAGCATAGTTGACCCTTCTTCACCAAAAGCTTTGATTCAGTGTTTTGTGGGGACCGTTTCCATGGGAACACACCTTCAACTTTATAATGGAAGTCAAGAGAGAATTAGAATTTTCTTTACAGAAATGTGTTTTTAGCCAACTTTGCTGGGTTACAAGCATGTTTGTGGAAATTAATATTTTAGAGCTTTAAATTCTAGCTGATTAGGTCAGACAAAAGTGAAAGCATGTTGGCAGGATGACCAAATGTGCAAAGGAAGAGAATTCTGATTTCCAGGGGAAGGCAATATTCAATGACTTCTGCAAAGCAGGGAAGCTGTGGATCTAGCTTTCATAGAAGGTGATATGTAGCTGAATGTTCAGAAGTCATGTCTTCTCTAACAAGTAGTCAAGTCAAATCCCATCAGCATGTCTGTAGAGAATGAGTCTATATCGCATTTCCAGAATGAGTTCCTGGCACACCTGACACACTGCATGGCATTCAAAGAAAAGCACTGAGAAATAGTGTAGGTATTAGGGTTTAAAGTGGAGGAGAAGAGGGAGACATTAAAGCTACTGAGCAAACACCTTTTAGTCTGGGCTTTGTCATTTACTACCTATATGAGTCTGAACAAGCCTGAGCCTCAGTTTCCTTACCTGTAAAATGAGAATGGAATACACCTTTCACAGGATATTGTGAGAAATAAATGAGATGGTGAGTGTGGAAAGTATTTTAGGATAACAATAGGTACTTTTTTTGAGATTTTAGTATCTACCAGAAACAATTTTAAGCATTTGACATAAATTAACTCATTTAATCCTCACAACAACCCTAGGAAATTGGTACTATTATTATTCCTCCCACTTTACAAATGGGGAAACTAGGGCTCTGAATTGTTAGGTAATTTACTCAAGGTCACACAATAAACCAGGATTAAAACTCCAGAGACCATGCTCCTACCTCTTATACTACACTGCCTAGGTAGCAATTCAAAGGGTGACAGAGTTAATTTCTCAGAAGGAGGATATGAAATGTAGCTAGTAAATGGCAGAAATAGGATTCAAACCTTGGTCTGTCTCCAAAGTCTGCGTTTTTTCACTATGCAGCTTCCTGAAAGCACATAATAACAGTAGCTATCATTTGCTGACTGTCTATTTACCAAGCACTTTTTGTATAGTCCCACTAATCTTCGTAAGGTAGATAACCCTACAAGGTAGTTATTGTCCTTATCTGAAAGATGAGGAAAATGGGCCTCAGAGAGTTGTTCTTTGCCCAAAGTCACACAGTTCAGGGTTTGAATACATATCTGCTTCACACCAGAGCCTATGTCAACTGTACCTTGCTACTATCCTTGCAAAGTGTAAAGGGCACAGGTGTTCATTGTTAAAGTCAGAGTGCACGACTAGAACTCAATTGATATTATTTTACATGAGGATGGTACCAATTAGCTAATGCCTACAACATCCACCATCTGATTTAAGGTGGCACATCTGCTTATTTCTGGTATCCCCCTCTTTCCTAGTTCTTTCTCTCCCCTCCAGCATCTTTCCCTCCTTGTCTCCCTTCTCTTTCCTTCCCTACTGTCCTTTTTTCTCTTCCTGTTTCCTATTCTAACCTCCTCTCCCTCTCTATGGCCACCTAAGTTCAGGCAGGGAAACATGGGGGCATCTTCTGTGGGATGGGTTATCTTCAGGGTCGCACCAATCCTGGAACTGAACCTCTTGTAGAGACAGTGGTCCCAGTCAGGGTGGCCTCATATTAAATGAGGAGCCTGGCGATTAGCCCAACCTCATCCGGTTTTTGATAAACATGTTGACTCACTGAGCTAGGCTCAAGAGGGAACCAACTTCTTTGGAGATATCCATTAGGAGCACTCACCTGTGGGGCCATGGCTGATATAAAAGTATACATAGAATCTTCAGCTCATTCACTTATTTAGATGTTTTATTCTTCAAATGTAAGTGCCTAGCACTGTCTGAAGAATGGAGAGACAAAGAGAAGGAAGCAAGGTTCCTGCATTCAAGGAGATAGGAATTCTCAGTTCAGTGTGAGAGTGGACACATGCCCAAATATTTGTAATACACCAAGATAAGTACTTTAATAGAGATTTATACTATATTAGGTACTGTAAGAGCTCAGAGGAGATAGCCACTCATTCTTTTAGGGAAGGTAGGAAGAGTCGGGGAGGCCTTTGGTAAGGAGGTGGCATTCAACTAGGCCTTGACAGGTGAGCAGCAGATCACCAAAGAAGGAGGGAAGGCCGTACCAGGCAGAACAAAGTACTCTTGCAAAGGCATAGAGGCATGAAAGAACACACAGCTTCTGGGAATAGCAAGTAGTTCAGTATTTCTGGTAAATGTTCAACTGCATCACTTACCAACTATGTAACTGGGCCAAGTCACTTGCCCCTCTTGGCTTGGTTCCTCTTCTGTTAAATGGTAAGTATAATGCTAATGGTCATTTTCTCCACTAAGATTGTATGAGAAGCAAATGAAATGGTTAACATGGAATTCTGGCATCATGAGGAGGTGTGAATTTAGCCATTCTTTTCAACTTTTAAAGGCTATGTGATAGTAGATGTGAAATAAATTTATAAATTGTAAAGCACCATACAAGTGTGCATTGGTATTATTATAAATCTCATGGACCAAAACTGCAGCACCACAGGAAAGCTCAAGAGTTTAGTTTTCTCTTTCTGACTTACTTCACTCTGTATGACAGACTCTAGGTCTATCCACCTCACTACAAATAATTTTGTTTCTTTTTATGGCTGAGTAATATTCCACTGTATATATGTGCCACATCTTCTTTATCCATTCATCTGGCGATGGACACTTAGGTTGGTTCCATGTCCTGGCTATTGTAAATAGTGCTGCAATGGGATAGGGAGGGTGGGAGGGAGATGCAAGAGGGAGGGGATATAGGGATATATGTATACGTATAGCTGATTCACTTTGTTATACAGCAGAAACTAACACAACATTGTAAAGCAATTATACTCCAATAAAGATGTTAAAAAAAATGGTTCTGATGAACCTAGGGGCAGGACAGGGATAAAGATGCAGATGTAGAGAATGGACTTGAGGACACGGGGAGGGGGAAGGGTAAGCTGAGATGAAGGGAGAGAGTGGCATTGACACATATCCACTACCAAATGTAAAATAGCTAGTGGGAAGCAGCTGCATAGCACAGGGAGATCAGTTCGGTGCTTTGTGACCATAGAGGGGTGGGATAGGGAAGGTGGGAGGGAGATGCAAGAGGGAGGAGATAGGGGGATATATGTATATGTATAGCTGATTCACTTTGTTATACAGTAGAAACTAACACACCACTGTAAAGCAACTATACTCCAATAAAGATGTTAAAAAAAAAGAGTTTAGTTTTCAGTCACAGTGTTCAGCCACCTGACTCCAAGCCCTCCTCCAGTTAGTTTGTTGGGACTCCCCACTCCATCCCCTCACCCCCATGGCTACTTTTTATTAGTTTATGTGAGGGGATATGTGAGCAGTACTATTTCCCTGTACCCAACCTCCATCCTATTCTTACCTTCTTAGCTTTTTGCCCCTGGGCCCCAAAGGGGAACATATATCCTTCCACTTTCCCCTCCTTACTCCACTCTCTGCTACTTCATTCCAGGAGTTTCAGGCAGCCTTTAACTCTACTGCTTTATTCAAGCATCTTAATTGCAGCATCTGGGACCCAGGATTGTAAGTTCCAAAGTCCTATTCACAGTGTCTCCCAGGGTGGGGGTGGTGGTGTGTGTCCAGGGGACACCATGCAAACAAACTTCCTGGTGGTCTGCCTTAATCTCCAGGGATTTGTTGTAGAATAAACAGTTGGGTTACTCTTGTTTTTTAAAGAGTTGGTAGTTAGATAGAATTTGGTAATCAGGCATGTTTTATTCGGATCCATGAAATGGGCAGGATATATGTGCCCTGGGTAATTAATATTGTTTCACAGGAAGCCCAAAGAGAATGAATGTTTCTGGAAAAAATGGTAAGCTTTCTTGGATGAGTCCCTGCTTCTAAGTTCTACTGAGGTAATGGACTCTTTAACTTATCTTTGGCAGTAGTCCTTCAGTCACACCTACCTGCAGATGGTTATATCCGACCCCATAAATGTCATATGTATATGTTTCCTTTCTGGATAGACGCAAAGCTCATAAAGGGCAATATCTATATCTTGTGGATTTATGTATCTCCATACCAGGCCTAGCCTAGCATTTGGCACATAGGGGGTCAGTTAATTGAATGAATGAATGATAGATATATAGGTAGATAGATAGATACTTGAATAAATCAGTAAATGCCAAAAGACATGCTAAGGGAGAAAGTATAGCTTGAATTGGTAATTCTCAAGAAATCCTTGCTGTTTGGATTATAATACTACAAGGAGTAACAACTGCCTCCTGGTGAAAGGGGAGCTAATACTTTCCCAGAGGCAGGCACTTATTCTAAATCATAACTCTGATAGTTAGGTAGCACGTTGTTGCCCCAAGCCTGCCTTCCACAGCTGCTTCCCTCTATGCCAGAAGTAGAAAGTAAATCAACCATTTTAAAATGTCAACAATAACCAACTGAATACCTACTATATGTCAGTCACTGGGATAAGTAATGAATTACACAAAGATGAATAAGACATAGTCCCTGGCACTGAAGAATTTTCCCTCTGGTAAGAGAGACAGAACTGTATTCATAAACCTCTAATATAGATGGGAGAATATGCTGTGTAACGTCAAAAGAAGGGGATATTAATTTGGTCTTAGAGAATGTAATGGGTTGAATGGTGACCCCCACAAAAAAGATACACCCAAGTCCTAACCCCCTGATACCTGTGGATGTGAATTTATGTTTATGTGGATAAAGGGTGTTTGTAGATTTAATTAAGTGACATATCTCAAGATGGGACCATCCTGGATTGACTGGATCGGACCTAAATCCAATGACATGTGTCCATATAAGAAGATGAGCAATACAGAGATACAGGCAAGAAGGTCATATGAAGATGGAGGCAGAGATTGTGGTTATGCTGCCACAAGTGAAGGAACACCAGGAGCACCAGAAATTGGAAGAAGCAAGGGAAGATCTCCCCCTAGAGATCTGGAGGGAGAATGGCCCTGCCGACACCTTGATTTTGGATTTCTGGCCTCCACTGTGAAATAATGAGTTTCTATTAAACCACCAAGTTTGTGGTAAAGTGTTGCAGGAGTCCTAGAAAAGTAATACAGGGGGATTAAAGAAAGGCATTAGAAAGGACATGACACTTCAAGGACCTTAAAGGAAGAGAAGGATTTTTTTTTTCTTTAGCTGCTGCAAAAAGCTTTATTGTTTCCATTTGGTCCAAGGCTTGGGAGAGGGCTCCAGGGTGGTTAAAAACTGCCTAGTGGCTGCCGAGAGGGGCTTCAGGCAGAAGCCCTGACACCAAAGGGGCTCCTCAAAGGCCACTGGGCTCCGGAGGCTCCTAGTCGTACTTGACGGTGAGCCTTTCGAAGAGATACTCGCCCAGCCCAGCCTGGGGACCAGCCAGCATGCAGAGGTTGGTCAGGTGGTCACCCATCTTCTTGATGAGTTTCACCTCTTCATCTAGGAAGTGGCTCTCCAGGAAGTTGCAGAAATGGGGGTCTGCACAGGCAGAACCCAGGGCATGCAGATCCAAAAGGACCTGGTTCAGGTTCTTCTTCATGTTAATGGCGGCTTCCATAGCATCCTGGGTTTTACTCCACTCATCCTGAGATGGCTTCTGCACGTTCTGGAAGAGGGCGCTGCCGCTGTGCTGGTTTTGCCTTTTCAAGAGATGCTCGGCGCCCTCACGCTTCTCTTTGGCCAATTCGCGGAAAAAGTGGCCCACGCCCTCCAGAGCCACATCGTCGCGGTCGAAATAGAAGCCCAGAGAGAGGTAGGTGCAGGAGGCCCGCAGATGCATGTTGACCAGGTGGTTGTCGGCAGCCTACACCTCGGTGGAATAATTCTGATGAATCTGGGAGCTCACGGTTGATCGGTAATAAGGAGTTAAGCTCAAAAAATGGTGTTGGCTGGTCCCGGTGACCAAGGATAGATGAGTGGCTGATTCCGAAGGTTGCGACTGGAAAAAGGGTTGGAGGGTGGTCAGAGGCTGGAGCAAAGGGCATCCCTGGGTCTGTTCCGTCCAAACACTGTTGAAGCAAGAGACAGATCCGGGGGACCACCGAGCGCACTGCCAAAGAGAATTTTGATGTGCAGAAGAGCACAAAGGGAATTCCAAGCTGAGGGAACAGCATAAGGAAAGACATGGACATATTAAATAGAGGATGTCCTGTGGTTGGAGTGCCAGCTATGTAGAGCTGGAAAGATACTGGAACTATTTCATGATTATTAGCCTGGGGATTTTGACATTTTGTTATTCAGACTTTAGGAAGCCACTGAAGATTCTGACGGTTTGAAGTAACGAGAGAGAATACCCTGTTATTTAACAAAGCTGAGGACACTCGTTGACTGCTCTGTGTGTGTGTGTTGACTCCACATTTCCGAGATGCCAATGGATTGGTTTGTATGTTTGTATACCCAGCCAAAGAGGGTGCTCAGGGAGCATTTGTGTTACATGGATGGGAACATCTCTTTTCTTGCCTTGTTCTGCGCTTGCTCTTTTGAAACACATCCTCCATTCTTGGCAGGATCTAATTAGGACCACATATTTTGCTGCATAATCCCCAGTGCAATGTCCTTGGGGATTTGACATGATTGCCTATATGGATGGAGCTGGAGAGGTTAGTTCAGGGAAGGCCAGGCCTCAAACTCAACCAGAGCTTCTGTTTCCTTCCTAAAGTAATCTTTTCTCACTCTCCTTTTACCTGTATTATTTGTTCCATGATCTGAGACAGTCATTATTCACCACATTACACTATCACCATCACCATCATCACCACCATTACCAACGTCAGCAGTAGGAGCAGCAGTTATGAACAGAGTAAAAGGAAGATACAACAGGAACTACTAGTGTGGATAGAAGGAAACTCACGACTTCGTCAATGACTTAGGAAAGCTTTCCTGCAGAAAGGGAGATTTCAGGAACTTCTGGAATACATGCACAAGCAGACATATTTATTTTATGCTTGTATATGCCAAGCCTTTTGCCAGGTGTTTTCATACACCTTAACTCATGAGCTTCTCTCTGTGAGGTAGAGATTATAATTGTTAGCCCCTTTTTACAAATGAAGAGATTGTGGCTTTGAGAAGACTCTGTAAACCATCTAGGATTACACTAGTAAGGGGCAGAACCCGAGGTCATTTGATTCAAGTCCAGTGCTTTTCTACTACGACACAGCTCAGCTTGCTTTCCTCTGCCTGGGTTGGTGGCAGTCAGGGAATGAGGTACACTCTGGGGTACTGGATTTTATATTAAGAGGACTCCTTTAAGGTCCTTTCCTTAAAGGAGAAGAGGGAACCATGTCCAAGAAGCCTTGAACCAGATGTTTCCAAGGCTAGTTGAGCTCAGTCTGACTGGGTCTCTTTACTCTGAGGCTACTGTTCAAACCACAAGACTACATTGCAGTTTCCAACAGTGTACATTTGGCACTACTAGTACCTCCCACACTAAATAAGGCCTGTGAGTCCGTGCCTGAGAGGGAGATCACACTGTGCAGGGCAGTCTGATGGTGCCCAACCCAAGGAAGCTCAAAACCCACATCATACGTTCCATACATTATCCACAGAACACAGAATGCACAGCCGCATGATGGAGAGCTGCATTTCACTGTGGGATCTGGTTAAAGATGCCTGCTGATCTCTGTCCATGGTCCTGCTCTAAGTCTGGACACACTCACCACCCACCAACACCCCTACTACCACCTTGCTTAGGCCCTCCTCAGTGCTGCTAGGCCACAAACATTTGGCCTGTGCCTTCATCTGGGGCTTCTTCAATGGCCCTTGGCAACTGAAGATGAAAATGGTTTTCTCCAGACCTCAGTTCCCTAACTTTGAGTCATGCAGCCTGTTCCAGCATGTTTCAAAGGCTCATCCTGAGAAAGCGCTCAGTGGGAGAAGCTGTCCTTGCCTAGGCTGGCTTTGAACACAGCAGCCAAGGCATCTGAGCATGCTGAGAAAATGGGGGCAGGACACCCCAGACACGCTTAATTGGAACCAGCACTTCACTCATTTGGCTTTGATTTGTGGGCCCAGATGTTACAACTCAGCTCTACCTTCAAAGAACAATGAACTCAAGCAAAGGGTTTTGTTTGTTTATTTGTTTTAAGGCTTCAAGGAAGGGAATGTCCACAGTGGGGCATTGTTTTTTAATAGATTGTCATGAACAAATGACATGATGTATGTGAATGTCCATCATAAATCACAAATGTTCATCATTGCTATCATCTAAACACTAAGGTTCAGTGCCTCGTCTACCTACCTAATGTGTGACCATGACCTTTATTTTCCACGTTTATAAAGTAGAGAGTGAGAATTCAAGGGTAAAATGTCCTAAAGTTCCAAAGCCTTCCCAGTCTGGCCCCATTCAACCCATCCAAATTTGGCTTCCTCCTTGGAGCAAGCCCTGGCTCCAGCCATGATGTTCATGTCACTGATTCCCAAATACATTGCTCACAATTCCTCTTCAGCACTTCCTCAGCTCATGCTCTTCTCACTGCCTAGCAAGTCCTACTTCTCCCCCAGGGCCACCCCTACCTGGCACATGCCCTGGGGAACCCCAAACTCCTTTGGTCTCCTGACCAAAAAGGCCCTGACTTATTCTCACCTCTCACTCAGCCCTCATTCTGCACTGCCTGAGAGTATTGCTCTCCTGTGTTTCCATCCCTAGGCTAATAGACTTTAGGTTTCTTTGAGGTAAAGACTATGTCTTTAGTTGTCTTTGTTTTCTCCTCCTGAGACCTAATACAGGTTCCCAACCAAACACTAACTGAATAGCTCATAAATGAAGATCCCCTTGCTCCTCCTAGGGCTGCTGAAAGAAAAAAAAAGTGACATGCCTGTCTATTGTCAGGAGGGAGAGAGCTATAGTTTTCTAATGCTATTTACGACAAAGGAGGGAAGTATTGAGGCAATTTGTCAGTTCCATTATATTTAATGGGAGCCCTCAATGTGCTGGGTGCTGCCCCGCAAATATTTAATGGGAGCCCTCAGTGTTCTGGGTACTGCCCCTCAAACACGAGGAACAGCTAATGCTGGTTTCAATTCACTGCCCTCTCAAATCTGCCCCCCACCCCGAGTTCCTTTGGTCCATTCTTTGGAATTCGCAAGGGAAAGGTGCCATAAAGTCCCAGCCAGAGGCCATTATTATGATGGTTATATAGTCTCTGGGCACAATGGTGGTACATTATATGAAAAATAATATGGTAGTTTCCTCCCTTGTATATGCATGTGATACTGTGATAATGTTATTCTGTTATTCACCTTATTTTATCCCTGTGGGCTAAGGTAGAAAACAAATTTGAGCTGAAAAACATCCTATGTCTGTCCTCAGCATGATGGAGAGAAACTTTCTGGGTCCAGCTCCAGGATAGAAGCACCTCTTATGTCCCCAAAGTTTCCAGACACTATAGTTCCCTTCACTGGGAACAGGCTGAATTGTGGGACTGTTAGGGAGTATGGCAGGCTAAAAAATCACAATACCCATGACACTCGCTTGGCATCTGAAAGGCTGTGACCATTTTGGAACACCAGTTCCAGAGGCTAAGAATCATCCAGGCATGCAACATGGAAATAATGGAGGAGTTAAATATTTTCCCCAAAGAGAAACTCCAGTAAACTCTTTTTAATCTTGCTATCAAGCTCTATTAGCCAGTGAATAAAGAGATTATGCTCTCCATTTCTGCCATAGAGAAACTGAAAGTCAGAGAGGTTCAGTGATTTGTTGAACATCACACAGTTTGTCAACAGCAAAATTAAAGTCAAAACCCAAGATTCTAGGTCCTAGTCTCATACTCCTTCATTATTCCACTTTGCCCCAATGGACATGCTACAATTGACTGCTAAATAGCAGGGGCCAGTTGTTCCCAAATGGCACCTTCTTGCATTGAAGTCTTATGGTGACTCTCTCCTTTAGATCTACATTATAGGGAGAACACTATGTAAGAGATCCTTTGTTACATTTTTAGTCGGTAAAACCCCAGGGAAAGGGGCAATGTGAGCTAAGACAAGGCAGCTAAGACAGCTGCCTTGACCTGAGTTCCACTTCAGACAAGGCAAAGAATGTAGTGAAAATCTGATCAATGCCTTATATTCAGTGCTTCTGTTGTGCTAGGCACTGTGCTCAGACATGGGCACCAAAGTTACAAGTACCTGCTTTCAAGTGAAATCAGTATCTTGAAGATATCCATGTTCATTTCAGCATTATTAACAACAGCCAAGATACGGAAACAACCTAAATGTCTGTCGATGGATGATTGGATAAAGAAAATATTACACACACACACACTCACACACACACCTACACATTCACAATGGAATATTATTCAACCTTACAAAAGAAGGAAATCCTGCCACTTGTGACAACATGGATAAACCTGGAAGACATTATCCTAAGTGAAAGTAGCCAGAAACTGAAAGACAAATACTGCATGATCTCACTTACATGTGGAATCTAAAAAAGTTGAACTCAAAAATGGAATAGAGTGGTGTTTGGTAGGGGCTGGGTGTGGGGGAAATGGGGAGCTATCAAAGGGTACATAGATTCAGTTATACAGGATGAGTAAGTTCTTAAAATCTAAGGTACAGCATGGTAACTATAGTTAATAATACTGTATTTTATAGTTGAACTTTGCCAAGAGACTTGATCTTAAGTGTTCTCACCACACCAAAAAGAAAACAAAATCATAACTATGTGAGGTGATGGATGTGTTAATTAGCTTGATTGTAGTAATCATTTCAAAATGTATACATATATCAAAATATCACATTGTCCACCTAAATATATACGATTTTTATTTGTAAAGTTTAAAAGTACCTGCTCTCCTCTCTATAGGTGAACAGTCTAGAAAGGGAAGAAGACACATAAGCAGACAGCGTCAGTATCATATGCTGAGTATAGTGATTAAGGTAAACATGGGTGCTGTGGGAGCATAGAGGAGGACACTCAGGCTAGTCTACAGGTAGGAATGGAGCCTCAGAAGTTTTCTTGGAGTAACTACAACTAACAATAGTGCCTGGCCCATTGAAAGCACTCAATAAAAGTTATTTATTATTACTATGGCAATAGACATTATTCCTGCCCTCAGGGAGCTTGTAGTCTAGTAAGAGAGAATGTATCAATACATAACTATAACTTCATGCTAAATGGTCTGCTTGAGAAGAGAGAAATGGATAATAGCCCATATTCAATGAACGCCACCTATGTGCCAAGCCCTGTTCTAAGGACATTATGTATAATCCTCCATTTATTTCCCACAACTACCCTATGTTTAATTCCATTTCCCTCAAGTATAGGTGAGGCAACTGAGGCACAGAGAAGTAAAGTAACTTGCCTAAAGCCAAGTTAGTTACAACTAATGAATGGCATTAAGTAGTCACATACGAGAAAGGAAAAAAAAGCAGCCCCTTACATCTGAAAGCTGGCCTGGCACTCACAGGTAGGACATAAACCTGTTGTTCTCCTGCAGGACATAAACAATCTCACAAAATACCCACAACAGACAATATTACTCTGAGAACATCATAAAGTGAGACAAAGCAAAGCTGCTTCATAATTTAGTCTAAGCACAGACAAAAACAAGGTCACTGTGCCACCCACAAAAGCTTAATTCTCACTTTAGTCTTCCTTCCTTATAGATAAGATTTATTAAGGTGCTCAGTCATAGAATTGCCCTTCCTTTCTGATAGCATTCAATATAGAATGAACCCCTACTTTCTTAGACTCTCCCCCAAATTACCCAACCAAAGCTCACAATAAGTCCTTTCTACCACCTGTAATAAGGCCTTTCTACCACCCTTTTACTAAGACACCTCATAGTTTCCTATTGTATTAGTCTCCTAGTTCTGTCATAACAAAATACCACAGACTGAGTGGCTTCAAAATTTTTCTCACAGTTCTATGGAGGCTAGAAGTCCAAGATCAAGGTGTTGGCACATTTGGTTTCTCCTGAGACTTCTCTCTTTGTCTTGCAGATGGCTGCCTTCTTGCTGTGTCCTCACGTGGTCTTTTCTCTGTATTCATGTGCCCCTAGTGTCTCTTTGTGTGTCAAAATTTTCTCCCTTTATAAGGGCACCACTCATATTAGATTTGGGCTCACCCTAGCCACCTCATTTTAACTTAGCCACCTCCTTAAAGACCCAACTCCAAATACATTCTGAGGTATTGGGTGGTTAGGGCTTCAATATATGAATTTGGGAGGGGTCACAGTTCAGCAGTTACCCTTATTTTTCTTCACATTTATCCCAGTGACTGAAAGATGCAAATGTATTTGCACAGGGCCTGACAGATGCAAGATAAAGAAGATATTGCTTTTATTCTCAAGATATGTATATCTAACTTCTTTGTGGCTCAGTTTTCTCACCTGTAAAACAGGAAAAATAAAATTGTGTTTGTTCTGAGGCTTAAATAAAATAATTCATGTAAATTGCTTAGCATAGTATCTGGCACATAGTAGGGACTCAAAAAATATCAATTACTTGAAGATGAGCTATTATTTATAGATGAGTTTCACAGATATAAAATGAGAAGGAGAAATACAAACATATGCAGGCTAAACAATACACTGCTTAATAACCCAGAGATCACTGAAGAAATCAAAGAGAAAATTAAAAAACACCT
Source organism: Balaenoptera ricei (assembly GCF_028023285.1). Classification (NCBI taxonomy): domain Eukaryota; kingdom Metazoa; phylum Chordata; class Mammalia; order Artiodactyla; family Balaenopteridae; genus Balaenoptera; species Balaenoptera ricei. The sequence goes on along the minus strand of NC_082660.1, from coordinate 67,204,651 downwards.
AGAAACAAATGACAGTGAAAACATGATGACCCAAAACCTATGGGACGCAGCAAAAGCAGTTCTAAGAGGGAAGTTTATAGCAATACAATCCTACCTTAAGACACAAGAAAAGTCTCAAATAAACAACCTAACCTTACACCTAAAGCAATTAGAGAAAGAAGAACAAGAAAACCCCAAAGTTAGCAGAAGGAAAGAAATCATAAAGATCAAATCAGAAATAAAAAGAAATGAAGGAAACAGTACCAAAGATCAATAAAACTAAAAGCTGGTTCTTTGAGAAGATAAAATTGATAAACCATTAGCCAGACTCATCAAGAAAAAAAAGGGAGAAGACTCAAATTAACAGAATGAGAAATGAAAGCGGAGAAGTAACAACTGACACTGCAGAAATACAAAGGATCATGAGACATTACTACAAGCAACTATGTGCCAATAAAATGGACGATCTGCAAGAAATAGACAAATTCTTAGAAAAGCACAACCTTCCGAGACTGAACCAGGAAGAAATAGAAAATATAAACAGACCAATCACAAACACTGAAATTGAGACTGTGATTAAAAATCTTCCAACAAACAAAAGCCCAAGACCAGATGGCTTCACAGGCTAATTCTATCAAACATTTAGAGAAGAGCTGACACCTATCCTTCTCAAACTCTTCCAAAATATAGCAGAGGGAGGAACACTTCTAAACTCATTCTATAAGGCCACCATCACCCTGATACCAAAATCAGACAAAGATGTCACAAAAAAGGAAACTACAAGCCAATAACTCTGATGAACATAGATGCAAAAATCCTCAACAAACTACTAGCAAACAGAATCTAACAGCACATTAAAAGGGTCATACACCATGATCAGGTGGGGTTTATCCCAGGAATGCAAGGATTCTTCAATATACGCAAATCAATCAATGTGATACACCATATTAACAAACTGAAGAATAAAAACCATATGATCATCTCAATAGATGCAGAAAAAGCTTTCGACAAAATTCAACACGCATTTATGATAAAAACCCTCCAGAAAGTAGGCATAGAGGGAACTTATACCAACATAATAAAGGCCATATATGACAAACCCACAGCCAACATCATTCTCATTGGTGAAAAACTGAAACCATTTCCACTAAGATCAGGAACAAGACAAGGTTGCCCACTCTCACCACTGTTATTCAACATAGTTTTGGAAGTGTTAGCCACAGCAATCAGAGAAGAAAAAGAAATAAAAGGAATCCAAATCGGAAAAGAAGAAGTAAAGCTGTCACCGTTTGCAGATGACATGATATTATATATAGAGAATCCTAAATACACTACCAGAAAACTACTAGAGCTAATCAATGAATTTGGTAAAGTAGCAGGATACAAAATTAATGCACAGAAATCTCTTGCATTCCTATACAGCAATGATGAAAAATCTGAAAGAGAAATTAAGAAAACACTCCCATTTACCACTGCAACAAAAAGAATAAAATACCTAGGAATAGACTTACCTAAGGAGACAAAAGACCTATATGCAGAAAACTATAAGACACTGATGAAAGAAATTAAAGATGATACAAACAGATGGACAGATATACCATGTTCTTCGATTGGAAGAATCAACATTGTGAAAATGACTATACTACTCAAAGCAATCTACAGATTCAATGCAATCCCTATCAAACTACCAATGGCATTTTTCACAGAACTAGACCAAAAAATTTCACAATTTGTATGGAAACACAAAAGATCCCGAATAGCCAAAGCAATCTTGGGGAAGAAAAATGGACCTGGAGGAATCAGGCTCCTGGATTTCAGACTATACTACAAAGCTACAGTAATCAAGACAGTATGGTACTGGCACAAAAACAGAACTATAGATCAATGGAACAGGATAGAAAGTCCAGAGATAAAGCCATGCACATATGGTCACCTTATTTTTGATAAAGGAGGCAAGAATATACAATGGAGAAAAGACAGCCTCTTCAATAAGTGGTGCTGGGAAAACTGGACAGCTACATGTAAAAGAATGAAAGTAGAACAGTCCCTAACACCATACACAAAAATAAACTCAGAATGGATTAAAGACCTAAATGTAAGGCCAGACACTTAGAGGAAAACATACGCAGAACACCCTATGACATAAATCACAACAAGATCCTTTTTGATCAACCTCCTAGAGAAATGGAAATAAAAACAAAAATAAACAAATGGGACCTAATTAAAATTAAAAGCTTTTGCACAGCAAAGGAAACCATAAACAAGACGAAAAGACAACCCTCAGAATAGGAGAAAATATTTGCAAATGAAGCAACTGACAAAGAATTAATCTCCAAAATTTACAAGCAGCTCATGCATCTCAATATCAAAAAAAGAAACAACCCAATCCCAAAATAGGCAGAAGACCTAAATAGATATTTCTCCAAAGAAGATATACAGATTGCCAACAAACACATGAAAGAATGCTCAACAGCATTAATCATTAGAGAAATGCAAATCAAAACTACAATGAGGTATCACCTCACACCAGTCAGAATGGCCATCATCAAAAAATCTACAAACAGTAAATGCTGGAGAGGGTGTGGAGAAAAGGGAACCCTCTTGCACTGTTGGTGGGAATGTAAATTGATACAGCCACTACGGAGAACAGTATGGAGGTTCCTCAAAAAACTAAAAATAGAACTACCATACGACCCAGAAATCCCACTACTGGGCATATACCCTGAGAAAACCATAATTCAAAAAGAGTCATGTACCACAATGTTCATTGCAGCTCTATTTACAATAGCCAGGACATGGAAGCAACGTAAGTGTCCATCGACAGATGAATGGATAAAGAAGATGTGGCACATATATACAATGGAATATTACTCAGCCATAAAAAGAAACGAAATGGAGTTATTTGTAGTGAGGTGGATGGACCTAGAGTCTGTCATACAGAGTAAAGTAAGTCAGAAAGAGAAAAACAAATGCCGTATGCTAACACATACATATCGAATCCAAAAAAAAAAAGGTTATGAAGAACCTAGGGGCAGGACAGGAATAAAGATGTAGACCTACTAGAGAATGGACTTGAGGACATGGGGAGGGGGAAGGGTAAGCTGGGACGAAGTGAGAGACTGGCATGGACTTATATACACTAGCAAATGTAAAATAGATAGCTAGTGGGTAGCAGCTGCATAGCAGAGGGAGATCAGCTCGGTGCTTTGTGACCACCTAGAGGGGTGGGATTGGGAGGGTGGGAGGGGGACGCAAGAGGGAGGAGATATGGGGATATATGTATATGTATAGCTGATTCACTTTGTTATAAACAGAAACTAACACACCATTGTAAAGCAATTATACTCCAATAAAGATGTTTAAAAAAAAAACGAGAAGGAGAAAGGACAAGAGTGTTCCAAGAAGGTGGAATGGCAAAACGCAAGGCATGGAGATGAGGAATTGTAAAAGGGCCCCGTTTACTGCTCAGTGATGAAAGACCCAAGGAGAGTGCCTCAAACTTGAAAAGGCAACCCAGACCTTGTTGGCAATGAGATATCTAGAAGTATGATATCTCATACTTTGCCAGGGAAAGGGAAACAGACCCCTCCCAACCTGTGCTATTTCTGGGGAAGGGTTGTGTGACAGGCCATAGAGGTTCTGTTGAGGGTGACTGTGACAGTTGCACATAACAGGTCTCAAAGCCTGAGCTTTGGCAGCAAAATGAGGCTGCAGCTGTGGCAGCAGATAAATTTGAAATTGGGCCCTGCCAGACTGGAGAAGCTGTGCTTTGGTAATGGCTTGCTGGAACAAGTGCACACAAAGTAGCTTAGTTTTACCCCTTCTGTTCTAGCACTAGCCTTTCCATCTTTTGCCCTGGCTCCTGGTGGTGGTGACTCAGGGGATTAGGCCCCAACATTACACCCAGAGCTCCAGGAGTGCTGAATGGTCCCTTTTAAGATGCTCTCAAATCCCTTGCTGTTTCCTATTGGGTTCCCAGGAATTCTGAAGGAAAATGACCACCTAAGGGATTTCTCTATGACAGCAGTCAGGCACATCCCATATCCTTCCAGGCACATTCACGTTTCCTTCTTCTCTCCTTCTTTATTCCAAAAAACCCCTCACCCTTCTCCAGTTCTCTGGGGATTGTCCCTTCATCCAACCCTTCCAACACAACCCACCCTACTGGGGGCCTAGACTCTGAAGTTAAGGGTAGATAGAGGCTGACGCTTGGTGGAAGAAGCCATTGCAATATTCTTCCCCAAACTTCAGAGCGCCCTCTCGGTACACATAACTACCCTAAAAGGCGTGGGAGAGTGATGTCCAGCTGCGTGTCTGCTGGGGGTAGAACGCGTCACTGGCGCGGTGGACTGGGCTGGCTGCAAGAATGCGGGGTGGGGGGTGGAGGTGGGGTGGGGGTGGGGAAGGGGGTGCGCGCCCTTTATGACAGGTGGCCGCGCAGTGCGCGCTCCCGGGCGCCTGAGGGGAGGGAGGGACAGACGGACAAAGTGGGAGGGGGCACATGGGAAGGGACCGTAGAGAGGGTAAAGAGAGCGCGGGAGGAAAAAAGAGGGCTGTGGTGAGGAAGGGAGGTAGAGGGGGGATCGCGTCCAGCAAGAACAGCCCTGTTGGAGGAAACAATGGCAGGGGCAATAGCGATGGTGGCAGCCGAGGCAGTCCCACTCTGGGCACCTTTCTGAATGGGCAGAGGCAGCTCGGGGAGAAGAGGAGACCAGGCAGCGCCCGCAGAGGCTCTGAGAAAAGCGGCGCGGGAGGAGAAGGGGGAGGAGGAGGAGGTGGAGAAAGGCCGGGGCGGGGGGGAGGAGGAGTGGGCAAGAGGCAGGGGGAGAACCCGGGAAGGAAAACCAGTAGCATCAGCAGCAGCAGCAGCAGCAGCAGCCACCGCCACAGCAGTAGCAGTAGCGGCAGTAGCAGCATTTAGCAATAGCTTTAACAGCGATAGCGACAGTAGCAGCCGCCCTCCTTCTCTCTCCTTCCCGCGGACGGCCACAGCGACCGCACTGAGCAGGGCTCCAGCGCCGCGCGCGCAGCCCGCTGGTGAGATAGCTCCGGCCCGAGCAAGCGGAGGTGCACGCTAAGAGCCGACTCCAGGAGCAGCCGGCGGCCGCTGAGGCGCTGAGTTTCAGGGCCAGAACCTGATAGCTCTGAAGCCATCTAGCACCGCCGCAGCGGCGGCGCCTGAGGGAGATAGTCGCGTCCACCTGGCGGGCCCGGCGCATGGAGCTGAGGCAGAGGCGGCGGCGGCGGCGGCAGCAGTAGCAGCAGCGGCGGCGGGGGCAGCTCGAGCAGCTGCGGCGACGGCGGCAGCCCAGCCTTGACTGCGGCCGCTCTAGCCCCAGCGCCCGCTGCCTGAGCCCGCCGGCGACTTGCACCTCGGGAGTCGGCCCGGGAGGTGAGTATGAGCGCTGCCATCCAGCCCCCTGGCCTTCTCGCCAGCTTCCCGGTTGGTGCAGGTTGGCGGCGGCAGGGGGTGGAACGGATTGGGGGAAGCCGAGCGAGAAGAGGAAGGGAAAACAGAAGGGAGGACGTCTGTGTGAGAATGGCGTGCGTGTGTCTGTATACGAGGGAGTGAGGCCGCGAGGGCGAGAGATCCCGGCTAGCCCTGACAGGCACTGCAATCTAGGAAAGGCCTCTGTGCTTGCGCCGGCGTGTGTGTGTGGGGTGGGGGGGAGGGGAAACGAGCGGGCCGGAGCCGCCGGGCTTAGAGCCGGGCGGCGGGGGCCAGCTGAGTGCCGCTTCCTTTCGGGCCGGCTTTCGGGAGATCCTGTCTGGGGAACGGGCACTAACACTGCACGCTCCGGCGCGAGCGGGCAAACGCACGCGGCGGCGGCGACCGGGCGTCAGGGCCAAAGCGGCAAAGGTGCGAAGCGCGGTCGCCGGCGGCTCCCGTGCGCGCTGGGCTGCCCTGGCGACCACAGAGCGCCCCTGAGCACGCGCCACCCGACCAAGGCCGCGGGCGGGTCTAAGTTGGGGGCCTACCGAGCCTCACCCGGCTTGTCACCTTTGCGTAATTGGCCCGCGGCCCCTTCCCGCTCTCGGTGGCAGTCGAATCGACGCTTTCCTGCGTGGCTTCTGGCGCTTCACTCTGCCGCGCCCCGCAGCACACGTCCGCTCCGCTCTCGCACACCCGGTGGGGCGGGGAGGCCGCGAGCCCGCTCGGGGAGCGGGGCCAGGCTCCGGGAAAGTGTGGAAAACGCGCCGCTGAGTTGGCGCCGTTCTGCTGAGGAATCCAGTGGTTTCAGCATGAGTGCTTCTGTCTGTCTGATCCGTGAGGGACCGAATAACCCGCGCAAGGTTTTCTGTCTTTTTGAGAAGTTAAAAAAAAAAATCGGCATACCCATTTCGACACCAGCACATTTGATTTTCTTTGAGCTTCTGCATTTTGGAATAAGTGGGTTTCGTATTTTGCTTCTGGGTTTTGGCTCCCAGCATATTGTTGAATTCTGTGCACAGCAATATACTTAGCTCCGTGGCCTTTTCCTAACATTCCATTTTCTACACTGTTATCTGAAAAGACATGATTTGTGTGTAGGGCTGCCAGGGCTGTTTTTAAAAAGCATCTAAAGCACTTTAACCTGGGATTTGAATATCTCCTCGGTTGTTTTTGGTGGAGGAGCAGGGTGTGCTGATAGTTGCTGAGATATTTTGCTTGGTGAGAAAAGGTGCTCCATGGTTTTCTGTGAACTATAGGGATCATTTGGGTTTCGGGGAATGAATCTCCCTTACATCTTTTACACATAGGGTAACATGACCAAACGTTTTATTTACAGCCATGACGTTCTCATGGCTGAGGAGAATTTACACTTATTTAAAACATATTTTTAGAAGGGAACAAAAAAGGCCTAAGTAACTCATTTTACATATTAACTGGGAAACCGGCTAATCAAATAAAACTGGCTGAGTGTCTGAAACTCTATCCCAGTGAAATATGTGGCTGTGAATATAATTAACCATCTGTCTAGTGAGCAATTTAAATTTGGGCTGGTACATTTTTATTACAGTGTCTAATTTCTGGAAGACTTGGACATTTTACCCAACAGTAACAACAAAAACGTAGTCACTTACTAGGTCAAAGATTCACTTGTGTGATGGTGGGATTTCCCTTCCTCTCTCCCACACCTCATCTCTACTAGTCCCCATACTCCCTGACCTGGGAGGTCCAAACAAACCTCTTGCTTTTGCAAATGGCATATTTACAATAGAGGAACTCAAACTAGGCATGGCAGCTAGTAATTAGACATTTTTGTTTCTTGGAAATACCTTCCAATATTTTACCTCCCACAGAACCTAGATAAATTGCATGCATTTGAGTTAAAAAATATAATTCTTTGTGCACATGTGTTCAGACGGAGTAGGGTGATTCAACAAAATTTGTCTTGAAATTTGATTCTGTTTACTTTCTCTTATTCTAATTATCTACCTAGCTCTCCCCTAGCTGTCCCAACTGCCCTTCCACACCCCACAGACACACACTCACATACAAAAAAAAATCATATCCTTTTGTCCTTATAGCCAGTTTTTTAGGTTAACAATATTCAGATCTGTGATTTTAACAGTATGTTGAGAAACTGCTTTTTTTTGGAAATCAACAGTGTAAGATAGCATAACATGAAAGGACATCGTACATATTTTTAAAATGTTCCCTATGATGTGATTTTAACCAAAAATTTATTATGAGGGAAAAAAGAAATAGATTTTGGGTAAAAAGAAATAGATTTTGGGTGGAGATGAAATGGCCCTGGGAAGATTAGATTTCAGAGACCTCCACCAAATAGCTGTTGTTAACACAACACAACGTAACGTAACATAATATAATTAAAATGAACCACGGATTGATTGTGCAGTGAGCTAGAGAAAGTCATTTAAAGGAAAATGCTTTTAAAACAAATATTTGGCTAAATAAAAGCTCTGATAAATGGGTAACAATTATGTAAGCACATGGTAGAATTTGACATATGTCAAGTCTGTTAAATAAATCAACCTGTTCAGTGAATAAATATTCGATGCATCAATGCATTTTAAAACACGCACACACACACAAGCAAACCTATTGCACCCTGTTGCCAAAGTCAAACAAGCACAGAACACTGCTGCTTTCTCTCTGTTTTACCCGATCTGTCTCTCTTCCCTTTTCCTTTTTTTCCACAATTGTCTGATTACCTGTAAACTACCCAGTGAGCAGAGAGAGCTAAAGATGTGGTGGTGTTGACTGTGTTTAGGAGGTGGGAAAAGAGAGATGAGAAAAGTGATAAGGGCTGGATTTTAAACACATATGCTCATGGCTTTCTGACACAATCAACGGTGGAGATCCCAGTCTCACAGAAGTATTTGCTTAGGAGACGGACTAGCCTAACCAAATCATTTAGAATCATTGATTGCAGTTTCTGTGTTCCTAAGTCCAGTTCTAGTGAATACTTTCTTTTTCTCCAAACCCTTTGCTGGGAATGTGTTCCTTTTGGTCTCATTTTCTGTAGATAAGCACTATGGCTTGATGTCTTTCCCTCTCTTGTTCTCTGGTGGAAAAAGGACTGATGTCTTCAGGACCAACTACTATGCACATAATCTTAATTTTTCAAAAAGGAACTTCAATAGGTCATCTTCTCCATCTTCAGTAAGATGATTTTGATATAAGCAATTATCTACTATTTTCTCAAACACCCCAAAGTCCCATTTAAAAGTTATACCTCTCTCCCTCAGTAGCTCATTTTAAGTATTACACAACTAGCCTAAGCAAGAAGTTGCTCCTAATATTTAACCTGAGGGGGTTTAGAAGTTAGAGACCAAGATTATACTGTGGGCCTGACTACTAGAGTAGTGCCAAGCTATCTTCCATTGACAACAGGCATAGAGATTCATTTTGTTTGGGGGAAGTTAAAGCATTTCCTCTATGGAGGACTGTAAGTAGGATGGCCATATGTTGTGGTTTATACCTGTTGTCCCAGCATACTTACTTCACTCTCAACTGTCCCATTTTGGACAAAAAAATTCTATGGTCACCCTAACTATAAGTCACCTTTAAATCAAACTGTGCTTCTTGATTTGGCGAGATGGTTATATTTGTAAAACTTTCATGAGCTTTGAAGATGTCATAGTCCCTAATCAGCTCAGTCTGTCTTTTTCCTAGCTAAGAAGTCTTTCTGGAGGTAGAATCCCAGAAATGATTCAGGCTTTGGGCTTGACGGAATTGGATTATTGGGCCTAAAGACATCCCTCCAAAATGCATTTGTGCGTACACACACACACACATACACACACAGAGGTGTTGTCTGCATGCTGGAGAGTGGCTGATCTTACTTTCATGAAAGACTGGTAATAGGTTATAAGCTTAAAGCATATCAGGAGGCATTTAGGTTTAGAAAGATCATCCTGACCATAGTAGTTCTAAGACAAAAGAGGGTGGTACCAATTGAGGTGTGAATTCTTCTCTTTTTATTTTTATTTTATTTATTTATTTATTTATTTATTTATTTAGTTGCCATTCTGTGCGGCATGCAGCATCCTAGTTCCCCGACTAGGGATCGAACCCAGGCCCCCGACAGCGGAAGCACAGAGTCCTAACCACTGGACCTCCAGGGAATTCCCTGAATTCTTCCTTTCTTAAATTTTTTTATTGGAGTATAGTTGATTTACAATGTTGTGTTAGTTTCTTTTTAGAACACGTTTTGAGAAGTACACAGGTAAATCTCTGTCCAGAATAGTTTGCATGTGGTCTTGTCAAATATACAAATATATGAATAAAATTTTAATATACATATTTATATTACATATACAGTAAGTCCCCTACATACGCAACTTCAAGTTGCAAACTTTCAAAGATGTGAACGTGCATTCGCATGTCCAATCACATAAGTTAGTTCACGTGTCTGGTGTACATTGTCACGTGCATGCATCCTCTACAAGTGGTTGTGCTTTTGTGTACTTTACTGTACAGTACTGTATAGAGTACAGTAGTACAGTATCTTTATTTCAAGCCCAGGATGTCCAGAATCAAGCCTAAAAGCAGCGGTGATGTAGCTGGTACTGCTAAGAAGTGGCAGGCGATAACGATGGAAACAAAAGTGAAAATAATTGAGAGAGTAGAGAGACAAAAGGAAGAAGTAACTGAAGAACCGAAGAGATTCACAGAGCAGGAAATGGCAAGGGGATTTTCTTTATTTGAGGAGGCACTGTTAATTTTTGAGGCACAGGACCCGAGCCTAGAATGGTACACGAAGGTTGCAGCAGCCGTTCAGAATGCAGTCCAGTGCTACTGTGTCATCTATGACGAGAAAAAAAGAGCTACTACCCAGACATCACTGGATCGTTTTTTCAAGAGGGTAGATAGAATTGAATCCAACAAGGAACCAGAACCTGTGCCATCAACGTCAGGCCTGAGTGAAATTGCAGCTTGCCCTCCATCTGCTATTGCTGACGATCCTTCAGCTCTATCATCTCCCACCTCCTCTCCCTCCTCCAGTCAGTAACTCTTCTTGCCTGTTCACTCCATGCCAACCCCTGTATGCCAGCTGTTGTACTGTACTACTGTACTTTGCAAGGTACTGTACTCTAAGATTAAAAATGTTTTCTTTATTTTTTTGTTTGTTTTTAATGTATTATTTGTGTGAAAAGTATTATAAACCTATTACAGTACAGTACTATATAGCCGATTGTGTACCTAGGCTAACTTTGTTGGACTTACGAACATATTGGACTTAAGAACGTGCTCTCGGAATGGAACTCGTTTGTATGTACGGGACTTACTGTATTATGTATATTTCCATTTGCCTTTTGTGGAATGGACAACATGACTTTTTAAACTGCCTTCCAGTCTTAAGTGTCTGTGATTGGCTTTCATTGATCTAGGGTTAGAGTCAAAAGAAACTATGGCCCACAGGCCAAATCTGGCCTGCTATGGAAAAAGAAATAATGTAGACAAGAAGAAAATGTGAAGCCATTTAGAGTTGCTTTTATAAATGTTTTCAAGCTTCCTCTTCATAACTGAGCTTTACTTAGGCCAGTGTTAAACTGAGTCCACATTTCCTGAACACATGTCTATCAGCTGATATCTAGGGTTTGGGAGATTGTCCAGACCTGGTGGGGTGGCAGGGGGATGACCCCAAAAGTGAAATCCACATGTGGATTTTGTTTGTTTGAGTCAAAATGTCAATAGTGATCTTTTCTTTCCTGCCTATTGCAGTAACTTAAATTTTGTAGTGCTAATAAATTCTTCCTGTCTTCCTTTCCAATATTTGCTATGTCATTCCAGGCATCCGTGTGATTTATTAACCCAGAGACCAGGTCTCAGCAACTTGCTTGAACAGAGACCTGCTGTCTCTTTAGTTACTAAATAACTGGAACACATTCTGAAGAAGAGCTTTACTGAGTAGGGGAGTAGAAAAAGTAGGCCATCACTGTCTAGCTCGGTGGTTCCTAACCTTTTTTTTTTTGGCATGAACCCCTTTGAAAATGTGATGAATGCCAAGGATTCTCTCTTCAGAAACGTGCTCATTTAAATATATGACACTTTCATACACTTTCAGAAAGTCCAACCATGTATTGTGAGTTAAAAACCTCTGCACTAGCCTTTGCCCAGTTGTTAAAACAATTCCTGTTGCATGGCTGTCATGGTCAAGGTAACTTGAAATGGAAGACATGAAAACGACTCTTTCAAAAAAGGCTGTTATTAGTATACTTGTGGTTCACAGCTACTGTTATAAGCATTTTTCTGATTAGCCTTCACAGGCATTTTTTATTATGAAAAAGAGTCACTTAGCACTCATTTTGACATTACTATTCTCACCAAAAACAAGTCGTCTAGTTTCTCCAAATCCTTGACGTGTCAACTTTCAGATTCTTAAAAATGTCTGTTCAGCACTCACCCTCCACAGGTTCATTATTAATATATAAAATATATTACATAAAAGCTCACTCATGCTTACCTGCCCCTATCTCTCTCTCTTCTTCATCTCTCGCTCTATCTCTATATATTCCTCTTAGCCAGTGACCTTGACAAAAATAGGAAACTCTTGTTAGCACTGATTGTTAAGTACAGTGATGGAGCCAGAGAGGGAGGTGGTGTCCAGATATCTTCATAAGGACCCTTGGGACTCATGGGCCTTTTGCAGTATTAGCCATCCTGGAGATCTAACATCATATATTAAAGACAAAGCCCCTTAACCTCTGCAAACATGAATATATGTCACATCTGTGCCGTGCAGTTGTGATGGTAGGAATATGTGGTATTCCTGTCCATGAATAAATGTTTCTTGCCTGTCTCTTTGCTTCTTTTCTTAGCAGTTTGGGGTATGGCAGAGTATGAGGGCTAATGGAATTCTAAATCCGGATGGATCTATTAATGATCATTTCTAATTCAATTCAGCAAACATTTATTGAGCATCTACTATGTGCTAAGCACTGGGATACTGGGGAAGAGAAAACAATAAAACAGATTCTCCTGTCTTATAGAAAATTAATTTTGTTTCTGGCTGGGTCTTTTTACCATCTTTATTAATTTACCTTACCCTTTTTCTAATTTAATGCATTTTTCTATTATTTCTACATTCTCCCTGTTAGAAAATAAGTATAAATGTCCTCTTTTCTAACACAGCAGGAAATTCCCTACCAAACGGTTATTACCTCTAGCTAAGTTGAGACAAGATTTCCAGCCTCCATGGCACAAATGTTTCTGTTCTTATTTCTGCATTGGCTTAGCAGGCCCCATTTAATAGGGAGTAACATGTTTCTTTTCCCTGCAATTCTGAGGCAAGATTTCTATCATTGATATCATTGGTGATGTGGAATTGCAGATAGCATTAGCCATGATGTGCTGACCATTGACTCAAGATTTTACTCCTTAGTTATTGACTTCTGACTAATGAATTGAATGTACTCTGCAAAAAGCCAGTTGTCCATCTTTGAGTGGGTTAGTTTTTAACTCCTAGTTGGTGATTATATTAGTTTTCTATAGCTGCTGTAACAAATTACCAAAAACTTAGTGGTTTAAAACAACATAAATTTATTATCTTACAATTCTAGAGGTCAAGAATCTGAAATAGGCCTCACTGGGCTAAAATCAAGGTGTGAGCAGGGCTGAATTCCTTTCTGGAGGCTGTAAGGGAGACTCCATTTTCTTGTCTTCCAGCTTCTAGATTCTGCCCACATTTCTTGGTTCATGGACCCCCCTACATTCTTAAAGTTAGCAATGGTGGATTGATTCCTTACATTGCATCACTTCAATCTTGCTTCCATCGTCACATCTCCTTATCTGACTCTCACTCTTCTGCCTCCCTCTTCCACTTTTAAAGACCTCGGTAATTACATTGGGTCTACTTGGATGGATAGTACAGGATTATCTCCCTATCTCAAGGTTAGTTGATTTGCAAACTTAACTCCATCTGCAACCTTAATTCCCCTTGTGCCATATAACCTAATATATTCACAGATTATAGTAGTGACCCTACTTTGGAGGGTCATTACTCTGGCTACCACTTGATTTTTTTTTCTTTCCATTTTGAAATAATTATAGATTCACAGGAACTTGCAAAGACAGAGAGGTCCTATGTACTTTTTACCCAGTTCCCCCAATAGTTATATCTTGCATAACTATAGTATAAGACCAAAACCATGAACTTGATATTAGAACAATGGGTTTGTTTAGTTCTATGTCATTTTATCACATGTGTAGATTTGTGCACCACTACCACAATCAAGATAAAGTACTATTCCATCACCAGAAAAGATCTGTCTTGTGCTATCTCTTTATTGTTTTTTATAGTCATACTCACCCCCCTCACCTCCACTATTCCTAACCCCTGGCAATCACTAATCTTTTTAAAATATAAATCTATAGTTTCGTCACTTTAAAAATGTTAATATAAATGGAGTCATAGAGTATGTGACCTTTTCAGGTTCGCTTTTTTCACTCAGCATAATGCCCTTGAGATCTATCCAAGTTGTCTTCTGTATAAACAGTACATGCCTTTATAATGTTGAACAGTATTCCATGGTATGCATGTATCACAGTTTGTTTAACCATTTACCTGTTAGGGACATTTTGGTTGTCTCCAGTTTTTGACTATTACAAAGAAAGCTGTGCAGGTTAGTGTACAGTTTTTTGTGTGAACATGTTTTCATTTCTCTGGGGAAAATGCCCAAGGGTGTGATAACTGGGTCATATGGTAAGTGTATGTTTAGCTTTTTAAGAAACTGCATAACTGTTTTCTAGAGTTCCTGTACATAACTTATCACAGTCTACTAGTATCAACATTTTACCTGTTTAAATAAACCTTACCTCTCTTTAAGTCCTTTTATCCTCCCTCATTTATAATATTATAGTCCTAGATATTTCCTCTACATATATTTAGAACTATGTCAGACAGTGTTATAATTTTTGCTTCAACTGTCAAACATAATTGAGAGAACTCAACAGGAGAAGCAAAGTCAATTGTATTTACTCTTACTTTTACTCTCTGTTGTTCTTCCTTCCTTCGTGAGGTTTCAAGATTCCTTCTTCTATATTTTTCTTTCTGTTTAGAGAACTTCCTTTAGTCATTCTTTTATAAATTTATTTATTTATTTATTTGTTTGTTTATTTATTTATTTATGGCTGTGTTGGGTCTTCGTTGCTGCGCACGGGCCCTCCCTAGTTGAGGCGAGCGGGGGCCACTCTTCATTGCGGTGCATGGGCCTCTCACTGCGGTGGCCTCTCTGCTGCGGAGCACGGGCTCTAGATGCACAGGCTTCAGCAGCTGTGGCTTGCAGGCTCCAGAGCGCAGGCTCAGCAGTTGTGGCACACGGGCCTAGCCACTCCGTGGCATGTGGGATCCTCCCAGACGAGGTCTCGAACCCATGTCCCCTGCATTGGCAGGCGGGCTCCCAACTGCTGCATAACCAGGAAAGCCCTAGTCGTTCTTTTAGTGCAGGTTTGTTAGCAGTGCATTCTCTTGGTTTTTCTTCATCTGAGAATTTCTTGATTTTTCCCTGCATTCCTGAAGGATATTTTCACTGCATATAGGATTCTGAGTTGACAGTTCTTTTCTTTCAACTCTTGAAAAAGGTTGTGCCACTCCCTTCTGGTCTCCATGGGTTCTGAAATCTGCTGTCATTTGAATTGTTTTTTCCACTGTTAGTAAGACATAATTTCTCACTGCTTTCAAGTTCTTTTAAAAAAAGTGTCTGTAGTTTTCAAAAGTTTGACTCTGATGTGCCTTGGCATAGATTTCTTTGGTTCATCCAGTTTGGAATACTCTTAGCTTTCTGAATCTGTAGGTTTATGTCTTTTGCTAAGTTTGGGTAGTTTTCAGCCATTATTTCTTTGAATACTTTTTCTGTCCTGCCTTCTTTATCCTATTGTTCCAGGCCTCTTATAATGATAGGAAAGTTAGATATTTCTTTATAGTCCCACAGAGACCCTGAGACCCTGTTCGTTTTTTTTTTTTCAATCTAATTTTCTTTGTTGTTCAGATTGGATAATTTCTATCATTTTATCTTCAAGTTAGCTGATTCTTCCCTCAGTCCTCTTCATTCTATTGTAGAGCACATATATTGAGATTTCTAAAAGAATTTTAGTTATTGTATTTTTCATTTCTAAAATTTCCATTTGGTCCTTCCATGTATCTTGTATTTCTTTGCTGAGACTTTCTATTTTTCATTTGTTTTAAGAGTGTTTGTAATTGATTATTGAAGCATTTTTATCATGGCTGCTTTAAAATCTTTGCCAGATAATTCTAACATCTCTGTCATCTTGGCTTTGACAGCTGTTTGCTTGCCTTTTTCATTTAGCTTCAAATATTTCTGGCTCTTGGTATGATGAGTGATTTTTAACAGAAACCTGGACATTTTTGTAGTACATTATGAGACTTTGGATCTTACTTAAACCTTCTGTTTTAGCTAGCTTTTCTGATACTGCTTCAGCAGGGGAAGGGAGTGTGCTGCCTTTGTTACTGCCAGGTGGAAGTGGAAGTTCAGGTTCCCCACTCAGCCTCTGTTGACACTTGGAGGGCAGGGCTTCTCATTACTTCTGGGTGGGGGTTGGAATTCAGTCACATTTCAAGTGCTTAATACCCATATGTTGTTAGTGGCTACCATATTGGACAACACATACATAGAACACTGTCATAGGAAGACAAGGGGTGGGGAAGGGAGCTTGGTCCTATAAGAATTGAAGTTTGGGGTTAGATACTGTGGCACAGGTAGAATACGACAAAGACCTAGTTATTGGATTTGAGGTCTATGGCTGGGGTTTGTTTCCAAAGCCTGAGGTGCTATGAATACTACAGAGATATGGGTACAGGGGACTTAACTGGACATTATCGACCCAGTAGAGTTGATAGAAACTATAGCATAGTATTAGCCAAGTTTCTTCCTCTCAATCTTTGTAAGAGAGGTGGGGTGACATGTTGCAGATTCCTATACCATTCCATTTGGTTAAAGGGAAATTCTCCCCTATTGGGGAGAAGTTTGTTTATTCATAGCAACAAACTCCACCTCCATGACTGAAGTAACCATTGATTGAGGAAATATTAACAGAAAAGAGTAGGTTATGAAAAGGGTATTCATTTGATTTGTAGAATCTAGGGTTTATTTGGCATGTTGGTGGCCCCTGTGTTCTGATACTTGAGGCTTCCAGCATGCTCAGCCAGTTGGGAGCATTTGTGAAAGAGCTCTGTCCTTCACAGAGCTCCGTGTTGACTTGGCACTTTTTTTGTCCAAGGCCTAGAGAGTCAGTAGACCCTGTTACACAGCTTCTTTGTGCACTGGCATAACTGTTGCCTTCTCAAATCTCTCTTTGCTTAGACTTGTAGCAGTGTCCTTAATGTAGAGTCAGTGTTCACAATTTCCCCTAGGGGTAGTTCAGTAACATTTTCCCTTATTGGATCTCTATATTTGGAAGTACATCTTTTAAGTGTTTGCTTTTATGGACTGCCTATGTACTTTATCTCTCAGCAAGGGAAGGGGTGTACCCATTGTCTATTGAATATATGTTATATGTATGGTATATAAGTCACATTGCCTTTTCCCATAGCAAATCCTACATGTCAAGGTGCTGTGGCCTTGACATGTTAAGATGTTTCATAAATGACACAGTCAAACCACTTGGCTAAATAAGTGAAAGAAAGGGAATTGTGCAGTGCTACAGTGAGTTTTTCAGATTTATGTGGTTTGACTCAAAGCTAAACAAAAATGCATACTCATCTGAGGGAAAAACAGTTTGGAAGTTAGGCTGTAAAGAGAGAGATAGGCATACTTTATAACCCAAGGTCAAGGTATAGGTTGTAAATCCAGGACCATGGCTCACCTAGATCCTTCCATATGTGTATTTGTGGGGAAGAGGTGAGTATTCCTGGTTTGTTACTCAGAGATATGGAGATAACATAGTGGGAGCAACCAAAATCCTGATTTGTTACTTTGTCTCTCAAGAAAGCTGCAAATACACCATTTAATTTTGAAGACAATGATCACTAGTTAAGCAGAGGGGCCAAAGGACCAGGATACTGTTATACAGATCTGGAAAGAGAACCTGGAATCAGCCTTCCTTGTCATTGATCTCACCCTTTTCCTATAAGCCACTGTTTTTGCCCTATTTCAACAATGCTTTGGTAGCTACATGTACATATATTTAGCACCTGAATAAACGGAAAGACCCATTTGTTTAGATAAAGTGGTAATGTCATGATATTTCTGACCCCAATGACTCATGATTCATCAAGGACAAGTCACTTCTAGCCAACCACTGAGAGATGCTGGAAAGCAGGTAGGTGGACTAATCTCTCCTTTTTGATTCTCACCTCTACCGTTCTACCCTCAGGTATGACTTTGATATCTTCCAGCACTGAGCACCATTGGTTAATGGAGGCCTAAAATGGATGCAGCTAATGCCCGGAATGGGGTTCCTTTATTTTCTGAAAATCCAGTTTATTAGCAGAGGCCTTCTGTTTGTTGGAAGATGTTTAATCACAGTTTTGATTTCATTACTTGTGATTAGTCTGGCCATATTTTCTATTTCTTCCTGGTTCAGTCTTAGAAGGTTGTACCTTTCTAAGAATTTGTCCATTTCTTTCAGGTTGTCCATTTTATTGGCATATCGTTGCTTGTAGTAGTCTCTTAGGATGCTTTGTATTTCTGTGGTGTCAGTTGTACTTCTTCTTTTTCATTTCTTATTTTATTGATTTGAGTCTTCTCCCTTTTTTTCTTGATGAGTCTGGCTAAAGGTTTATCAATTTTATCTTCTCAAAGAATCAGCTTTCAGTTTTATAGATCTTTACTATTTTTTTTTCATTTCTATTTCATTGATTTCTGCTCTGATCTTTATGATTTCTTTCCTTCTACTAATTTTGGGTTTTGTTTGTTCTTTCTCTAGTTGCTTCAGGTGTAAGTTTAGGTGGTTTATTTGAGATGTTTCTTGTTTCTTGAGGTAGGATTGTATTGCTATAAACTTCCCTCTTAGAACTGCTTTTGCTGCATCCCATAGGTTTTAGGTCATCATGTTTTCATTGTTATTTGTTTCTAGGTATTTTTTAATTTCCTCTTTGATTTCTTCAGTGATCTCTTGGTTATTTAGTAGCATATTGTTTAGCCTCCATGTGTTTGTGTTTTTTACAGTTTTTTCCCTGTAATTGATTTCGAATCTCATAGCACTGTGGTCAGAAAGGATGCTTGATATGATTTCAATTTTCTTAAATTTACCGCAGCTTGATTTGTGACCCAAGATGTGATCTATCCTGGAGAATGTTCCATGTGCACTTGAGAAGAAAGTGTATTCTGCTGCTTTCAGATCGAATGTCCTATAAATATCAATTAAGTCTATCTGGTCTAATATGTCATTTAAGGCTTGTGTCTACAAATTCAATGCAATCCCTATCAAATTACCAATGGCATTTTTCACAGAACTAGAACAAAAAATTTTACAATTTGCATGGAAACAAAAAAGACCTTGAATAGCAAAAGCAATCTAGAGAAAAAAAACAGAGCTGGAGGAAACAGGCTCACTGACTTCAGACTATACTACAGGGCTACAGTAATCAAGACAGTATGGTGCTGGCACAAAAACAGAAATATAGGTCAATGGAACACGATAGAAAGCCCAGAGATAAACCCATGCACATATGGTCACCTAATCTATGACAGAGGAGACCAGAATATACAGTGGAGCAAAGACAGCCTCTTCAATAAGTGGTGCTGGGAAAACTGGACAGCTACATGTAAAAAAATGAAATTAGAACACTCCCTAACACCATACACAAAAATAAACTCAAAATGGATTATTTAAATCCATTATCTAAAATCCAAAATCTAAATATAAGGCCAGTCACTATAAAACTCTTAGAGGAAAACATAGGTAGAATACTCTTTGACATAAATCGCAGCAAGATCTTTTTTAACCCACCTCCTAGAGTAATGAGAATAAAAACACAAATAAACAAATGGGACCTAATGAGACTTAAAAGCTTTTGCACAGCAAAGGAAACCATAAACAAGACGAAAAGACAACCCTCAGAATGGGAGAAAATATTTGCAAACGAAGCAACTGACAAAGGACTAATCTCCAAAATATACAAGCAGCTCATGCAGCTCAATGTCAAAAAAACAAAAAAACCAATCCAAAAATGGTCAGAAGACCTAAATAGACATTTCTCCAAGCCAACAAACACATGAAAAAATGCTCAACATCACTAATTATTAGAGAAATGACAATCACCACTACAGTGAGATATCACCTGACACTGGTCCGAATGGCCATCAACACAAAATCTGCAAACAGTAAATGCTGGGGAGGGTGTGGAGAAAAGGGAACCCTCTTGCACTGTTGGTGGGAATGTAAAATGGTATGGTCACTATGGAGAACAGTATGGAGTTTCCTTAAAAAAACTGAAAATAGAACTACCACGTGACCCAGCAATCCCACTACTGGGCATATACACTGAGAAAACCATAATTCAAAAAGACACATGCACCCCAGAGTTCATAGCAGCACTATTTACAATAGCCAGGACATGGAAACAACGTAAATGTCCATCAACAGAGGAATGGAAAAAGAAGATGTGGTACATATATACAATGGAATACTACTCAGCCATAAAAAGGAACGAAATTGAGTCATTTGTGGAGACATGGATGGACCTAGAGACTGTCATACAGAGTGAAGTAAGTCAGAAAGAGAAAAACAAATATCGTATATTAATACATATATGTGGAATCTGAAAAAATTGGTATAGATGATCTTATTTACAAAGCAGAAATAGAGACACAGACTTAGAGAAGAAATGTATGGATACCAAGGGGGAAAGCGGAGGGTGTGATGAATTGGGAGATTGGGATTGACATATATACACTACTATGCATAAAATAGATAACTAATGAGAACGTACTGTTTAGCACAGGGAATTCTACTTAGTACTCTGTGGTGACCTAAATGGGAAGGAAATCCAAAAAAGAGGGGATATATGTATATATATATAGCTGATTCACTTTGCGGCACAGTAGAAATTAACACAACATTGTAAAGCAACTATACTCCAATAATAATCTAAAAAAAAGAAGAATCCAGAGGCCTGCCTCAGACAGCTGGGGCACATATTAGGCAAGAACACCCTCCAATTACTCTTTTAAATGAAAAACCATTTGGGCATAATATGCACTGAAAGGAAACGTGTGATCCTAGGTATGCTCTTTATTTTGCCCTCTGTCCTTTTGGTCTTCCTCAGCCTTTCTCTGGTCTGCATTGCTCTGACTCCACTCCCAAGATTCCTCTAGAAGGCCCTTAGTAATGAGCTTCTCCCTTCTCCATGTGTTTTACTTATGGCACTGAAATCCTGGGTGTCACACAAAGTAAGGCAGCATTGGCTACAGTGAGCTCAGAGGAGGATGCTGGGGCTACCAGCTGTTTCTAGACCCTCAGATAGAAGGAGTGCTTAGGCAGCTGGGATAGCCTGAGGTGGGAGAGGCAGCAGTGGATGATAGGGCAGAGAGCTGCTGTCTGAGCTTGTTGCTGAGATGGCCAGCTGAGAGAGACAGCTGTGTGTTCAGTGGTCCTGAGGAAGTAAAAACTAAGATTGGTATGTCTTCTTTAGGAGACAGTTATGTTAAGGGACCATAGGCACTAAAGCTGCCAAAAATAACACCTTATATTAATTCTATACACCCTCTCTTCTAGAGGATTGAAAGGGCTCCTATGTTTTATTTCATTTGACCTCGCAAACAACCTCATGGACTTAGGAAAGGTAAATATTGAAGACCACATAGGACAAATTGCTTCTCCTCCCTGGGCCTCAGAGTTTTCAAACTGGAAATGAGGGCTTGGTCTAGAGCTAATCGCTAAGGTCTTTTCCCGCAGCGACAGTTTCCACGATGGTAACTTTTTCCAGATGGGGAAGTTGAGTCTCAGATACTTTAAAGTGAATTTCCCAAAGCCACACTGTAAATCAGGGACAGAGTGATAACTACAGGCCAAGCCCTGATTCCTTCCCTTAGATTGCCCTATCAGTGGTCTCTTTGAATAGTGAGGTAAGGGGGACTTTCACTTCCGAACCCATGAAGCCTGTGCTCATCCATTCCATTTAACACTCTCCCTCGCCTTCACAGCCCACCCCCTCTCACTTATCAGCAGAGCCTTTAACCTTCCACTTGATGTTGCCCGGGATCCATATCTCCTTTGACTATAGCTGCTTTCCTGGCATATTGTGTGGCTGGATGCAAGTTCATTGCTACCCTTAGAGAGCTAAGTGTGGAGCCAGCACTTTAGTTACGTCAGCCAAGGGAGGCTATGGCTCCTGGGTGTGGCAGAGGGTCAGGGTAGGAAGAGCCATTCAAAAATATATTGTGAGGTGCCCACAAAAAGCAAGGAGGGCTGCCGGAAAAGGGCTGACAGAAGGGGCCATGGGGGAAATCAAGAGACAGTGAGTTGATAAAAGCAAATGGATTCAATTATCAATCAGAATGCAGCAGAGAGCCGAGATGACTGAGATTTCTTCAGAGTTGGAGGATAAAGTGGCATTTCTGACTGTGACAGGGATTTAGCTTGGGGAAGGGCAGTAGGGGAAAAATGAAAAGCTTTTATCTTCAGCAGGTTCAGCTTTTGTAGTAAGACATTTAGTTTAAGAAATGTTGTGTGCTGAGTACTGTGAGGGAATAAATTCAGAGAGCCATATTCCCCATATGATTCCTGGAAACCAGTAGGAGTTTGGCTCAAGAAGGGATGGCAGAAGGTGATTTGTGGTGTTGTAACAGCCGCCTTGGAAGCCAAGATGGAAAATTTGTCCCTGAAAGGCTAGGTAGTTGGAGGAGACTCACTGGAAGTTTCTGTCCGGAGAAAATCAATGAAACAGAGTAGGGTTTTAAATACATATGGTGGGGGATGGGGGATAGAACACCCAAAAGCACCCATCTTGCAATGGGTCCATTCATTAAATCTTTGGCTTATAGAGTTTGTTAGTTTTGGGCCAAAAGTTCCTGAGGCTCCCAGGGCCTCTCTGTATCTCATCCCGGTGACCCCCTCTTTCATTTTTCTTTGTCCTGTTACTTTTTTCTCTTTTCCATTTTCCTAGTTTTGAGATTAAATTCACTTACCATTTATCAAAATAATCCATGAACATTTCACAGATTGTGAAAAATATGGAAAAGAAATAATCAACCTTTTGCTTTTAAAAATGACTTACATTTTATTTTGAGTGATTAGAAAAATACTGAAGAACATTTAGAATCAGTAATATAACAAACACACTTGGATCTTTACTCAGAATTGACAAACTTAACATTTTTTTTATTGTGGTAAGAACATTTAACATATCTACCACTTAACAACTTTTTAAGTTTACAGTACAGTATTGTTAACTATAGGCACTATGTTGTACAGCAGATCTCTAGAGGTTATTCATGTTGCATAACAACTGTTACCATTTTTAACATAAAGTTTGCTTTAGATTTTTTCCCAGTGGGAGAAATAATACACTAGAGGCAAGTTAAATTCTGTCCCCTATTCCTCTCCAGTCATTCACAGAGGCAAAGATGAATTTGGTATGTATTCTTCCATATAATTTATATATCCATAAGCAATATATAGAATTGTCCTGTGTGTTTTTCTTAATTTACATAAATAATATCCTAATGTATGTGTCATTCTGTAGCTAGTTTTCTTTTCCTTCATTCAACATCTTGTTTAGGGATGTATTCCATTTTCCTTTTTACATTTCCTTTTCCCACTCTAACTGTACTGTAGAGCAGTGGTCCCCAACCTTTTTGGCACCAGGGACCAGTTTCGAGGAAGACAGTTTTTCCACAGATGGGAGGAGGGGGGATGGTTCAGGTGGTAACGCAAGGAGCGATAGGGAGTGGCAGATGAAGCTTCGCTCCCTCACCGGCTGCTCACGTTCTGCTGTGCGGTCGGTTTCCTAACAGACCACGGCCTGGTACCGGTACGGGTCTGCGGCCCAAGGGTTGGGGACCCCTGCTGTAGAGCCAATTACATGTACCTTACTTTTTCATGATAATTTTCATGATAAAATAATATCTAATCACATTATGAGAAAATTGGAGAATCCAACCAATTGATAGCTCTTAGGACCAGAGAGCAATTTGCAAAGGCTTTAGGCAGCTCAGCCAGCCCAGTGATTTTGGCTATAAAACATTGAGGAGCAAAATTGGAAGGGTCTCTAGGGACACCACCTTGTCAGTCTCCTACCCCATTTTATGAAGGAGTAACAGAGGCCCAGAGAAGGAAAATTAGTTACAAGGGCACACGTCCATTTAATATTGTACTTGAGACCCCTGGCTCCCTATCCTGTACATGAAAACTTTCCATGGCAAAAAAAGAGAGAAAAAAGAAACCTAAAACTGAAATTGTTTGTTATAAAGACAATCCATTTTAATAAAGTGTGGTAAATACAGAAGAGTATTAAAATGAAATCAAGGACTGCCCAATTTAATATTTTTATTTTCTAAACTTTTTTTCCTGTATGTTTTTAATGTTTCTATGGTTGCACCTTCCCTTGCTTTTTTCCCCACTTAACATTGTAATGTCATAATGTACAGTTTTCAAAAGACAGATTTGTACATTGAAATCTTGCCAATGAACAATTTTTAAGGCACACTTTTGCTATGTAGCCATTAAAATAGCATAGGCAGGGACTTATGTAGAGAAAGAAACAAGGACCACGCTATATCCCCCAGCAAGTTTGTTCCTGTCCTTTGACCAGATCTTGTTCTTCTAAACAACAACAACAACAAAACCTCGACTGACATTTTCAGGGTTCCTGCTCCTGAATTATTCATACATAACAGTTAGATTATGGTCTGAAATGGCTTGGGGTATGACCAAGTGATACCCTGACACACCCCTCCACCTCCAAACCAAGGATAAGAGGTGCCTCTGAGGCCCATGGGGAGCCAATTCTGGGGCTTCCAAGCTCAGAGAAGCCACCCCAAGGAAGAGACAATGGTTTGTTTTCTTGTTCTGTGGGGTGAGATCAGGTTCTCAATTTTTCAAAGCTGGAGCACAAACAGGATAACAGTGTTTAAAACTTCCTCAGTATTTATGTGAGAGGGGCATCCATCCCTGACAAAGCCACACCACTTCTACACACACACATACATAGTTAGAACTGTTGAGTACAATTTTGGTTACGCTCATTGTCATATATGCAAAACTACATTCAACTATCTAAACCTGCTGGGAGAGAGGTGATGGGTTATCATTCTAGACAGTTCAATGTGTTTGAAACAATGAAGCACCAAGAGATTAAGCCCGTCACTCAAGGTTACATAGCAAGAAAAGCAGGATGCTGAGATTAAAAAATAAAATAAAGTGAAATGAAAGCATCGTTATTCCTGGTCTTGGGTCTTGGAAAGCCAGACCTTAGCCCACTGAAGCTCACCACGCTTCTGCTTTAATCAGTTTAATTCATTGCTAACTTGCCCTTGATGCCTTTGATTCTCTTTAGATGGGCCAAATGTCAAATCACAGTAGTTGTTCAGAAGCACCTGACAGTTTCAATTTTTCAGTTCCAGGCTCTGTTCTTTCACGCAGGGCTGGAAAGCCAGGACTCACGATAGTGGCTAACTGCATTTCTGCCTCAAGCTCTCTCAGGGCTGGTATATGTGTGTGTGTGTGTGTGTGTGTGTGTGTGTTGACGAGTGAGTGTATGCCTGCAAATTAGTGAGGACTGCAAGATTGGAAATGTTCAAGATTTTAAATTGAAATAATTAAACAAATTCCTCTAAAAAGAACACTCTCCCCAGCCAAAAGATTTTATTTTTAAAGATACTTATTTCTGCAGTTGATTGAGGTTTAGAAATAGGCAGGATGAGACTCAGCAAACGTGTGTTTTGCTGGGACATAGGGTGCTCTTGTTTCCAGGTCATGGAAGACAGCGTTGGAACAAGTCCCAGCTGTGTTTACCCCCAGATTCAAGTTTCAATTCAAGGGAGCTTCTTTCCACACCCCTTTCCCCTCCCCCAGCAAAAGCTGCAGAGCTAAAGCTGCCTTTATAACAGGGAGTGGCTTTAGGCACTGAGGAGCATTTCCCCTTCAAACTGGGTAGACAACTTCTCTGTGGGAGTCTGAACCTGCCACACCTATCAAAGGCTTTGGGAAATGTGAAGTGGCACTTGCTGCATCTACAGTGCAGTGAACTTGCCTGTATGCTGACCAGGTTGGCTGTGGGAAATCTTGCTTTTTTTTGTTTATCCAAAGGCCTCCACTTAACCAATCAGGTCTCAATGCATGGGTGTAGCAGGTATGGGGGGGAGCTGCAGAAATTTCACAGCTGTCCTCAGACCCTAGGAGGGTGGCAGACCAAGAAGTCCATTATTCATCTGTTTCCAGTGTCTCAGGTAAGTGAAGATTGCAGTCCTTACTGGGAAAGACAAGAGAGACAAGTAGATGTGGGAGCCTGGAAGAGTTGTAAGGGACCTCAGCCACAGATAAGCGAGATTAGTGCTTCCCAATATTTTCATGCCCTCCCAAACCCTTCCTTTACCTTTTTTCATAAGGCCTACTGCTTCAAAGAGGTTTTTTTTCTCCTGAAAAAGCTACATTTATTAAACAATAGCTTCTCTGTGTTCGTACACAACACACACGTGTGTGTCAGAATTTCTAATCAGCATGGACAACCAATATTATTGTGCTTGGTTGCTGTAATTCCAGGCAAAAGCATAGAAACTTGGCATTTAGATAACTAGGGCAGCTGTATGGATAGTTAAGTGCTCTGTTTTCTTTAAAGTTCTGAAATATTGAAAATGACTTGAGGATCCCAATGATTACCTTTGTGATGTTAAGATGACCAGGAACCTCAGGTTGGGAACTACTGATTTAATTACCCCACCCCCGCCTGCCATTTTTGAGTTAGCAAGTAAGTCTTTGGCCAAATAGAAAGTTAATCGTTGAGCTGGAATTAAAACTGACCCAATTGGGGGCCAGTTTGTATCCTTATACTTGGCTTCCCTTATGACTCTTCTGGCCTGTAACTTTGACTCATCTGTGATCATAAAATCTGTATTAGGATTCTCCAGAGAGACAGAATCAATAGTCTGTCTGGCCTAAGGACCAGGAGAGCCAATTGTGTAAGTTGCAGTCCTAGGGCTGGAGAAGACTAATGTCCCAACTCAACAGTCAGGCAGAGAGAGACCTTAATATACATTAAAGGCACATAGGGTGGTTTGGAACTGCCTTGGTATTTGAGACAGGCCCTCAACTTCTGGGAGGGGTATTAAAGGAGCTCTCTCAGTGCATTTATCTGAAGCTCAAAGTCATTCATAGATATGATATACTTAAAGAATACCTACTAAGTATAGGATACTATAGCTGGGACAAGGGAGGTGGTTGGAGTAATAATGGAGTCATAGGTGAGTAAAATACCCCCTGTTTCAGGGAAACTGTTTTATTAGGGAAGAGAGATGTGCACAGGACTATTTCTAAGGCTAGGCGTAAGATAGTCATGCCTCTGGGGGTTGTAAATTGCATTTGTAATACTTTCTTCAGCAGGATTCCCTGGGCCTGAAAGGTGTATAGTGGAACCAGGTAAACCAACAACTGCACTATTCCTAACTGTCTGCTAACAGAAGACAAATGTTGTAAGTTGTGCCTCACTGGTGCTTTGTGAAGCAAATCACAACAAAATTTAGAAGCACTACCACCCTGGCCATCTGTATGCTTACTCATTAAGCCTCACATTGACATCTTGGCCCCAAGTGTTTTTTGCCTCTTAGAAATAACTAGGAAGTCATCTAAATATTGAATAATTTTTATCTGGTACATTAATCATTTTTTCTAGATTACCTTGCCTAGATATATCCATGGACAAGCGACTACCTCCAAAGGCAGTCCATGCCAGATGCTCATTCTTTTTATTTTATTTTATTATTTTTAATTGTGGCAAAATACACATAAAAATTTTGCCATCTTTAACCATTCTTAAGTATACAGTTCTATGGCGTTAAGTACATTCACGTTGTTATGCAACCATCACCACCATCCATCTCTAGACCTCTTTTCATCTTGCAAAACTGAAACTCTGTACTCATTAAACAGTAACTCCCCATTTCCACCTTCTCCCCAGACCATGGCAACCACTATTCTACTTTTGTCTCTATGAATTAGACTATTTAACGTTCCTCATATAAGTGGAATCATACAGTATTCACTTGTCCTTTTGTAACTGGCTTATTTCATTTAGCATGAAGTCCTCACGGTTCATCCATGTTGTAGCATGTGTCAGAATTTACTTCCTTTTAAAGGTTGAATAATATTCCATTGTATGTTTATATCACATTTTGTTTATCCATTCATCTGTCAGTGGACATTTGACTTGCTTTCACCTTTTGGCTATTTTGAATAATGCTGCTATGAACAAATATTGCTTTGAGACCCTGCTTTCAATTCTCTTGGGTATATACCCAGAAATGGAATTGCTAGATCATATGGTAATTCTATTTTTAATTTTTTGAGGAACTGCAATACTATTTTCCATAGCAGCTGCATCATTTTACATTCCCACAAACAGTACGTAAGAGTTCCAAATTATCTACATCCTTGACAACATTTGTTATTTTCTATTTTTTAACAATAGCCATCCTAATGTTTGTGAGGTGGTTTTAATTGTATTTTTCTAATGATTAGTAATGTTTTTGTTTTTGTTTTTTTTTTTAACAAAGCATGTTCTTTTTTTTTTTTTTAAAGATTTATTTATTGATTGATTGATTGCTATGTTGGGTCTTCGTTTCTGTGCTAGGGCTTTCTCTAGTTGCGGCAAGCGGGGGCCACTCTTCATTGCGGTGCGCGGGCCTCTCACTATCGTGGCCTCTCTTGTTGCGGAGCACAGGCTCCAGACGCGCAGGCTCAGTAGTTGTGGCTCACGGGCCCAGTTGCTCCGCGGCATGTGGGATCTTCCCAGACCAGGGCGCGAACCCGTGTCCCCTGCATTAGCAGGCAGATTCTCAACCACTGCGCCACCAGGGAAGCCCATGATTAGTAATGTTGAGCATCTTTTCATGTGCTTATTGGCTAAATTGTAGGAGTTTTTTATATATTCTACATATTAATCCTTTTTTAGATACATGATTTGCAAATATTTTCTCCCATTCCATGAATTTTCTTTTCATTTTGTTGGTAGTTTCTTTTGATTCACAAAAGTTTTTAATTTTGATATAGTTCAATTTATCTATTTTTTCTTTTCTTGCCTGCTTTTGGTATCATATCCAAGAAATCATTGCGAAATCCAGCATTATGAAGCTTTCCCCCTATGTTTTCTTCTAAGTGTTTTATAGTTTTAGCTCTTACATGTAGGTCTATGATCCATTTTGAATTAATTTTTGTATATGGTGTAAGGTGAGGGTGCAACTTCATTCTTTTGCATGTGGATATCCAGTTTTCCCAACACTGTTTGTTGAAAAGACTGCCCTTTCCCCATTGAATGGTCTTGGCACCCTTCTTGAAAATCTTTTGGCCATATAGTGAAAGTTTATTTCTGGGCTCTCTATTCTATTCCTTTGGTCTATATGTCTGTCCTTATCCCAGTACCAATTTTTAAGAAAATTACTGTAGCTTTGTAGTAAGTTTTGAAATCAGTAAGTGTGATGCCACCAACTTTGTTATTCTTTTCAAGATTGTTTTGGCTATTTGAGATTCCATATGAATTCTAGGATGGATTTTTCTGTTTCTGCAAAAAATGTCATTGGGTTTTTTTAATATAGATTGAATTGAATCTATAGATTGTTTTGGGTGGTTTTGACATCTTAACAATATTAAGTCTTATAATCCATGAACATGAATATCTTTCTGTTTATTAGTGTCTTCTTTAGTTTCCTTCAGCAACATTTTATACTTTTCAGTGTACAAGTCTTTCACCTCCTTGCTAAGTTTATTTCTAAATATTTTATTCTTTTTGATGCTAGTGTAAATGGGATAATTTTCTTAATTTCCTTTTTGGCTTGTTCATTGTTAGTGTATAGAAACACAACTGAGTTTTGCATGTTGGTTTTGTATCTTGAAACTTTGCTGAATTCATTTATTAGTTCTAGCAGTTTTTTGTGGAACCTTTAGGGTTTTCTATATATATGATCATGTCATCTGCGTACAAAGATAAATTTATTTCTTCCTTTCCAATTTGGATGCCTTTTATTTCTTTTCAGAAAGCCTATTCTTAAGTTGAGATGAAATATGTTTTCTGGTAGCTTTCCCTGTTTTTTTTTTTTTAATAAACTTCATTTCAGAACAGGTTTAGATCTACAAAATTATTGTGATGATAGTAGAGAGAATTCCTATATACCCCACACCCAGTTTCCCCTATTATTAATATCTTCCATTACAATGGCACATTGGTCACAATTAACAAACCAATGTTAATACATTATTATTAACTAAAGTCTATATTCGTATTTCCTTAGTATCCCCATAATGTCCTTTTTCTGTTCCAGTATCCCATCCAGGATACCACATTACATTTAGTCATCATGTCTCCTTTGCTCCTCTTGACTGTGACAATTTCTCAGACTTTCCCTTGACAGTTTTGAGGATTAGTGGTCAGGTATTCTGTAGAATGTCCCTCAGTTGGGATTTGTCTGATGTTTTTGTAATGATTAGATTGGGATAACGTGTTTTAAGGAGGAAGACCACAGAGATAAAGTATTCTCATCACATCATATCATGGGTACATACTATCAACATACTATCAACATGATTTATCACTACTGATGCTGACCATGATCACCTGGCTGAGGAAGTACTTGTCAGGCTTCTCCAGAGTAAAGTTACTTTTTCCTCATTTCCATAATGTACTCTTTAGAAGGAATTACTTTGGGCAGTCTGCACTTTAAGACTGGGGCATTATGCATCACTTCCTTGAGGATGGACTATCTACATAAATTATTTGGAATTTTTGTGCACTGGAGATGTGTCTATTCTCTCTCATTTATTTATTTATTCAGTCATTTATATCAGTATTGGCTCATGGATATTTATTTTAAACTTAGGGTTATAGTCCAATATTACTTTATTTATTTTGTTTCTAAAATTGTTCCAGCTTTGGCCATTGGGTGCTTTTTTAGTTGACTCCTGTGTCCCTTTGACAATACCTCCATCACTGTAGGTTAATTTTTTTTCCTTTTGAGCCTGGTTGATTTTTGTTCTGCCTTCTGCCATGAAAAAAACTTAATCTCTCTTGTGATAGGCCTTCAGATTTCTGAAAACAGCCATCATTACCTCCTCTAGTCTGCTCCAGACTAAACATTTCCCACCTGTTCCTTCAGACATTCCTCATGTGGCAGATTTATTGACTCCTTTCTCTCCTAGTTTCTTTCTTCTGGAAACATTCCATTTTGTCAGTTACTTGAACTACCTTCTCCCACTCTTCTTACCCTTCACAACTTTGCATTCTAAAATTAGAGAGAGGGCAGTCCCTGGAGGTCCATTGGTTAGGGCTTGGCGCTTTCACTGCCATGGCCCTGGGTTTAATCCCTGGTCAGGGAACTAAAATCCCACGAGCCGCGCAGAGTGGCCAAAAAAAAAAAAAAAAAAGATTTGTATAATAAAAAAAAATTTGAGAGAAATCAAAAGTAGTTCCACTTCTGGAATCTATTTGTGATAGTACCTAGTACACAGACTTTATCACTGAATGAATACATGACCCTGTATCAGAATGAAGACCCTAGGGGGAAATATAATGCTTCTGCTTTGTGCAGAGCTTAATGTTTTTCAAAGCCATTTAGAAATTTGTTTCTTTGACCCTTCTAATCCCTTTGTGAAGCAGGTAGGGCATGTAGCGATATGCCCAGAAAAAGTCTCAGAGAGGGTGCCTTGTCCAAAGTTGCCGTATGAGTTAGACCCCGTTCTCTTGACTCTTCCTCCAGTAACCTTTACATTTTGTTTAAACTTTGACTGTGTAGGCTAACATTTGTTTGTCAGACCTTCATCCTTAATCAGAATTGTCTACACATTTGCATATGGGCTGAACTTAACCTCCTGATATAAAATGAAATATGAAAGCTAAGTCTGAAATGCAAACGTTTATGAAAAGTTTTAAAAATAAAAATTGTTTTTGTATGCTAGTAGGTATCAATTGGGTGGTCAAGCCAGAACCTAGAAAGCATATGGTTAGCTTTGGGAATAGAAGTGTGAACAGAACAAAAATGAGTGTTTTCTAATTGTCCTTGCTTGCTGAGGATATTAGGCAGCTAGCTTTGTCTCTTTTTCAGCACCTATCAAATTCTAATGGAAAGGTGCTGAGGTGCAGCTAATCCTGAACAGTGTATAATCCCCAAATAATTTATACAGCAATATTTTGTCACACATGCACACCCTAGTGCCCAGTCCCTGTTCTTCTATTTCTGAGGTTTCAGAGACTGCACTGGGAGACTTGGCTAAAGGCACCAATTTTTATTCCTGGGATGTCTCTGTTCATTCACAATCAAGGCAAGAAGATAGTAAGTCTTGTCATGTGGGCTAGAACTGAGATGTGGTGAAAAAGGAAAGCTAGAAAACTTTTCTCTCTTTCTACCTGACCACTCCCTCAATCTTAAAACCAGTTTGTACAAACCAGAAGTTGTGTTGTATACAGAATATTTCAGATCACAACTCTCCAGAATGAATGGTTGCTATACCCAAAAAGCCTGCTGCCTTCAAGGAGTCATCAGTTGAAAAGAGCGCGCTAGCTGTCTGCGGTGCCACCTACTGGCCAGAGTGGGCTGAAGGAAGTAATGTAACATTTGGAAGGAAGTGGTCTGAGGTTTGGCTGGCAAATGGGAAAGGCTGAGTTTCAGGGCTGAGGGAGGGGGAGTACCCAGAGAAGGAGGAGGGCAGCAAAGGGATTGAGAGCTAGATTTTTCAACTCTGGTGATAAAGGATGGAGGCAGGGAGTACGTGGGTATAGACACAAATCCCTACTCCAAGAGTAGAGCTTGGTGAGGATGATCTCTTAGCTTTAATATTTTATGGATCTCTGAGATGGAGGGATGATAGAGGAACCTGGGAAGCATGACTAAGTAGTTGTTCTGCTATAGGAAAAGGGGAGATGGGGCTGGCTCTTAATTATTTGAAGCTATGAACTTTACTTCTTTGCTACCTGAAAGAGATTCTGAGGTAAATTGAGTGAGGATTATGAATTCTGCTGATATGATTCTTTTTACTTAAGGAAAAACTAAGTCCTTTGGAAACTTGAACTTTTAAATTCTCCTTTACCCCCCAAAGTATTAGTCAATGTAAATGCAATCAATATGCTCCTTCCCTGCATAGGGGTATCTAAGTTAATGGCAGAGCCAGGTAATGACTCCAGGTCCAAATGTCCCTGACTAACCCTGGTGGTTGGGCAGCTTTGAATAAATGTAGGAGATAAGAATTTCTGCAAAGGGTCTGATGAGCCTCAGTTAAGACTGAGGAAAAGCTTCCACACCATCCATAGATGTTATCTGATTGTGTGTACATGGGTGCTGGATATTTTTTAAATCTTCCAACTTACCTGAACCCAGTCTTGCCATCTCTGTCTTGGGTGCCATATCTCCTCATTCTCTCATCTCTTCTCTCTCCCATGTTTGTTGAATGCAGAAGATTGAGTATAATAATGTTGCACATAGAATGAAATGCCTTGTTTAGCTGTGACTTTAAGGCCAGGTGTAAGATAATCTATGTAAGTCTTAGCTCCCTCATTAGATGAACTCTTTAAAAAAACGTGCAGGCGAGAAACAAGAAAACTTTTAGATTATTATTCTTCCATTTGTTCTGCAGCCTGAGGACTTAGAGCTAGGTGGCAAAGATAGATAATAAACTTTAAAAAAAGCCAAGTCCCTTTTCTTCCTTGTGCCTTAGCTTCTTGAATGATAAAATGAGACATATTCAGTTTTCTATTGTCTAAAGTCATCTGCTTTGTGGATTATTCAGACTCTTGTTTCTTCATCCTTCAGCTGTTCAGTGTCACTTCTACCAAAACATATATATATATGGGATTTTTTTTTCTGATTTTACCGGAAGAGCAGTGCCAGGCTTAGGCATGTAGGGGAAAACAGAAAAATGTGGGGGCAAAAATCAGTCCACTTTCTAATACTTCCTTCATACTTAAATCAGCATCTTTACTTTAAACAATAACTGTCTAGTTCTTCCTCCTTGCTCACCCCTACTCCCATGCGTATATATCCTCTCCCTTTCCCTCTCCACCTCTCCCTCCTCAGCAAATCTGGTGGAGAGACTAGTCTGACGCCTCAAAAATCCTCTAATTCTAAAAAAGAAACTAAACTCTGCCTCTGACATTCCATTCCCCCTATGATTTTAATTAGGTATAAATTCTCCTATGCTTGCTTTGAAACATGCCTCAGGATCTTAGGGAGATGGCAGGCAGATGGGGTATTAATGCAGGGTGATGTTTCTCACTTCACGGTGCCCATGCAACATTTATTGTCATTAAAATAGTGTCATTCAAATGAGGTGGCTGATGTTGGAAAATGAATGCAAAGTTGATCATTGTTCTGTGGATTCAAGCTTTGATGAAGAAGCTGAATTAGAGGCAGCACTTCAACTCTGCTTATGCAATATGTATCAATATCTGTATCACTCAATAGTGAAACCCTGGAGACTCTGACAGGAGGACAAAGCTTCTAAGGTATATTAGGGTGGTGGGAATAAAAATACCTGCCTCTCCTATTTTATCAGGCTGTGGGGAGAATGAGGAATATACTATGTGTACTGTAGCCTGAGTGCCTAGAAAGAAAAATGTGGATGTTTTATTAGCCCTGTGTAAGATCTTTGGTTAATTCCCCAGAGCCCTGTAGAATCCTGGAAGCCTTATAACTAATTTCTCTTTCCCCTTCTCAGGTTTTTGTTTTCCCCTGGTGCCCAAGTTAAAAAAAAAATTGATTCCTTTCTATTTTGTGTTTAGCTTTTGTCCCTCTGCATTGAGGCTTTGAATTCAGAAAACCTCTTTGGTATGGCTGTCCACTGATGGTTAGGCTTAAACATTAAACAACCTTACAGAGCTAATTAGGTTTTATGGCCTATGGCCCAGTCAACTAATTTTGCTTCATAGAATTTCTGAGCGAAAAAAATACATATTTAGGACTTGGTAAAACTTCCCTCAAAATAGCTTCTTGTACATGCAAGTATTGCTGACCCTGGGGAAATGTTTTGTGTTAGCCCAGCTTGCAAACATGCAGCTTTCTGTGCCATATTCTTTACGACTTCACTCCAGGCTGAGCTGTGAAAAGGTGAGGGGAACAGGAGCCATTTTGGAGAAGTAGAATAAACTGAATTCAAATGTCTAAAGAACACAACTTGATTAATTCAAAACAGAAGCCGTGGACTCCCCAGTCTTATGCTCCACAGCAATAATTTCTCCTTGGCCAGAGGCCTAAAAATCTTTGTCCAAATCTCATACTCTTTCCTGGACAGATTCATCGAGTCAAACCTCCAGTTGCTTGGGGGTTTTTTCCTGCATCATCCCATATTTAAGTTAAGCTTTAAAATGAGAGCTATTAAATAGGAAAACAAACAAACACACAACAATAACAGAACATTATGTCCTGGCCCTCAGAGGTCAATTTAATGCGATTAGCGGCATAAAACTTCACAAAGGCTTTTGCTGGAGGATTACCAGAAACAGCATCATTCAATATGTTACCACGCTTTGCCATTCTTCCACTTTGGCATTATTTATTGATGTAGCAGAAGCACAATACTTGTACCTATTAAACCTTTTAGTTTCCTTTCAGCTTTTCCTTAGTAAAAGTGGAACAGCACCATTATTGTTAAACCCTTCTCAAGGCCACAAATTCTCCTGAATATTGTTTACATCCCTGGTTACAAAGGCGAGTACTGAGGCGGAGCTGCTCTGCCTGCTTTGATTCATATCAAGGGTAACACTGTGTGTGTGTGTGTGTGTGTGTGTGTGTGTGTGTGTGTTCACGAAGGAGTGGGTAGTGAATGGAACAAGAGTTTTAAGGAAGGAGGAGGAGGGTGCTGGAAAGAAAAAAAAAACTTTCAATGAATTGAAACTGCATAATGAAAAGATTCTGAAATTTAATTACAAAAATGGCTGTGTTTTTTCTCTCACCTCCTCCTCTCTCTCCTTTCTTCCTCCCCACCCTGCCCAAAAGCACTGAAGTAAAGTGAGACTGTCAGATTGAAGCCACACACCCACTCTAGGTCTGTTTTGAGAAAGGGAGTTTTTTTTTCTCCCCTTATTTACTTTGTGGCTCTGGCAGAATGGATACTGCAAGATGCAGTTACGGTGTGGAGACTTGCCACTGTTTGGCTTGTTCCCCTCCCCTGTGCTGCTCTCCGGTCTGGCAAGCAGGGTCAAAGCTTAAAAGGCTTGCTGTGGCCAAGTTTCTCACCATCTCTTGTGGTTTCACACTTGGTCACTGAGTATTCATTCAGTCACTGTCCCTCTGCCATATGGCCTGAAAGAATTGGAGATTTAGTTTCCAAGTTTGGAAATCCTCAGGTGTTGCAATGGAGGGTGGGTTTGTCCTTGTGGCTGCAGGTCCTGTTGAGAATTTTTGGAAAAGGAATAAAATGCCTTTCTAACCAAGTAATCAAGAATATGTTTGTGAACACGTATGTAATTCAAATGATGCATTTTGGGGCACAACTACATTGTTTAATATTGGGGTTTCCCTTTTTAATTTTTGTCTAGGACTCTATTTAGAGTGCCTGTACCTGACTCCCTTAATGTTTTTTTCAGGCTAGTTGTCAATTTCCAGCTGCTCTAAAATGTAGCTTCTGTATTTTCTTGGTCTCTCCTGGCTTCTGTTCTTCTACAGTTTGTGTTCTCTCCTCAAAATAAAATTGCACCTAATTAATAAGGGTAGGTGGGTATTCAGTTTTAATACTGTCCATGAAACCCTGTCTCCTACACCCACTCTGTTAGGAATATCTTCCTCACATGCAACACATACCTCTCCTGTAGGTAGTTGAGAGAGACATGTAAGTCTAGGATTAAAGACCTAGGATAGGATCAGAGTCATCAGGCATGCAACCAAGATGGGGACAAGGATCTATGGGACAAGAGCTGGAATGTGTACTGTAGTGAGCTGTAGAGCGGAGGAAGAAACAGTACAAGTTTGGTGGAAGGAGAGAGAAATTAAGTCAGGAAGCACCTGCAGCAGGCAGACAGTGAGAAGGAAACTAAAGCAGACTCAGGAGAAGTGTGTCTTTGGTTATGGCTGTTCATTGAACACCCCTTGTTGCTCCCTCTGTTCCTATTAAGTTACCCTTCAGCTATCTCTGAGATGTATACAACGTAGATCTTTCAACTCATTCCTTTAATGAATTTTATCACTTTCATGGTCTTTTTTAGCTCTCTCTTTTTCATGGCCTTTGGGAGCCCAGAACTAGATGTGCTACCTTAGGAATAATTTGATCAGTGCTCTGGGAAGATGGATTTACCATCCTGGCTTGTATTTTTATACATGCAATCACAGGTACACTCAGCAACCACCTTACTGACTTATTTTCTTTATAGTCCATTCTGATCCTGAAATCCTTTGAGTGTTACATTTCTCAATCTGATCTTAACAGGGAGATAGATAGATAGATAGATAGGGTTCTCAGGTCAAATATGTTTAGGAAATAATGGATTAAACAAAATAAAACAATTTCTTTACTACATGTCTTCCCAGAGTCTTTCTGTTCGTGTGTATTGTGACTCTAAGATGCAACTTCTCCCAAACTCATTTACTGAAAATACCTATTAGCATTTTGAGAAATACTTGTGTTCCAAGGCACACAGTTTGAGAAAGACTATTTTTGAAATTTAGAGGACATGAAGCTTTTAAGTCAAATGATGTTTCCTTTATAATTTTGGTTCCCATGCCCATTTGGTCTTTGCCACTTCTGTACCCTAACAAAAGGAAACATTTTACCATCTGATGTTAGTACTTGGCATCCTTCCATCTCACTGTTGTTTTCATTTTCAAAGCCTAACAAGTTGTTTTCCCATCCCATTCCATTCTTTTCTGCCTTTCCACTTTGGCCCTGGGAATTAAAATATCCCATCCTTCCCCTCAGCTTATTTCTTCCTCTCAGTTTTGCAGACCTGGACATTAACAGAAATAATAAAACACCTTATAATTGTATAGTGCTTTCTATTTTCAAGGTACTTTCACATTCATGATCTCATTTGATCCTCTCCACACCTCAGTAGGTAAGCAGAGCATGGATTATTACCCCATCATGACCATACAGCTAACTAAGGATAGAGACAGTAAGGTTTTTTAGATGAATAAATTCCACTACAGTTAACCTACCATCAGTTCTCTAGTCTAATTCCTTTCTTGCTATTTTTGGGAATGGAAAATATATATATTCACATATATATGAATTTGCTTGGCAAATATGAAAATTTGCTGAGACAGCAAATGTGAAAAATTGTTTGGCAGGAAATGACATGTGGAGGGGCCCAAATGGGTCACTTGGTACTTGAACACTATGTGGGAAACTATGTCAGAAGGAAGCCAAGACAATCCTAGATTAGGCCGTCATAGGGAAGACTCATTACTAGGTGGCAGGGATACTTTCCTTTTGTTGAGAGGGACTTCTGGTTATGAAAATCTCTGACCTCCTCCCTGACTCTGTACTAAAAGGATTGACTAGTTAATCTTGCATCTATTTTTTGTAATGTGGCAATTTGTGCACTGGTTGGAGTCATTCTGGGCAAACCCTTTTGGTCTAAGTCAGTGTCTTCAAGGGGAAAGAGGAAAAATTTTCCCTTTGGGACATTTAGCAATGTCTGAAGACATTTTTGACCACAACTAGGTGGAGGGGTTGCTGCTGGCATCTAATGGGTACAGGGCAGGGGTGCTTCTAAACTTTCTACAGTTGATGGGAGAGGCTTGCCATTGCTACCACCCCCCAGCCCACGACAAAGAATTATCTGACCCACGATGTTAGTAGTGGCCAGCTCGAGAAACTCTGATCTAGGTGAAGAGCCTGAGTCCCATAGAAGTTGTTTTGATTTGGTCTCTGCTTTTCCTCCCTTACTTGCTCTGTGTATGTGTGTGTGTGTGCATGTGCACTCATCTGTGTACGTGTGTGTATGTTGGGGGTTATCCGTGTAAGTAAATATAGGAAAGCCTTTCAGAGCACCTGAATACTATCACTGTACTGTGAAGAAATGAGTGCGAATCATGGTGAACTTAAGGGGACATTCACTCGAGATTTTGGGTTCCTCTGGGATTGTAGGTACAGTGCGCACACCTGAGGACACAGAATCATCTGCCAACACTTGCCTGGACATGTCTCTTTGTCTGTCTGTCTCACTTTTGACTCTAGCGGTTCCCAGACTTCATATGCCTCAATTCCTACTTGTAGAGCAGGCATCAGGGGCTGCTATCAGTTTTAGGATACGAATCTGGCCGGAAAAGCCTAGAAGCTGTCTGAAGAGGTGCTGCTGGGATTTGAGGATGGATTGGGTTCTTTCTCTTAGGTTGAGATGAGAGGAAAAGTGAGAGATGGCACCTGTGATGGTTGCCTAGGCTTTTCTCCAACAGTCTTATGCATAAAAAGATACTGTGATGAACCCAAGCACTGCAGTTGTGAACATGCAGGATCCAAGGAGAGAGCAGCGCACATGGGAGGAAGGGGTGCAGCCATTTGGTGTGCAGAAGGGATGCCTGAGCATCTGGGTATGTGTTTGTTGTTTTGTATGTGGGCTTCAATTCAAAGCCCTTTGATTTGCGTGATAAATAATTTCCTATCTGCTCCTAATTTCCATTGACTAATGGTGATTAACCTTTTCAATTTTGACATTATTGATAATAAATGAAGCT
Organism: Balaenoptera ricei; assembly: GCF_028023285.1. NCBI lineage: Eukaryota > Metazoa > Chordata > Mammalia > Artiodactyla > Balaenopteridae > Balaenoptera > Balaenoptera ricei. The sequence continues at coordinate 67,165,456 of NC_082660.1, read as the reverse complement.
CATTCTTTTAGGCTTTACTATAGTGCTGGTTTTTGAGTAGAAACAAAGACTGAGATAAGAATTCCTTCTGTGCAGCCCTGAAAGGATTACAAACTCTTGTAAAGCCTCTACCTACAGTGCCCAAAAGCCTCTACCTAGCCTCTACCTACAGGGGTGGGGCTCTGGGAATGACCAAATATTGTAACCAAGGCCAAGTGTTGGTGAAGTCCTGGAAACCTGGCCCTTTTCAGTTTCCCTCCTTCCCTCTTCTCTTAGACCATCCTCATTATGTCAGATGAAATTCATAGGTGGCACAATGCTGAGTTCTGAGTTCTGCTGGTGAAAGAGGGAGTTTAGTCTGTGGCCTTCCTTGGGAAGTTATGTTTGATTTCCATTCCTTCTCCTTTTCTGTCCCCTCTGAATTTGTGTCGGGTTTCTGCATTGGGAGGGTGTAAGGTAAGGTGATGCGGAAATGAGATAGTCCTCTAATTGTAGTCTGCCTTGCATAAAAACTCCGTCATTTGAAATAGATGCACTTAAGTTCCTAAAGGTCAGGAGTTGTAGTTGAGCCTTCAGCCATTAGCATATACGATACAGTTCAATGGTGAGTACTTATGAATTTATACACGCATGCATAATATTGGAGATATTTTGTTAGTATGATAATTAGAGAATGCATTTGATTATCAATATAAGATCATTTCTTCATTATCCACGACAAAGGAGAAAAGCAGTGGTACAAGTAATCCCAAGTATCAGGTAATTTTAAAAGTCTTTTCTGTTGAGTTTTAAAGTATATTATTATGATTTTTTTTAAATGAGCTTCACCTACATGTGTCAGGAGAATATGGGAAGTCAGAGTGGATTAAAAAGAAAATAAAATATCAAATAATCCACAGGGAAATAACTATGAGTAACAAATAGTTCAATTATGTAGTCTACAGATATTATGACCAGTGTTCAGCAATGGCTCAATATCAGACCACAATTCTAAATGTCAGTGCGTTCTTGAAACGGGAGTGCTCTTTACTATGTATTCTTTGCATGGCTTTCCTGAAATTTACTTCCCTGGTGTTTTCACATACTAAATATTGCAACCCTGATTTTTAAGTGATAAACAATTGTCTACAATTCTAACATTTTTCCCCTTGATTTTCTCTTTACTTTCTGCTCCCTAGCCTCTTTCCTCCTACTTTTACACCATCATCTAAAAATAATTCCTGATGCACTTATCATAGATATATAATATGTCTAGGTGTAGAGCTCTTTGAGTCTTCCCTACTTGGAATTTGTGAGCTTTTTGGATGTGTCGATTAACGTTTTTCATCAAATTTGGAAAGATTTTGGCCATTATTTCTTCAAATATTCTTTCTGCCCCCTTTGTACTCTCCTCTCTTCTGGGGCTCCCATCATGTGTATGCTGGTGTCCCTCAGGTCTGTAAGGCTCTGTTCATTTTTCTTCATTCTTTTTTCTTTCTTTTTCCTTAGACTTGTTAATCAAAATTAACCTATCTTCAAGTCCATTGATTCTTCTGCCTGCTCAAATGTGCAATTTTGCTCTTCTAGTGAATTTTGCACTTCAGTTTTAGTTTTCAATTCCAGAATTTCTATTTGGTTCATTTCATAATTTCTGTGTCTTTATTGATATTCTCCATTTAGTGAGATATTACTTCCTTTAGTTCATGAAAATATTTATAATAGCCAACTTAAAGTCTAGTAAATTCAACATTTGGGCTGCCTCAGGAACAGTTTCTATTGATTGCTTTCCTTTTTATCCTGTGTGTGGGCAATACTTTCTTGGCTTTTGCATATCTGGTAATGTTTTTGGTTGTTGTTGCTGAAACTGGATGTTTTAAATGATACAGTGTGGCATATCTGGAAATCAGATCCTCTCCTACCTCCTCAGGGTTTGTTGTTGTTGCTTATTTTCTGAACTAATCTGCAGAGTCTCTATTCTTTGTCCTTTCCCCCATTTTTCCCTTTGGTAATCACAAGTTTGTTTTCTATGTCTGTGGGTCTGTTTCTGTTTTGTAAATAGGTTCATTTTTATCCTTTTTTTACATTCCACATATAAGCGATATCATATGATATTTGTCTTTCTTTGTCTGTCTTACTTCACTTAGTATGATAATCTCTAGGTCCAACCATGTTGCTGCAAATGGCATTATTTCATTCTTTTTTATGGCTGAGTAATATTCCATTGTGTGTGTGTGTGTGAGTGCGTGTGTATCCCCCACATCTTCTTTATCCATTCATCTGTAGATGGACATTTTGGTTGCTTCCAGGTCATGGCTATTGTAAATAGTGCTGCAATGAAAATTGGGGTGCATGTCTCTTTCTGAATTATAGTTCTCTCTGGATATATGCCCAGGTATGGGATTTTGGGATCATATGGTAACTCTATTTTTAGTTTTTTAAACAATGCCTCCTGTCTTTGAGAAGATAAACAAAATTGATAAACCATTAACCAGACTCATCAAAAAAAGAGAGAAGACTCAAATTAATAGAATTAGAAATGAAAAAGGAGAATTAACAACTGACACTGCAGAAATACAAAGGATCATGAGAGATTCCTGCAAGCAACTATATGCCAATAAAATGGACAACCTGGAAGAAATGGACAAATTCTTAGAAAAGCACAACATTCCGAGACTGAACCAGGAAGAAATAGAAAATATGAACAGACCAATCACAAGCACTTGAAATTGAAGCTGTGATTAAAAATTATCCAACAAACAAAAGCCCAGGACCAGATGGCTTCACAGGTAAATTCTATCAAACATTTAGAAAAGAGCTAACACCTATCCCTCTTAAACTCTTCCAAAATATAGCAGAGGGAGGAACACTCCCAAACTCATTCTACGAGGCCGCCATCACCCTGATACCAAAACCAGACAAAGATGTCACAAAGAAAGACCAATATCACTGATGAACATAGATGCAAAAATCCTCAACAAAATACTAGCAAACAGAATCCAACAGCACATTAAAAGGATCATATACCATGACCAAGTGTGGTTTATCCCAAGAATGCAAGGATTCTTCAATATACGCAAATCAATTAATGTGATACACCATATTAAAAAATTGAAGGGGCAAAACCATATGATCATCTCCATAGATGCAGAGAAAGCTTTTGACAAAATTCAACACCCATTTATGATAAAAACTCTCCAGAAAGTAGGCATAGAGGGAACTTTCCTCAACATAATAAAGGCCATATATGACAAACCCACAGCCAGCATCATCCTCAATGGTGAAAAACTGAAACCATTTCCACTAAGATCAGGAACAAGACAAGGTTGCCCACTCTCACCGCTATTATTCAACATAGTTTTGGAAGTGTTAGCCACAGCAATCAGAGAAGAAAAAGAAATAAAAGGAATCCAAATCAGAAAAGAAGAAGTAAAGCTGTCACTGTTTGCAGATGACATGATACTATACATAGAGAATCCTAAAACTGCCACCAGAAAACTACTAGAGCTAATCAATGAATTTGGTAAAGTAGCAGGATACAAAATTAATGCATAGAAATCTCTGGCATTCCTATACACTAATGATGAAAAATCTGAAAGTGAAATTAAGAAAACACTCCCATTTACCATTGCAACAAAAAGAATAAAATATCTAGGAATAAACCTACCTAAGGAGACAAAAGACCTGTATGCAGAAAATTATAAGACATTGATGAAAGAAATTAAAGATGATACAAATAGATGGAGAGATATACCATGTTCTTGGATTGGAAGAATCAACATTGTGAAAATGACTATACTACCCAAAACAATCTACAGATTCAATGCAATCTCTATCAAACTACCACTGGCATTTTGCACAGACCTAGAACAAAAAATTTCACAATTTGTATGGCAACACAAAAGACCCCGAATAGCCAAAGCAATGTTGAGAAAGAAAAACAGAGCTGGAGGAATCAGGCTCCCTGACTTCAGACTATACTACAAAGCTACAGTAATCAAGACAGTATGGCACTGGCACAAAAACAGAAATATAGATCAATGGAACAGGATAGAAAGCCCAGAGATAAACCCACGCACATATGGTCACCTTATCTTTGATAAAGGAGGCAAGAATATACAGTGGAGAAAAGACAGCCTCTCCAATAAGTGGTGCTGGGAAAACTGGACAGCTACATGTAAAAGAATGAAATTAGAACACTCCCTAACACCATGCACAAAAATAAACTCAAAATGGATTAAAGACCTAAATGTAAGGCCAGACACTATCAAACTCTTAGAGGAAAACATAGGCAGGACACTCTATGACATAAATCACAACAAGATCCTTTTTGATCCAGCTCCTAGAGAAATGGAAATAAAAACAAATGTAAACAAATGGGACCTAATGAAACTTAAAAGCTTTGGCACTGCAAAGGAAACCATAAACAAGATGAAAAGACAACCCTCAGAATGGGAGAAAATATTTTCAAATGAATCAACGGACAAAGGATTAATCTCCAAAATTTACAAGCAGCTTATGCAGCTCAATATCAAAAAAACAAACAACCCAATCCAAAAATGGGCAGAAGACCTAAATAGACATTTCTCCAAAGAAGATATACAGATTGCCAACAAACACATGAAAGAATGCTCAACAGCATTAATCATTAGAGAAATGCAAATCAAAACTACAATGAGGTATCATCTCACACCAGTCAGAATGGCCATCATCAAAAAATCTACAAGCAATAAATGCTGGAGAGGGTGTGGAAAAAAGGGAACCCTCTTGCACTGTTGGTGGGAATGTAAATTGATACAGCCACTATGGAGAACAATATGGAGATTCCTTAAAAAACTAAAAATTGAACTACCATACGGCCCAGCAATCCCACTACTGGGCATATACCCTGAGAAAACCATAATTCAAAAAGAGTCATGTACCAAAATATTCATTGCAGCTCTATTTACAATAGCCAGGACATGGAAGCAACCTAAGTGTCCATCAATAGGTGAATGGTTAAAGAAGCTGTGGCACATATGTACAATGGAATATTACTCAACCATAAAAAGAAACGAAACTGAGTTATTTGTAGTGAGGTGGATGGACCTAGAGACTGTCATACAGAGTGAAGTAAGTCAGAAAGAGGAAAACAAATACCATATGCTAACACATATATATGGAATCTAAAAAAAAAAAAAGTTCATGAAGAACCTAGTGGCAAGACGGGAATAAAGACACAGACCTACTAGAGAATGGACTTGAGGATACAGGGAGGGGGAAGCGTAAGCTGGGACAAAGTGAGAGAGTGGCATGGACATATACGCTACCAAATGTAAAATAGATAGCTAGTGGGGAGCAGCCGCATAGCACAGGGAGATCAGCTCGGTGCTTTGTGCCCACCTACAGGGGTGGGATAGGGAGGGTGGGAGGGAGGGAGATGCAAGAGGGAAGAGATATGGGGACATATGTATATGTATAACTGATTCACTTTGTTATAAAGCAGAAACTAACACACCATTGTAAAGCAATTACACTCCAATAAAGATGTTAAAAAAATAAAAATAAAAAAAGAGTGCCTCCTGAATTGCTGCAAGCCTTGGTTAATTTCCAGAATTCCAAAAATCTTAATTTCTGACAGTGTTTGCCAGTGGTCTCATAGGTTGGATGAAAGAGGGGATTTTCTGAGATCTTTATTCTGTCATTCCTGCTGATTGTCACTCTGAATTCCTAGATATATAATTTGACTTTTCTGTTTTTGGTGGAGAATTGGGATAGTCCTTTTAGTGGGACCATTTTTAAATTTTTTATTTAGAAATAATTTCAGGTTTATAGAAATTTTCCATAAAGTAATACAAAGAATATCTGTATACCCTTTACCCAGATTCACCTATTGTTAATATTTTGCCTCACTTGACTTATCACTTTTTCTTGTGTGTGTGTGTATGTGTGTAAGTGTGTGTGTGTGTGTGTGTGTGTGTATATAATCTTTCCATTTCAGAATACCTTGCATATATCATGGCTCCTTACCCTAACTACTTTAGTGTATGTTTCCAAAGAATAAGAAAATTATCTTAAATAATCACAGTACAGTTATCATATCCAGTAAATTTAACATTGAGATGACACTTTATCTTCTGTATTCCTATTTTGTCAATTGACCCAATAGTATCCGTTACTTTTTTTTCCAATTCAGGATCCATTCTAGGTTCATGTACTATATTCAGTTGTGATGTCTCTTTAGTCTCCTAAATGGATCCCCCTATTTGCTTGCAAGTTCACAAGGGAGAAGAGCCATAGTAATTTTTCTAGGAATAATATTTCAAAAGATTGACTTAAATAATGGCCTAGGAAACTCTCCATTTCTCCTTCTTTCTGAAACCTCTCACCCCAGGTCCAAAAGAGTCGTCAGGTTAGCAAAAAGGGAGAGTTATGTAGCCCTCTGGATTCAGGTATTTTCTGAGAATCTTCCTAGGCAATGGCATTCTCCTGCTTCTCTCTTTTAGTTTACTGTCTCAAACCTATCTCCTTTCTCTTCTGACTGCTATCCCTTTGGTACGAAACACATGACAGATACGATTTGCTTGGGTTTAATTTGTCACAGCATATCTGACTGCGGAGCTTCACAAAATAGCTGGGGACCACAGTGAGCTTTCCTTCCAGGAGACCTTGTTAATTAAATTTTGTTTAAAGGAGCCCAGGTGGACTAGCAAAGATCTTTCTTTTTTCCAAGCAAAATGTAGCAGGCATTTCCCAAAGAGACCTCATCTATGCACTTCTTTGTGAAAATCAATTAGTGTTATGAATGTCTGATAGCTTTCCTAAAACAACTAAAATTTGTCATGATGGGAAAGTCTACGAGAGAAATCTCTCTGCCTTCATTTTTTGCCCCTCAATTATCTTCTGGAATATTCTACTCCCCAAATATTAATTTGAAGTGGTTATTTTCTAGTGGACAACACATCAGACCCTTTGCCAGTGCTCCGTAACCTAGCCCTCCCAATGTTTTTTCCACCCTTCATTGTCTTACCTGCCTCCCTCCAGTATACACACACGTTTATGGCCTGAAGCTTATGACTGCCTTGGGTCTGAAGACTTCCATAATCTGCTTACTCATGTTACCGTAGCCTGCCTGTCCCTTCCTAAATTATCTTAACCGGTAAAAATCTTGTTGAAATTGGTCCATTTTTTATTTGTGTAAAAATGCCTTTTAAAATTAATTTTTAATCATTATCTAATTTTAGTTGATTCAATACAAATTTGCTATCTAACAGAATTCTGTAGCTTTAACTTAGTATTTCTCAGCACTGTATCCATTGTGCTTTAGAGATCTCAGGGGTTAGGTGCTTCAGTTTGAAACCTTCCATTTTTATACACTTCTAAATGGTTAAATGTCAGGTATCCTGCTTTTGGATGACTTGTTCTTCATTGATTATGTTCTTGCCCTTTTCTGCCTCTTCCCCTCCCCACCCCCCGTCCATACTATTCTATCCATCTGTGGACTACTCATCTTTCACCTCTTAATATTGAAATCTTTACCATTCTTATCCTAGTTAACCAAATTATACACTCTGAGAAGATGGAAACCTTGTTTTGTTCATTTTTAAACCTTACATGGCGCTAAGTGATGGTGCCTTGATACAGTAGGTGCTAAATGTTGAATGCCTCAATATTGAATAACCAAATTGTATTGAAAAACTGAACTATGCTTCAGTGAAGCTTTCCTTGGTAATGCAGACGATGCTGTTCTTGTTTGTCTAAATGTCTATAGCCCTTTTACCTATCAAGGTGTACTATATCACAAGCTGTTTTGAACTATATGTATACATGTATATACTTAAATTTTTTTTTCCTGAGACCCTAAATCCATAAGGGTTAAAAGTCTTCTGGAATGAGTCTTCATTAAAATTATGAAACCTTTATGGCAAAATATCAATGAAATGGATAGGACACTTTTATTAGTTGATATATCTATGGATCCATATTAATTTATTGGCAGAGTATGACAGGTTTAGCATCAGTTTTCTTCATTTTTTTAAGATATAAGTGATCATAATTTTGCTCATGTAATGGAATGGGAATAGAACTTTTGTTTATCAATATTACCCAATTCTTTGAATTCCTTTCAAGTTATTTGCCACGAATTACAATGATCTATTATCAAAATTATTTTAATGATTTATAAGCTGAACATCCTTCTTTAATTTTGTTTAAAGAATTAGATGCTATCTGCCTTGCAAAAGTATGTGTTACCCAGTTGATAGAATAATTGACTTTTTCAACACCCACACTGATATTTGGAATTATTCCTTTATTTAGTGCCCTGGAGGTTTTTATACCCTGGGACTTTGCATGTATTATGATTCAGAAGAGGTGAGAAGTATACGTTTCTTTAATAAAGATGGGGAAGGGCCTGTAGTTAAAGGAGACTTCTTTTTCAGATTCTTTCTAAGGCAGTTCAGTTTTAGGAAAGAATACAGATGCAAGTTAAATATCTTCCAGTGGATTCCCTTGAAACTATCATTGCTTCCTTACTCACTGAAAAATCTTCATGATACAGGCCACAGTTTTAAGACCACTGCTCTATAGCATTTAGCACATTCCTGTGATTTCTGAATACTCCAAAAGGAGTAAATCAGTGCCTATATTAATTAGAACTGTGGAATGGAAGTGTTACTACTAGAATCCTTGGGTTGGTGTGTCATCATCATCAAGGTGGGTCGAAGACACCCCACCTTAATCCCAAACGGATGAGAATATCACCTGTTTTTAAAGATATCTCTGGAGCAAAGATGCCCTGCCTTCTTCCTGTTTTCCATACTTACACCTAGCATCTTTCATTCTCAAAATAATATCTCATTACAAGTCTGTAGTTTTATAGGCTTATATTTTTTGTTTTAAAATAGTTACATTGTAAGTTATACTATCTTTATAGGTAGATGTGGTTGAAAAAATGAAATTTGTGCCCATTTGCCTATTCAACTAATATCCCTATTGTCTTTGTAAGCATATTAACAATTACTACCATTTTTAAATGTTCAGGTTTTTTTTAACAAAGACTTCCTTATTAGTTTCTTTTTTTTTTTGCTATTTCGAACTTTTTATGAGATGTTGATGTGTCTTTATTTTTTAAGGATTGATTATTGTAGTGGGTTAAATGGTAGCCCTCAAGAAGATCATTTACATCCTAATCCCCAGAACCTGTGAAAGTTGCCTTATTTGAAAAAAAGAGTCTTACTGGATTTGTCCATTTTTTTTTCTCTGCCTCTACTGAGGTGGTCTTATGGTTTTGCTTCTTTAGTCTGTTAACATTGTGATTTATATTGATTGATTTTAAGTACTGAACCAGCTTCACATATGTCAGGATTTATTATCCTTTTTGTATGTTACTAGATTTACTTTTCTAATATTAAGTTGAGGATTTTTCCATCTATATTCATTAGGGATATTAGTTGGTGATTTTTTTTTCTTGTAATATCCTTGGCTAGTTTGCTACCAAGGTAATACTGGTCTCATAAAATGAGTTGGGAAATAGTCTCTCCTCTTCTATTTTCTGGAAGAATCATTTACAATTGGCATTATTTCTTAATTATTTGGTAGAGTTCAACTGGGTCTCTAGTTTTCTTTGTGGGAATGTTTTAGACTACAATTTATTTAATAAATACAAGTCTAAAAAGAGAAAAAAAAAGAGTCTTTGCAGGCGTAGTTAAGTTAAGAATCTCAAAATGAGGTGATCACCCTGGATTATCTCGGTGGGCCCAGATGCTATCAACATGTGTCCTTATAAGAAAGAAGCAAGGGAAAATAACACAGGCACACAGAGGAAAAGAGACATGTGGAGGAGAAGGTAATGTGAAGACGAGCAGAGAAAGATGCAGCCACAAGCCAAGGAATGGCATCAGCCACCAGAAGCTGCAAGGAATGGAGCCTCCAGAGGAGAGTGTGCCCTGCTGACACCTTGATTTTAGACTTCTGGCCTCTTGAACTGTGAGGGAATAAATTGCTGTTGTTGGACTTCCCTGGTGGTGCAGTAGTTAAGAATCCGCCTGCCAAGGCAGGGGACAGGGGTTCAAGCCCTGGTCCGGGTAGATCCCACATGCCACAGAGCAACTAAGCCCATGCACCACAACTACTGAGCCTGTGCTCTAGAGCCTGTGAGCCACAACTACTGAGCCTGCAAGCCACAACTACTGAGCCTGCATGCCACAACTACTGAAGCCCATGCACCTAGAGCCCGTGCTCCGCAATGAGAGAAGCCACTGCAATGAGAAGCCTGTGCACCACAACAGAGAGTAGCCCCCGCTCGCCACAACCAGAGGAAGCCTGCACGCAGCAACAAAGACCCAATGCAGCCCAAAATTAATTAATTAATTAATTAAAAATAAATAAATAAATTGCTGTCGTTTTATGCCACCACGTTTGTGGTATTTGTTATAGTAGCTATAGGAAACTAATACAATTACTAATGTGCTTCAAGTCCATGGTATTTTGAGGACACGGGCCCAATATGAAGCATCTGGCTTCTTTGTCAGCTGGCTTGAATTTGGTTTGTTTATCATGGAGGAGTAGGTCATTTGTTTTAATTACTTTCCCAGCCAGTAGTTTTGCTAAAGGTAATTATCATTTTTTTAAAATAAATAAGGACACATTTTTTTGACCACAGGAGAAAAATAAGACACAGGGAATAATCATAACCTTTGAATGTTATTCAGAAGGAAGGGCTTTTGTCTATAGGAATGCAGAATAAAATTGGTAAATAAGCAGTCCAGACCAGACATGAGCTGTTATCAGTGATTAAAGGAAAAGAAATGATTCAGCCTTAGAACTGAGCAATTCAGTTGGAGGAATGGGGAGGAGTCAGTTAAGCCTCTGAGTTGCCTGACCATTCAGTTCACTAAAGAGCCATTTAATGCATGAGATGAATATATATGCTCAGCAAGTGTCTTACACATAATATGTACTGAAATTTTAATTTTGTATCATGTTATTCTTATTACTATTTTTACTATTACTAATTAACTCATAACCTTGAGTTGACATGGATACCTTTTAAGATCTATGAAGAGGGTGTTAACAGACTGCGCACATTGCCACCTTGAAAGTGTCCTTGCCAACAGGCACTTATAATTGAGGTGGAGAGACAAGGTATATGGGCTGTGATTATAAAGTAATTGATATTTTCTTTAAAAAAACCAACAGTTACGTATGCAAATGCATATTTCCCCCTTCCAAATTGGTCACTTTAGGAAACATATTATTCTCACAAAACTGCCATTGCTTAAGAGTGTTTTGGGCACTCCTCCCTGGTGATTGTCTCCAGAGCCTGCAGCATGTTGCTTAGAATCTACTCTAAGATGACAGGTCTTTATCCTTTGAGAGTGGAGCGGCTTCATCATTTGGAGCCAAGTTCAAGTTTTCTAGGGTGACTTCTTTTTTTTTTAAAATTAAATACCATATATATATATATTTTTTTTTAATTAATTAATTTATTTTTGGCTGTGTTGGGTCTTCATTTCTGTGCACGGGCTTTCTCTAGTTGTGGCAAGTGGGGGCCTCCCACCATCGCAGCCTCTCTTGTTGCAGAGCACAGGCTCCAGACGCGCAGGCTCAGTAGTTGTGGCTCACGGGCCCAGCTGCTCCGCGGCATGTGGGATCCTCCCAGACCAGGGCTCGAACCCGTGTCCCCTGCATTGGCAGGCAGACTCTCAACCACTGCACCACCAGGGAAGCCCAGGGTGACTTCTTTGAAGTAGAAATACATATGTGCTCATGCACTTGGATTTGCTTTCTAAAGACAAATTTGTTTCATTACTTCATGGGCATACCCCATATAATATCAGCATTGAAATGGGATATTTTGAATCTTCTAGTCCCATACCCTCACCCCTCAGGCCCTCTCACGGGATCCTTACCTCCAACAGTTCTGATGAAAAGAGCTGATTACTCTGTAAAGCATACTGTTCCATTGTTACCCAGTTATATTGTTAGAAAATCCTTCTATAGTTAAATGAGACAAGATGTGGGCAGGTGCCCAATTTAGTATATGGAGCATAGTGAGTACACGATAAATGTTTATAACTTGCTTGTGTAGCCCTTCAAACTCTACCTTCTGGAGCAGCAAAGATTAATATTTTTAACTGTATGCCATAGTTTATTTGTGTACAGTTGTGTGGGTTTATAGATTACAACAAAGATTAATTTTTAATTCTTCTGTATGACAAAGCTTAAATTATTTAAAAATATGTCTACTCAGTGTGTCCCTGAAATATCTCCCTTCCAGGCCAAGCACCCTCAGGTCCTTCTGTCATCCTAACATAGAATTTCTAGACAGGATACTCTCAAAACAGGTAATAATACTACATAGTATAAGATAAGGGAGAAATGAGTGGTACAGAGAGCTAGTAAAATAGTCCATAAGTGGAATATCCGTAGGCTAGAATGGTCTTGAGAAGGTTTTGTGATGGAGGTGGAACTCACACTGGGCCTTAAAATTCAAGTAGAATTTGGACGGACTGAAAACAGAATGGAGTACGTCCCTTAAGTGAGGTGAGGGGTCTTTTGACTAAGTCCTGTACAGTGATGGGTATGCTTATTATTTGTTGTATCTGCCCAGGTAACGGGGTTTGTTTTAAGGTGTGAAGGGAGGATAGTGGTAGATAAAATTGAAGATGGTTTCCAACAGACGAATGGTTAAAGAAGATGGATATATATAATGGAATGTTACTTGGCCATAAAAAAGAATGAAATTCTGCCATTTGTAGTAACGTTGATGGACCTAGAGAATATTATGCTTAGTGAAATAAGACAGAGAAAGACAAATACTGTATGTTGTCACTTATATGTAGAATCTAAAAAATAATACAAATGAATGTATATGCAAAACAGAAACAGACTCACAGATATAGAAAACAAACTTGTGGTTACCAAAGAGGGGAGGGGCAAATTAAGGGTATGGGATTAACAGATACAAACTACTATGTATAAAATAAATAAGCAACAAGGATATATTGTATAGCACAGGGAATTATAGCCATTATCTTGTAATAACTTTTAATGGAGTATGATCTGTAAAAATACTGAATCAGTATGCTATACACATGAAACTAAATATAATATTGTAAATCAACTATTCTTCCATAAAAAACAAGAAAAAAATTGAAGATGGTTTCACCCTATAAAGCTGGGCCCTTTAGCTAGCAGCTGAAGCAATTGAGAGTGGCTGGGAGGAGAATCAATGGTTTTGGCAAAGTAGAGCCTCTAGCTTTGGGGAAGAAGATGCTAATTACAATGGGTGCTGATTGTTTCTATTTGAAAATTCTCATAGCAGGTTTTCTGAAAACACTTACATTAAGTAAGCATTAGGTGGGTAACTAAATCGCTACCAGTAAAGAATCTTCTCTACAAATTGTGGGGAAAGATTCAGTTGCATGATGAAATGAGCTTGGTGTCTCTTCTTTTGTTATACTGTTCTTGGGAGCTGCTAATTGGAAATGTTTTGAGAAAGAAGGTCATAATTAGGGTTTAGGGGATTTGGTGTATAGTTTTTTTCCCATTTAAATTGTTATTCTTTATTTTTAAGGCAAATTATGACTCACTTTTAGGAAGAAACAGTTTTTGTCAGTGGTCAAATACATTGTCTACTTGAATTCTTGAATTACATCACAAGTGAGTTTGTATGATGTTGGAATAGCACTATGTATACTGGAAACAGTAGAACATGATTCATTTGTTAGCTGACTGGCCATATAGGCCCATATGCTTAGCATCTTCACTTTTCCTTCCTCTTTTGCTCACTATCTCCTTCGTTCCCCCACCCTTCCAATATATCTTGAGCTCTTGATCTATATTTGTTGTATACTAACATGCTTGAATCTCTTGATTGGGGTTTCTAGCCCTTGCCCCAAAGAAGAGCATAGAATGTGAATTATTTGAACAGTGTCTCAGTTGAGAATTTGCCTTTTTTTTTTTTTTTTTTAGAAACAGCACTTTTATTTTTGTTTACTTTTGATCCATGTGTATCTTCACAGGAGATTGTCCATTTCCTGAAGGGGAGAAACAAGGCATAGCATATTAGTGGTGAGCAAGGGGTGTGGCCTCTATTTTATACCATAGGGAAAATTATGATTTGATCATCCTTATTTATCATGGCTTCTACTTCTCTTTGTAATTCCTCCCCGTCAGCACTAATTACCTAGTCATGCACATAGTAGATACTCAATTAAATAAAATCTAATTCAGGGATCCTGTTTCCTGTAGCCAGTGAGCAATTAATCACTTGATAGTTAACAATAGTTAATAATAGATTACCATTAATTATCTTTACAAATAGCGGCCCTGGTAGGGTTTATTTAGTTAGTTTATTTATTTAGCTACCCCAATTGCTATATCTGCCAATCTCTAACCAATCAGGGCAAGCCCTGGCCCATTTAAAACATTCATGTCCAACTGGTTTTGCTGAAAAAATGGTGCAGGATGTATTACTAGATACAGTTAAGGTGATATCCTAGTCTCTTGTGTTTGTATTCCTTCTTACCTCACCGTATACATAGGAGGCGTTCTGAAAATGCTTGTTGAATTATTGAGTTGAATCATAGATCTAATAACTATCAAATCATTAGTAGCACCTCTTCCAAAATGTTTTGGAGCTTCGATAGAGTTACAGCCAAAGTATAGAGAAGCTATTTTGGTTTAGATGAGTAACCAAGGCTCGTTAGCTGACTTAAAGAGAAATCAGGCAAGTCATCTGTGAATGAGAAATCTCCTCAGTCTCTCCTCTCTAGCCGGCCCCCCCCCCCCGCCGTATTAGGTGTTCATGAGGCGCGCCAGGGGAGTTGAGGAAGTTTACTGCAAGCAACTATTCTTTGTTCTCCTGAGGTAAGTGTTGTGGGCAAAGTATTGAAAACCCCAAACAGGAGCCCTTAGTTTTGAGAGCCTTCATTAATGATGATGATTTAAAATCCCAGGTAGAGCAATGAAAAACGCTACAGCGTTATAGTTAGAAGGCTTCCTCAGTGATACCTCCCAAAGAAGAGTGTGGAGCTGGGGTAGTTCTCTCAGATCTCTAGGAGAGGACCCGAAGGGTCATTCTTAACTGGCATTGAATACCTACTATATGAAAAGCTCTGTGGGGAATGCAAGATGAACAGGATCCCAGCCCCTTGCCACCACCTGGTTTTTAGTCTAATTAGGTTAAGAGAAATAAAGAACAATGGGAGGCAAATTATGTTAACTGTTCTAAATGGCACAAGGTGCTGAGAAGAGATAAGAGTGATCTATAATAACTCAGTGAGTGAGATTATCACACGGTAGGGAATACATGTTTATTTTTCCTGAATAGTTATTTTTAATGGCAACTGGACTTAGCTCATAGTGACAATAGCTGCACTCCTTCGAGAAAAGGAGGATAATTATTTATATCCTAAGTAAGGATTGAGCAGGTTACTAGAATTTTATCACAAGACTATACAGAAGAATTAAAAATTTAGGTTTATACTTGTACATATTTGCAGGTTTTTATTTAAATTTTTGCCATCCATGGTCTCTTTATATCATAATGATATATGAAGATGATACTAAATGATGTATGAAAACCCTGTTTGCTTTATACCCAGGTATGGTAGGATGCAGTTTGGTGGGGAGAGCTCTTCAGTTTCAGCATGACTGAGAGCTTAAGGCAGAGCCTTAAAAACCCAACAGTTAAAAGAAAAGTAAGGATACTGGAGCAGAGCAAAAGTTGTGTACACTGTCTGGAGCTTTCAGAGTACACCCATGCATTGTTGCCATGTGTTGTTAATAGCACCTATCCAAGGAACAGCCCATTGGCAAACTGGCTGATGGGCGTGACCATTTCAGATATAGAGAAATCTTCATTGGGAGCATAATAAAATGTTAATCAAAAGATACTATTACATGTTTTCAAAACTTGCTTTGAAAAACAAATTTAAGGTAAAATTACTCCACTTTGATTCTATTGTTTTAAATGAATTTTATATTTAACTTAATATCTAGTATCATAAGATTTTCCTTTGTAAAAAAATTTAAAATGCTTTTAAATAAAAAATTCGGGGTTCTGTTAGCTTTTGCTTTCCCCGTGTTCAATCTGGTTAGTTATCACACAGATTGTAGGGACCATGTTCAACCATATACAGGTTTTAGCACATTGTACATACACATGCACCTACATCAAAACGTCAGGGTTTTCTGGGTTCCATTTTTTATTATTTTTTATTAAAATTTATACTTACTCGGATTCCAGTTTATTCTGGACCGAAACTAGTTTTTCTTTCAGGTCCAAGGCTTGTAAGGTATTTGCTATTTGGGACCTGTTTTGATTACTTCTTCTATCTACAGTGGTTACCACTCTCTTCTTTTTCACCGGTCATTCGGAAAACACACACACATATACATACACATACATATTTATAGACTATAACTGTGTGCTATGCCATTTAAATAAGAAATCACTGTGGCTTTCTCATGAGCTCAGGGTTTATTTTTTTCTTTCAATGTCTCATTTATTTCTTCCTCTTATAAAAACCTGTGTGGATGGTTACATGTAATCATTGCCCCCATCATTGCCCCCATGGATGACTACTCTGAGAACCTGACCCTTTCATTTTCAGACCTGCACTGATACTCTTGTTTTGCTTTCTTCACAGTAGTCTGCACAGTCCTTCCCTGGTGTTTGCATTTTTACCTTTGTAGATAGAAAAGTACTTTCGAAAAAAATGCAGAAATGGTAGAAAGAAAGAGGGGCAGGACAAGACAGTAAAGAAATTCTTCTTCTGTTCATTACCTTTCTTTTGGATTGGCTGAACTGTGGAACGTGACAAAAGCAAGAAACAGAATAATTATAATTATATAGTCTGTTTGTGTTAGGAGGTAATTAATATGTACTTCCCTCTTAAGTAACCAAAATGAGAATCTGGTCAGTGTAAGGGACATTAAAAAAGACAGTTCTTGTGTTTGCTGGCATATAGGACTATTGGAATGTGTAGAAGATTGGGGGAAATTAATTTCTGTCCTGTCTAGACCTATCATGTGTTGCCTTTCCTAGGTAACTGTGCAAGGTTGATTCTCAGTATGTGCAGGTGTTGTAAATCATAAGCTGTTTTAGTTTTAGATGCGTAGGAGAAAATATGGCCCCTAATGGGTATTGTTGGCTGTTGACTCCATAGCGCAGATGAGGAAAGAGGAGATTAGATGGGGGAAAATTTCAGGGGCTGTGGTAAAGATGAGATTTTCTGCTACTTTGTAAGGATAGGATGACAAAAACCTTAAAGTAACACTGCTTTCCTACAGTGGTTTGTTGCCCTAAGTGACTTCAGCTTAATTTATCATTTCACAGTTACCTGGTAGGCAAGAGAACCACTAAAAGCAGAAGCAATCATAAGCCATTTTATCTGTGAGATAGAAGGTATTACTATTATTTAAAGTCTGCTATTTTTAAGAAGGAATCAGATTATCAAGAAACAAGAGACTGACTTGAAATTACACAGCAAGTTGGTAGCATTCATTTTATGATAATACTAATCTAGACTTCCATTTCCTTTCCTACTCTTTTTTTATACATTTTTTTTTTGGCTGTGCCATGCTGCTTGCAGGATCTTAGTTCCCCGACCATGGATTGAACCCCTGCAGTAGCCCCCTGCAGTGGAAGAGTGGAGTCCTAACCACTGGACCACCAGGGAATTCCCTTCTTTCTTACTCTTGAAAGCCTATAGTGAGTTGGTTAGTTATATGGTCAATTGTATGGTAATCAGCATGACTCTTTTAACTTCTACTGGATACCTGTAGCACAGCAACAGAATGGGAGTCTTTGAAATGATGTAGTACTTGGAACTTTGCATGGTGCATACTGTATTCCTACAACAACTCTGTCACCTCTTTCAACATAGTACCTCAAATACCTTCCACTGCAGTTTAAGCCCCATTTTCTTTTTCTATCCTCATTGGAGATTATTAGCTAGTCCTATGCCTCCTCCTCCTTTTATCTCATCCAGAACAGGTTAAAAGCCTTTCGTATTAAGAATGATTGTTCTTTCTACAAACCCACCCACCTTCTTTCTCTACTCTACAACCTTCTCTTTTACAAGCTGAAAGATCCAAGTAACTTAAACCTGTCTCCAACCCTTGTTTTCATCATTGTCTTTGTGGTTTTCTTTCTCTAATCTTATCTCCTCACTAAAGATGTGGTATGGGACATACGGTTTTCTCCACTACATAATTAAGAAACTATATGCACCAATTGTATGGGATATGTCTTTGTTTTTTTTTTTTTAACATCTTTATTGGAGTATAATTGCTTTACAATGTTGTGTTAGTTTCTGCTGTATAACAAAGTGAATCAGCTATACATAGACATATATCCCCATATCTCCCCCCTCTTGCGTCTCCCTCCCACCCTCCCTATCCCACCCCTCTAGGTGGTCACAAAGCACCGAGCTGATCTCCCTGTGCTATGCAGCTGCTTCCCACTAGCTATCTATTTTACATTTGGTAGTGTATATATGTCCATGCCACTCTCTCACTTCTTCCCAGCTTACCCTTCCCTCTCCCCATGTCCTCAAGTCCATTCTCTACGTCTGCATCTTTATTCCTGTCCTGCCCCTAGGTTCTTCAGAACCTTTTTTTTTTTAGATTCCATATATATGTGTTAGCATATGGTATTTATTTTTCTCTTTCTGACTTACTTCACTCTGTATGAACAGTCTCTAGGTCCATCCACCTCACTACAAATAACTCAATTTCGTTTCTTTTTTATGGCTGAGTAATATTCCATTGTATATATGTGCCACATCTTCTTTATGGGATATCTCTTTGTTTCAATCTGCCTTTTGTGTTATCTACCTGTGAAGGCAACAAGACAAAATGTCTTGGGAATGACTTTCTTTCCCCTGGGAGTGGAGTTGGGTGGAGAGGGACCTGTCCTAATTTATTTCCAGCCTGTATCCAGTGGTGTATTGGAGTTGGCTTGCATCAGCTCATGACAACCAGTTGTGCACATCGCTTCCCAACTCCAAGCTTATGTTCAGTGACAAGTTCATGTACAGTGATTGGTAGCTTGAAATTAGCCATGGTTGGAGTATTTATCCCATAGAAATTAGCAAAGGCAACAAATCAGGCCTCCTCACCCCTCAAGCTGGTAGTTAAACATTTACCAGCATATGACTACCTGTTTCATAATAATTCTTGATCAAAAAATTTATCTAAGTACTTGTCTGCCTCTAGTACTTTGTGAACATGGTCAAAAAGTAGTTACTAGAAGCCACATATCGATATCTGTATATCTGTCTATCTATTTGCAGATTTGAGTCTGGAAGATATAAAACCAGACCTAAGAAATCAGGCAAGTAAGAATTATAATGTAAGTGGGAAGGATCATCTACAACTCTGACACTTCATCTTTAAAACTACGTTAGTAGTTTTAGTGGACCTAGGATAGCTGCTGTTTAATTGAGCAGGTAGGTATTAGATACTGAGAATGAGTTAGATGTTTATAAGAGCCTTTTTTAAGGTAAATGAGCCATTAGAGGTGCTCCATATTTGGATACAAAAGCTAACACTGGAAAGAATGAACCTGATTCTATTTTGACAGCATTTGTCTTCAAACCTCAGATTATGTATGACAGGCAACATGTCCAGAACACTTTCTTATTCTGATGTTTGTATTATTGTGTCTCTGACATTCCTATAAACGAGAGCTCCTCTGCAAACAATATCTGGTTGCTACAGTATTCTCCAGAACAAATCACATATTATTTCTTCCAGTTTTATTGAGATATAATTGACATTTAATGTTGTATAAGTTTGAGGTGTACAATGTGATGATTTGATACACATATATATTGCAAAATGATTCACAATAAGGTTAATTAACACATCCATCACCTCATGTAATTACCATTTCTTTTATGTGATAACATTTAAGATCTACTCCCTTACCAACTTTCAAGTGTATAATACAGTTTCATTACCTATAGTCACCATGCTGTACATTTGATTCTAGAACTTATTCATCTTATAACATTAAGTTTGTACCTTTGACCAACATCTCCCTGTTTTCCTCACCCCAAAGCCCCTGACAACCATCATTCTACTCTCCATTCTATGAGTTCGACTTTTTCAGGTTCCAAATATAAGTGCCTCATAAAACCTACCCAAGGACAAACTCACCTGATTTTTAAAATTTAGAACAAATAATTTAAATGTTCTTCACTTTTATATGATGGCCAGTTAAAGAATAAAGAAGAAAGGGGAAGGAAAGAAAGAAGACAATGTTGGATAAGGAATGAGGGAGGTGTATGAAGAGAAGGCAGAAAAAGGTTCTTCTTAAAAGCAGTTGTGGGCTTCCCTGGTGGCGCAGTGGTTGAGAGTCTGCCTGCTAATGCAGGGGACACGGGTTCGAGCCCTGGTCTGGGAAGATCCCACATGCCGCGGAGCAGCTGGGCCCGTGAGCCACAATTACTGAGCCTGCGCATCTGGAGCCTGTGCCCCGCAACGGGAGGGGCCGCGATAGTGAGAGGCCCGCGCACCGCGATGAAGAGTGGCCCCCGCTTGCCACAACTAGAGAAAGCCCTCGCACAGAAACGAAGACCCAACACAGCCATAAATAAATAAATAAATAAATAAACAAACAAACAAACACAGCCAAAAGTAAATAAATAAATAAATTAAAAAAAAAAAAAAAAAAAAGCAGTTGTTTTCTACTAAAGCACAGAGATTAAAGTTACCATTTCTACTGTGTAACATCACCTAGAACTAAAGAAATTAGAGCTATTATTATTAGGAAAGTGGAGTTGCAGAAAAGATTAAAGGAATCGGGTTGTTTACCCTAAAAAAGAAAAGACTGGGAAGAGGTGGCATGATTTCTGTCTTTATCTCAAAGGCTTAAAAGACAGGAATTAGATGTCTATTATATGGCAGAAGCTATAGGGAAAGAAAGTTTGTCTCAACATAGGTGAGCACGGAATGTGATGACTACTTTCAGGAGGTAGTGAGCATACTCTTCAATGGAGGTACTTCAGCATCAGAGGGGGCTTTGATTTAGGTGACTTTTAAGGTCTACCTGACTCAGTGGTATGTGGACTGTTAAAGGAATCTGGTGTATTTTCTTTCACTATTCATAAAAGATGGTGTGGGAAGCTTTTGTTGTCTTGCCTTAATCTTCTGGAATGTGGACCATGATGTTGTATGAAGTGTGTGATGACTAGTGTAATGTGGGGCTTCTTCAGTAGGAACTGGTAGTTTAAGACCGGCCACAGCATTGATGTTACGGTCATCTTCCATTCTTGTGAGTCCATTTGTAATGGCTAAAGACTAAGAATAAAAATAGCAAATTCATGTATTGAATTTCTGTTTAGCTTTCTATTCCCAACACTAATTATTTGTTTCACTGAAGACTTTTGCCTAGATTAGAAACCTAACTAAATAAAATATCTCTGAATATCTCAAGTTCTTTTATTTCACAACAGTGAATAAAATATACTTTCATATTCTAATGGTACAAATGAAGACAGAATAGGGTGAATAAGAGTAATTTAGGTGGAGAAATCAGATTTCAAATTGGGCTCTAAAGTGTATTAAAATGCGTTTTGTAAGAAGTCTATACAAAAATACATTTTAATATGTTAATGCTCACAGATTTCATTATATTATCATTTAAGTTGTTGGGAGAGCTTAATAGGTCACAGCTGATGCTATGCTACCTCATACTCATTTTCTTACCAAGTCCTCAACTGCTGAAGAAAAGGAGTTACTTGTGATATGGATATTTTACTGTCATCCCTTCATATAAAAGTAAGAAATTTCAGGGTTAGGGATAACTCATTCAGGAATCTATGTTTACTGATGAGGTTTTAAAGAAAGTCATACCAAGTGGAGGGGGATGCACTTAAGCAGGAGGGTTATTAAAAACCATTAAAATGTTAATTTAGCTTTTAAAAGCAATGCTTTTATCTCTAAGTATAAAGAGGGTGTTTGCTTATTCATTATCTATTCATTCTAAATAGAATAAATCATTTGGGAGTTAAAAAAGTAGGAACTCATCTTTTCCAATCTGTAAAGGAAATGGCTGAATAAATTAGCTACAAAAGCCAATATTTTAGTTTCTTTTCACATTAACGGGGCTTGAATTTAAAACAAAAAACCTTACCTTAGATTTGTAAGATTCAAAGATATGTTCACTTAATTTAGCATGTAGATAATTTTGCTCTAAATAAAAATAGCATAAGTGCTCATTGTTTGGTGAGAAACAATCAACAAAATGAAAAGGCAACCTACGGAATGGGAAAAAATATTTGCAAATCATATATATCTGTTAAGGGGTTAATCCCCAAAATATATAATGAACTGATGCAACTCAATAGCAAATATATATATATATATCCAATTTAAAAATGGGCAAAAGAACTGAATAGACATTTTCCCAAAAATGTGCAAATGACAATATGCCCGACATAACTAGTCATCAGGGAAATGCAAATCAAAACCACAGTGAGATGCCACCTCACACCTGTTAGATGGCTGTCATCAAGAAGACAAGAAGTAATAATTGTTGGTGAGGCTGCAGAGATAAAGGAACTGGTGTGCATTGTTGGTGGGAAAGTAAATTGGTTCAACCACTATGAAAAGCAGTATGGAGGTCCCTCAAAAAATTAAAAATAGAACTACCCTTTGATCCAGCAATCCCACTTCTGGATATATATCCAAAGGAAATAAAATCAGAGTCTTGAAGAGATATCTATCTGCATTCCCATGGTCATTGCTGCGTTATTCACAATAGCCAAGATATGGAAACAACCTAAGTGTCTGCTAACACTGATGGATAAAGAAGATGTGATATATATATATATATATATATATTATATATATATTATAACATATATATATACACATAATTCAGCAATGAGAAAGAAGGAAATCCTTCCATTTGGAACAATGTGGGTGGACTTGAGGGCATTATGCTAAGTGAAATAAATCAGACAAAGACAAATACTGTATGATCTCACTTATATGTGGAATCTAAAAAAGATAAACTCATAAAACAGAGTAGAATGGTGGTTTCCAGGGGCTGGGCCAGGTGGGGGCAGGAATGGGAAGATGTTGGTCAAAGGGTAAACAATTCCAGTTATAAGACAATTAAGTTCTGGAGATCTAATGTACAGCATGGTGACTGTCGTCAGTGATACTGTATCATACACTTGAATTTTGCTAAGAGAGTAGATCTTAAATGTTCTCACCACAAAAAGAAATGGTAGTTATGTGAGGTTATGGAGGTGTTAACTGATGCTACTTTGGTAATCATTTCACAATATATAAGTGCATCAAATCAACATGTTGAGCACCTTAAACTTACACAATGTTATATGTCAATTATGTCTCAATAAATCTGGGGGGAAAATTTTAAATAAATAAATTTTAAAAAGTAAGAAAAAGGTCATTGCGAGCTAAGGTAGTTGAAGAAAACTTTTTGAAAAAGGTAGGACTTGAACATGATGGTGAAGGAAAACTGGAACTCAAGGAAAAGAATGGAATTCTCTACGTTGTTAATAAATAGTGTTAAGGTGCAGAGACAGAAATGGAAATACTGTCATATGAGGGAGGCAGTAAGTGCAGCAGTTTGTTTAGGGGGCAAGAATTTCATATTAGGGAGTAGTGGTTGAGGATGTTGAAATGCACTAGGTTCAGATCGTAAAGCTCCTTAATACCAAGATAAAGCCACTGTGAGCAGTAGGGAACCACTGATGGTTTCTGAGTGGGGAGACGAGGACATGTGCAAAGGGATATTTTTCAAGAGAGTGTTTTGCTAGCAGTGTAGAAGACGTTTTAGAGGCAGAGAGAGGAGCTAGAAAGCTCTTGCCTTAACCCAACTGTGAGGCAAAAAAGGCCTAGCATGGGGCACTATTAGCACTGCGAAAACATACAATAGAGATTAGATTTGGTGACCCTGATAGATTTTAGGGCATAGGAATGGCTCCCAGTCACTCAGATTTGAAACCCTGAAATGATCATGCCTTTGACACCAATAAGATAGTGGCCTTAATTCCATATATTTCCAAGTGATCATGAAAGGATTTATTTCAGTTAGCTTTGATAAATAAAATAAAAAATTAATCATTCAGTGTCATGATGAAGCTGAAAACTAATCTTAAAATGTAAAATATAAATCACTGCTTTAATTGTACACGTACATATCTTCTAAAAATAAATCCTGCATCTGTCTAAGTTGTAAAGAATATGTATTAAGGTTAAATAAAACAAGTACGCATTCTTTTTTCTTTTTCCCTCCAAGTGCTTTATTTATTTATTTAATTTATTTTTTTATGCAACAGGTTCTTATTAGTTATCAATTTTATATATATTAGTGTATATATGTCAATCCCAATCTCCCAGTTCATCACACCACTCCCGCCCCCCCCCCGCCACCGCTGTCCCACCTTGGTGTCCATACGTTTGTTCTCTACATCTGTGTCTCCATTTCTGCCCTGCAAACTGGTTCATCTGTACCATTTTTCTAGGTTCCACATATATGCATTAATATGTGATATTTGCTTTTTTCTTTCTGACTTCACTCTGCGTGACAGTCTCTAGATTCATCCGCATCTCTACAAATGATCCAATTTCGTTCCTTTTTATGGCAGAGTAATATTCCATTGTATATATGTACCACAACTTCTTTATCCATTTGTCTGTTGATGGGCATTTAGGTTGCTTCCATGACCTGGCTATTGTAAATAGTCCTGCAATGAACATTGGAGTGCATGTGTCTTTTTGAATTATGGTTTTCTCTGGGTATATGCCCAATAGTGGGATTGCTGGGTCATATGGTAATTCTATTTTTAGTTTTTTAAGGAAACTCCGTACTGTTCTCCATAGTGGCTGTATCAATTTACATTCCCACCAACAGTGCAGGAGGGTTCCCTTTTCTCCACACCCTCTCCAGCACTTGTTGTTTGTAGATTTTCTGATGATGCCCATTCTAACTGGTGTGAGGTGATACCTCATTGAAGTTTTGATTTGCATTTCTCTAATAATTAGTGATGTTGAGCAGCTTTTCATGTGCTTCTTGGCCATCTGTAGGTCTTCTTTGGAGAAATGTCTATTTAGGTCCTCTACCCATTTTTGGATTGGGTTGTTTGATTTTTTGATATTGAGGTGCATGAGGGGCTTGTATATTTTAGAGATTAATCCTTTGTCTGTTGTTTCATTTGGAAATATTTTCTCCCATTCTGAGGGTTGGCTTTTCATCTTGTTTGTAGTTTCCTTTGCTTTGCCAAAGCTTTTAAGTTTCATTAGGTCCCATTTGTTTATTTTTGTTTTTATTTCCATTACTCTAGGAGGTGGGTCAAAAAAGATCTTGCTGTGATTTATGTCAAAGAGTGTTCTGCCTATGTTTTCCTCTAAGAGTTTTATAGTGTCTGGTCTTACATTTAGGTCTCTAATCCATTTTGACTTTATGTTTGTGTATGGTGTTAGGGAGTGTTCTAATTTCATTCTTTTACATGTAGCTGTCCAGTTTTCCCAGCACCACTTATTGAAGAGACTGCCTTTTCTCCATTGTATATCCTTGCCTCCTTTGTCATGGATTAGTTGACCATAGGTGCGTGGGTTTATCTCCGGGCTTTCTATCCTGTTCCATTGATCTATATTTCTGTTTTTGTGCCAGTACCATATTGTCTTGATTACTGTAGCTTTGTAGTATAGGCTGAAGTCAGGGAGTCTGATTCCTCCTGCTCCGTTTTTTCCCCTCAAGACTGCTTTGGCTATTCTGGGTCTTTTGTGTCTCCATACATATTTTAAGATTTTTTGTTCTAGTTCTGAAAAAATGCCATTGGTAATTTGATAGGGATTGCATTGAATCTGTAGTTTGCTTTGGGTAGTATAGTCATTTTCACAATGTTGAGTCTTCCAATCCAAGAACATGGTATATGTCTCCAACTGTTTGTATTATCTTTAATTTTTTTCATCAGTGTTTCATAGTTTTCTGCATACAAGTCTTTTGTCTCCCTAGGTAGGTTTTTTCCTAGGCATTTTAATCTTCTTCTTGCAGTGGTAAATGGGAGTGTTTCCTTAATTTCTCTTTCAGATTTTTCATCATTAGTGTATAGGAATACAAGATATTTCTGTGCATTAATTTTGTATCCTGCAACTTTACTGAATTCATTGATTAGCTCTAGTAGTTTTCTGGTGACATCTTTAGGGTTCTCTATGTATAGTGTCATGTCATCTGCAAACAGTGACAGCTTTACTTCTTCTTTTCCGATTTGGATTCCTTTTATTTCTTTTTCTTCTCTGATTGCTGTGGCGAAAACTTCCAAAACTATGTTAAATAATAGTGGTGAGAGTGGGCAACCTTGTCTTGTTCCTGATCTTAGTGGAAATGCTTTCAGTTTTTCACCATTAAGAATGATGTTTGCTGTGGATTTGTCACATATGGCCTTTATTATGTTGAGGTAGGTTCCCTCTATGCCTACTTTCTGGAAGGTTTTTATCATAAATGGGTGTTGAATTTTGTCAAAAGCTTTTTCTGCATCTATTGAGATGAGCATATGGATTTTATTCTTCAATTTGTTAATATGGTGTATCACATTGATTGATTTGCGTGTATTGAAGAATCCTTGCATCCCTGCGATAAATCCCACTTGATCATGGTGTATGATCCTTTTACTGTATTGTTGGATTCTGTTTGCTAGTATTTTGTTGAGGATTTTTGCATCTATATTCATCAGTGATATTGGTCTGTAATTTTCTTTTTTTGTAGTATCTTTGTCTGGTTTTGCGACCACGGTGATTTTGGCCTTATAGAACGAGTTTGGGAGTATTCCTTCCTCTGCAATTTTTTGGAAGAGTTTGAGAAGGGTGGGTGTTAGCTCTTCTCTAAATGTTTGATAGAATTCACCTGTGAAGCCATCTGGTCCTGGACTTTTGTTTGTAGGAAGATTTTTAATCACAGTTTCAATTTCATTACTTGTGATTGATCTGTTCATATTTTCTGTTTCTCCTGGTTCAGTCTTGGAAGGTTATACCTTTCTAAGAATTTGTCCATTTATTCCAAGTTGTCCATTTTATTGGCATAGAGTTGCTTGTAGTAGTCTCTTAGGATGCTTTGTATTTCTGTGGTGTGTGTTGTAACTTCTTCTTTTTCATCTCTAATTTTATTGATTTGAGTCCTCTTCCTCTTTTTCTTGATGAGTCTGGGTAAAGGTTTATCAATTCTGTTTATCTTCTCAAAGAACCAGCTTTTAGTTTTATTGATCTTTGCTATTGTTTTCTTTGTTTCTGTTTCATTTATTTCTGCTCTGATCTTTATGATTTCTTTCCTTCTAACTTTGGGTTTTGTTTGTTCTTCTTTCTCTAGTTCCTTTAGGTGTAATATTAGATTGTTTATTTGAGATTTTTCTTGTTTCTTGAGGTAGGATTGTATTGCTATAAACTTCCCTCTTAGAACTGCTTTTGCTGCATCCCATAAGTTTTGGATCGTCGTCTTTTCATTGTTATTTGTCTCTACGTATTTTTTGATTTCCTCTTTGATTTCTTCAGTGACCTCTTGGTTATTTAGTAACGTATTGTTTAGCCTCCATGTGTTTGTGTTTTTTTACACTTTTTTCCCTGTAATTGATTTCTAATCTCATAGCGTTGTGGTCAGAAAAGGTGCTTGATGTGATTTCAGTTGTCTTACATTTACTGAGGCTTGATTTGTGACCCAAGATGTGATCTATCCTGGAGAATGTTCCATGCGCCCTTGAGAAGAAAGTGTAATCTGCTGTTTTTGGATGGAATGTCCTGTAAATATCAGTTAAATCTATCTGGTCTATTGTGTCATTTAAATCTTGTGTTTCCTTATTAGTTTTCTGTTTGTATGATCTGTCCGTTGGTGTAAGTGAGGTGTTAAAGCCCCCCACTATTATTGTGCTACTGTCGATTTCCTCTTTTATAGCTGTTAGCAGTTGCCTTACGTATTGATGCTCCTATGTTGGGTGCATATATATTTATAATTGTTATATCTTCTTCTTGGATTGATCCCTTGATCATTATGTAGTGTCCTTCCTTGTCTCTTGTAAAGTTCTTTATTTTAAAGTCTATTTTATCTGATATGAGTATTGCTACTCCAGCTTTCTTTTGATTTCCATTTGCATGGAATATCTTTTTCCATCCCCTCACTTTCAGTCTGTATGTTTCCCTAAGTCTGAAGTGGGTCTCTTGTCTTGAAGTGGGTCTCCATATATGTGGGTCTTGTTTTTGTATCCATTCAGCGAGCCTGTGTCTTTTGGTTGGAGCATTTAATCCATTCACGTTTAAGGTAGTTATCGATATGCATGTTCCTATTACCATTTTTTAAATTGTTTTAGGTTTGTTTTTGTAGGTCCTTTTCTTCTCTTGTGTTTCCCACTTAGAGAAGTTCCTTTAGCATTTTTTTTAGAGCTGGTTTGGTGGTGCTGAATTCTCTTAGCTTTTGCTTGTCTGTAAAGCTTTTGATTTCTCCATCGAATCTGAATGAGATCCTTGCTGGGTAGAGTAATCTTGGTTGTAGGTTCTTCCCTTTCATCACTTTAATTGTATCATGCCACTCCATTCTGGCTTGCAGAGTTTCTGCTGAGAAATCAGCTGTTAACCTTATAGGAGTTCCTTTGTATGTTATTTGTCGTTTTTCCCTTGCTGCTTTCAATAATTTTTCATTGTCTTTAATTTTTGCCAATTGATTACTATGTGTCTCAGCATGTTTCTCCTTGGGTTTATCCTGCCTGGGACTCTCTGCGCTTCCTGGACTTGGGAGGCTATTTCCTTTCCCATGTTAGGGAAGTTTTCGACTATAATCTCTTCAAATATTTTCTCTGGTCCTTTCTCTCTCTCTTCTCCTTCTGGAACCCCTATGATGCGAATGTTGTTGCATTTAATGTTGTCCCAGAGGTCTCTTAGGCTGTCTTCATTTCTTTTCATTCTTTTTTCTTTATTCTGTTCTGCAGCAGTGAATTCCACCATTCTGTCTTCCAGGTCACTTATCCGTTCTTCTGCCTCAGTTAATCTTCTGTTGATTCCTTGTAGTGTAGTTTTCATTTCAGTTATTGTATTGTTCATCTCTGTTTGTTTGTTCTTTAAATCTTCTAGGTCTTTGTTAAACATTTCTTTCATCTTTTCGATCTTTGCCTCCTTTCTTTTTCCGACGTCCTGGATCATCTTCACTATCATTATTCTGAATTCTTTTTCTGGAAGGTTGCCTATCTCCACTTCATTTAGTTGTTTTTCTGGGGTTTTATCTTGTTCCTGCATCTGGTACATAGCCCTCTGCCTTTTCATTTTGTCTGTCTTTCTGTGAATGTGGTTTTTGTTCCACAGGCTGCAGGACTGTAGTTCTTTTTGCTTTTGCTGTCTGCCCTCTGGTGGATGAGGCTATCTAAGAGGCTTGTGCAAGTTTCCTGATGGGAGGGTTTGGTGGTGGGTAGAGCTGGCTGTTGCTCTGGTCGGCAGAGCTCAGTAAAACTTTAATCCGCTTGTCTGCTGTTAGGTGGGGCTGGGTTCCCTCCCTGTTGGTTGTTTGGCCTGAGGTGACCCAACACTGGAGCCTACCCGAGCTCTTTTGTGGCGCTAATGGCAGACTCTGGGAGGCCTCACACCAAGGAGTACTTCCCAGAACTTCCACTGCCAGTGTCCTTGTCCTCTCGGTGAGACACAGCACACCCCCCCCCGCCTCTGCAGGAGACCCTCCAACACTAGCAGGTAGGTCTGGTTCAGTCTCCTATGGGGTCACTGCTTCTTCCTCTGGGTCCAAATGTGCACACTACTTTGTGTGTGCCCTCTAAGAGTGGAGTCTCTGTTTCGCCCAGTCCTGTTGAAGTCCTGTAATCAAATCCCGCTTGCCTTCAATGTTTGATTCTCTAGGAATTCCGCCTCCCATTGCCGGACCCCCAGGTTGGGAAGCCTGACGTGGGGCTCAGAACCTTCACTCCAGTGGGGGGGACTTCTGTGGTATAAGTGTCCTCCAGTTTGTGAGTCACCCACCCTGCAGTTATGGGATTTGATTTTATTGTGATTGCGCCCCTCCTACCATCTCATTGTGGCTTCTCCTTTGTCTTTGGATGTGGGGTATCTTTTTTGGTGAATTCCATTGTCTTCCTGTCAATGATTGTTCAGCAATTAGTTGTGATTCTGGTGCTCTTGCAAGAGAGAGTGAGAGCATGTTCTTCTACTCCACCATCTTGAACCAATCTCAGTCTGCATTCTTTATAGAAATATTGATTAAATTGATTCTTCCTGATTAGTGATTTAAATTGACATGGTTTATTCCACTGACGCAAAGATTCTGTGCCCTCCAGGGGTCTCTCTGGAAAGGCAAGGCAGCTCACTGACAGCAGGGACTGGAACATTTCCAATCCAGTCCCAGAGCTCAGCCCACTTTATCTAGAAATTAAAGCAAATAGAAAGTTTCCTGAGGGTCCATGACAACAGAAAAATGTATGGGGTGTCATTTATGAACCAACACAGAGTTAAAAATCAGGAAGTCAATTATATATTTAGTTTCAATTGTTCTGTAATTGTATCATGTTAATTATATATTCAGTCATGTATTGTTGGCTATTGGTTTGTGTCAGTTACATAGTCTACCTTGTATTATTGTCAAGTTGTTTGTTTCACATGCATCGGATACAGAACTCCTAGATAAAATGGAGGCTCCCCAGGGGTAGGGACTACACTTCTGTTTTGTTCCCCACCCCCCACCAGTGAATAGCATGAGACCTGGCACATGGCTAAGTACTGAAGTAGAATAAGGTATTTCATAGTATTTAAGTCTGGATCCATATACTATTGTGAACCTCTCTAACACTTTGGATTCCACAACAGTACTGGAAATGTTGACTTATACCAGCAAGATGACTTTATATTCCTTTTAGAGTTGTTTCCAGAGATACTGTTCATGTACAATCATGCAGGATACAAAGTACAAAGTAGAAATATATACTTATTTGTAAGAAGAGAGGATCTGACTGATTAATGGTCAGTTCTTGGCTTTTCCACTTGGGTCTGCCAGTTAAACTTGCTGAGCTCCGAGTTTCCCTACCTGCAAAATAGGACAGTAATTCCTGCCTTGGCAAGTGGTTGTGATAATTAAATACAATAACATGTCAGTGTCCTGGCAGCACCAGTTCCTTGGAGTAAGAACAGGTAACCCATTGTCCATCTTGTTGAGGTGTGCTACAGGGATGACAATAAATCTCTCTTTATGACAAATCAATTCAGAAATTCTGGTTCTCAGTAGCAGTGTCCATGGCCAATACTAAGGTACTGTTAAGCTCTGAAATGCTGTGATTTTATTCTCATGACCCCTTTTCATATGTATTGTCATTTATAAACAAAATGTTTTCACAACTGTTATCTCATTTGACCTTCACAACTGAAAGAAATGCATTAAAAGCATTAACTTCTTTATTGAGTCCTTAATACATGCTAAATGAATACATGTTCTCAATAAAATCACTGAGTACTGGTGATGCTGGCAATACATCAGTGAAAATACAGATGTACAGATGAAAATTCCTGCTGTCATAGAACTCACATTCTGGTGAATTGAACTCTGAGTGAAGAAACCTGGCTTCTAGTTCTGATGTAGCTACTAGCTCACTAGCTGTGAGAGAAAAATGTATGTGTTTATTTTCATGTATGCACATGTTCTTACCTAGATGCTTTCACAAGACCTTTATTGTCTCAAATAGAATACTTGTTTAATCCTACCCATTGTCAAAGTTTACAGAACTTGCCTTTAGGATGTATAGAATTTCTCTGGACTCTGTTTGGTGGCACCTGTGGGCAGCACTTGGTAAAAAGTGCCTTGTCTCAAGGAGGGACCTGGGAACAGTTATTTACAGTGTGGATTTTTTTCAGCATGTTATTTTAGACATCTGCCTTTCATTTTGATTTTCATTTTGTTTAAATTTTGAATTTAATGCAGAGTAGTGTGGAGGCTCTGAATTGTTTGCTTTCTTTCTGTGTAATAAGGCTGTGCCATCCAATTATTGCAGCTCCTTAAAGGATCTCAATTGCATAAAATAATTCTTTTCTAAGTGCTTTCTCACCTCTCTTCTTTAGCCTCACATCCTCCCTGGGAATTTTGGGCCTGTTATTATGATTGCTGTTTGACAGTAGGAGGAACTAAAGTATAAAGAAAATAAATAGGTAGGCCAATATTCTCTGGGATTAAAAAGCAGTGTTACTCTTAGACTTGTGATTTTTTCATTACAGTAGGTTTTCCCAACTCAGCCGCCAGAGAACAACCACACCAGGAGAGAAAGCTACAGTTGTGCTGCACTTGGAATCAAAATACTTGGCCTCTTGTCCTAGTTCTACCTCTTTTATGACCTTGGACAAGCAGTTAAGCTCTCTGGGTTTCTGAAAATATAGGATAAATGATAGGCTTTTCTTGAAACTCTCTCTTTAGATATCTTTCCCTAATCTTATTTTCTTTCCTCTGATTTTCTTTTACTCTCAACTTTTCTTACTCCTATTTCTTGTCCTCCTGAGGCTTGTTGTCTCTTGTAGCCCTGACTCTGATCTTCTTTAGCCTTCCCCCCCTCCTCTTGGTGTCATATTGCCCTATGTAATATTTGCTGATCCGTTTCTTACATCATCCTTGAATGAAGAGAAAAGAAGCCTGATTTGGCATCTTTACAAAGAATACGAGATCTTAATTGTCAAAAGAATATGGAACATTAAACACAATGAAGATTAAAGGTCCTAACTAACTTGGTAAAGGTCTGTTTTACTTTAAGGAGCTAACAAAGAACTTTATTTAAATACATTTTTTAAAAGAAGCTATTGAGCTAGGGAAACTATATATTAATTTGGTGTGAGGGGATGCATGTATATGTGTGTATAATTTTAATTAAGTTCAGATGTTGTTTGGATCCCATGTGTAAATTGTATGTACCAAATGAGTTATTGTTAGTCATTAATAGTGAATAGAATAGCTTCTGAGATGTGTTAGTCACTATTTACTGCGGCAGAATGCTAGAAATACTGATAGCACGAAACTCTACCTCCTAATTATTCCCAGGGTCCAATTCTGCTCTCTATCTAATCTTCACTAAGTCATAGCAACATATTTTTCAGCAAATTATGGTTTAGATACCTGGTTGGAAGGGGAGGGATTAATTAAACCACGTAAGTGTTTTCTTTGAAGCTAGAGTTTTCCTTCTCTTATGTTCAGATGGGAATTTATCATACCAACCCAACCCCCTTACTAAGAGATACTTTTTAATGCCTGGAAGGCAAGGCCAAGGAGCACAGAGGCTTTCTTCCTACATAACTCAGGAGTTTACCATCTTGGGACCCTATGAAGAAAATGAGAATCCTGTTACTGTGCTGTGGGTAGCCAAGAAAGTGGGAAGCTGGCTGTATGATACTGCTAGTTTCCTCTCCAAGTTGCGTGTGTGTGTGTATGTGTATGTGTGTGTGTGTGTGTGTGTGTGTGTTAGGGGTGGGTTCGAAGAATCTAAGCAGCCTACAGGCTCAGAGAGATGGCTAGGCAACACTAACTACCTTGCTTAGAGGTGTGGATGACTTTTGCTGACAGCATGTGAACTCAAACAGTCTTACCCCTCACTGCTAGTCTCCTCAATCTAGGCTATGTTAAAATTGCTACTAGCTCGGTGCTTTGTGACCACCTAGAGGGGTGGGAAAGGGAGGGTGGGAGGGAGATGCAAGAGGGAGGGGACATGGGGATATATGTATACATATAGCTGATTCACTTTGTTATACAGCAGAAACTAACACAACGTTGTAAAGCAATTATACTCCAATAAAGATGTTAAAAAAAATTGCTACTAGCTAAGGAATAGAGCTGTAAGTGAATACCTGAAACCGGTGGAGTGTTTGGATTTGTCTATAAGATTACTATGCTAAATATGTGAATTGCAGTTTTTAACACCAGACATAAGGGAATATTATCAATAATGAGACCCTGAAATGCAGACAGCTTCTATTTCAAGTAGGATACTTTCTTATGCACTTACGGGAAGGAACCAATCCCATGGCACATGGTCTACAGGTGATATATGGAAGGAAAGGGAAAATGAAAGGGGAAGTCATATTGGGAGATGACACTGGAAAGGTAAACTATGTAAGCCTTATCTTTGAAGACTGCGAATGCCAGGCTGAGTGATCTAAAATGTATTGTTTACATATACAGTTAGAGCAAGTCTCGTTGTGATCTGGACTATATGGGGGTAGAGGAGTGTATCCTTAGGGTTTAAACAAACCTGGCTTTGAATTCCTCTTTCTCACACTTACTATAGGACCATTGCTATGTTGCTGCTTCTTTAATGTGCCTCACTATTCTCCTTTGTAGAATATAGATAATAGTAATTTCTCTTGCATAGTTGTTAATATTAAATGTTGTTAATATTAAATGTTGTAAATATTATGTGAGATAATGTATATAAAGTTCGGTGCCTGGCATGTTGTAAGTACTCAATAAATAGTAGCTGTTATGAGTAATCCTTGGACTTTGTATTACAGCCCTTTGATTCTGGTTTCTTCATAGAGTTTTGGAAGAAGTAAATGAGGTTGCTCTGTTGAGCCATTATGTCATTCCTAATTTGTAGAGCAGTTGATAAACTTCATTTGTGTTATTTCATTTGATCTTCACAATGAACCTTAGAAGTTGTTAGGACTATTTTACACATGAGAAAACTGAGGCCTAGAGGAGAAATGAACTGCTTAAGGTGACATAATAATGTCAGAGATAGGACTAGAACCCAGAGATCCTAATGCTGCATTCAGTGCTCTTTTCATTGCACCATACTCCTCAAAACGAGCTTAGGTTACTTTTACTTTGATTTGTTTCTGCCAAGGCTATGGTAGACCATATTGCGTAGGTTTTAAAGTTAGAGCTATATGATTGGCACAAGATTAAGCAAGAACAGTAATTTACATACTAATGTATGTTATTTAATGTAAACCCACTAGAAAACCTCCACCTCCACATCTCTCCCCATTTTATCCTTGAAGGCTAGCATTTATTAAAAATTAAAATAAATAAAAAGGCCTCTTATCCTTGAGATGAGCTTTTTGTAATTGTAATTTTCTAAAAAATCCTAATTACAAAGCAATACAGCTTTCAAGTAGTACAAGGATGATTCAATTTATAACTTGCAATCATTATCTTTCTCTGTCTAGAGAAGAAAACACACTGAAATTTTCTTCTTTTCAAAAATACCAAAACGATGTTGATATATTTTCTTTCTTCCTTTTGATAGAACCTCCTCTCATAGAATTATTTTGTAATCCTGTTTAAAAGCCGGTTCCACCAATAACTGACTTTGAGTTTCCTGGGTTCCAATGTTTATTACTCCACTCTCTTATTTCTGCTCCTTCACGTGCAGTAAACCAAACACCCTCATCATTCAGCCAAACAATGCGTACCTACCGTGTGCTAAACACTGCATAAGATGCAAGTGTGATTGATACTGGAAAGTCTTGAAACTTAGGCACTGTGGGTATGGGTATTGGGGGAGGGGGGCTGCAAATGCAGTGTGTGCAGTAGAAAGAGCAATGGATTTGGCATGAGGAAACCTGAGTTCAAGCTCCAGCATGTCATATGAATCAGTTTCTTTATCTGTTAAATGAGGCCACTGAACTAATGTCTCTGCTTAGTGCCCTTTGGTCCAGTGTTGGCCCAAAATTTCTAGTTCGATATTTTAGGCTATTAAGCTATTAAGCTGGGGGTTGACCAACTCCTCTGAAGATTCCACAAATAAAGAAAAAACAGTGTAAGTACAGCTCTCTGACTTTTCTGGTGATTTTCTGTTCAGGTTTCTTGTGAAACAGAGTTCCATGTTTCATAGATTCCAAGTCATACACCCTGAAGTGAACAGTTACCTTTGCCCCATCTGGGCACAGGAATGGTCCTACGATTTTAATTATATTATGACTTTTATTTTTGCTTTTTATTCCTAGTAGAAATAATGTTCCGGATGTGATAGGAAAGTGTTAGAACTTTTTGGTTTTTTAAGCAGAAATGTACTCCCTCCTCCAGCAACAAAAAAGCTCCTTTCCATTTCCATTGTAATTTGAAAGGGTCATCTTTGTTTAGAGATTAGAGAGCCTTAGAATGCCATATGTAAAAGCTAATAGAGCCTATATAGCTATTGAAGAAATTGAATCAATAATTAACCTTCCCAAACAGAAAGCACCAAGACCAGATTGGTTCACTGGTGAGTTCCACCAAACATTTAAGGAAGAAATTGTACAATCTCTTCCAGAAAATTGAAGTAGAGGGAATACTTCCTAAACCATTTTATAAGGCCAGCATTATCCTAATAACAAAACCAGGCAAAGACCAAGAAAGGAAAGCTACATATCTCTCATGAACATAGATGCAGAAATCCTCAAAAATATTAGCAAATCAATCCAATAATGTATCAAAAGAATTATACAACACCAAGTGGGATTTATTCCAAGTATGCAAGACTTTTTCAACATTTGAAATACAATTAATGTAATCCATCACATGAACAGGCTAGAGAAGAAAAATCATATGATCATATCAATAGGTGAAGAAAAAGCATTTGACAAAATCTAACACCATTTTTTGATTAAAAAAAAAAACTCTTAGCAAACTAGGAATAGAGGGGAAATTCCTCAATTTGATAAACAACAACTACCAAAAACCTACAGCTAACATCATAGCTAATGGTGACAAATTAAATGCTTTCCTAAGATGGGGAGCAAGACAAGCATGTCCACTCTCACCACATCTATTAAACATTTTGCTGGAAAATCCTAGATAATGTAGTAAGACAGGAAAAGGAAATAAAAGGTATTAGGAAGGAAGAAATAAAGCTATCTTTGTTTGCAGAAGACCTGATTGTTTACATAGAAAATCCCAAAGAATCAACGACAAAAAACTCTCTTGGAAATAATGAGTGATTATAGCATGGTTATAGGATACAAGGTTAATATACAAAAGTTAATTGCTTTCTTATATACTAGCAATTGTGAAATTTAAAACACAATACAATTTACATTAGCACCAGAAAATGAAATACTTAGGTATAAACCTAACAAAATATGTACAATGTGCAAAAATATGATCTATATGAGGAAAAAAGCAAAAGTCTGATGAAAGAGATCAAAGAAGATCTAAATAAATGGAGAGATATTCCATGTACATGGACAGAAAGACTCAATATTATCAAGATGTCTGTTCTTCCCAACTTGATGTATAGAGTTAACCCAATCTCAATCAAATCCCAGTAAGTTATTTGAAAGATGCCAACAAACACTCTAAAGTTTATATGAGAAGGTAAAAGACATAGAATAGCCAACACAATATTGAAGGAGAAGAACAAAGCTAGAGGACTGACACTATCCAACTTCAAGACCTACTATAAAGTTACAGTAGTCAGGACAGTGTGGTAAGAGCAAAAGAATACACAAATAGATTAGTGGAACAGAGTACACACACACACACAAATAAAGCCAGCTGATCTTTTACAAAGGAGCAAATGGAGAAAGGATAGTCTTTTCAACAACTATCCAATGGAGATCCAATTTTCAACAACTTTCTCAATGGAGAAAGGATAGTCTTTTCAACAACTACTGGTGGAACAATGGGACATCCACGTGTAAAAAAGTGAATCTAGACACAGACATTACATCTTTTTCAAAAATTAACTGAAAATGCATCATAGACCAAAATATAAAACGGAAACTATTAAACTTCTAGATGATGACAAAGGAGAAAATCTAGGTGACATTGTGTTTGGTGATGACTTTTTAGATACAACACCAAAAGCATGAACCATTAAAGAAACATTAGTAAGTTGGGCTTATTTATTTATTTATTTATTTATTGGCTGCATTGGGTCTTCATTGCTGCACACGAGCTTTCTCTAGTTGCGGCGAGCCGGGGCTACTCTTCCTTGCAGTGCGCGGGCTTCTCACTATGGTGGCTTCTCTTGTTGCATAGCATGGGTTCTAGGCATGCGGGCTTCAGTAGTTGTGGCCTGCAGGCTCAGTAGTCGTGGCTTATGGGCTCTAGAGCGCAGGCTCAGTAGTTGTGGTGCACGGGCTTAGTTGCTCCGCGGTATGTGGGATCTTCCCGGACCAGGTATCAAACCCGTGTCCCCCACATTGGCAGGCAGATTCTTAACCACTGTGCCACCAGGGAAGTCCCTGGGCTCAGTTAAAACTTAGAACTTCTGCTCTGTGGAAGACACTATTAAAATAATAAAAAGACAAACCACAGACCAGGAGGAAATATTTTCTGTTAAAGGACTAGTGTCCAAAATATATAAAGAACTTTAAAAATTAAACAATAAGAAAACAACTTAATTTAAAAATGGGTAAAATATCTGAACAGAATATATACCAATGGCAAATAAGCATATGAAAAGATGCCGAACATCTTATATCATGAGGAAATTGCAAAATAAAACATTAATGAACATACCCATGTTCAGGGCAGTGGTATTCACAATAGCCAAGAGGTGGAAGCAACCCAAATGTCCATCAATGGATGAGTGAATAAACAATATGTGCTATATACATGCAATGGAATACTATGCAGCATCTGAAAAGGAAGGAAATCCCATCACATGCTACAACATTGCTGAACCTTGAGGACATTATATTAAGTGAAATAAGCCAATCACAAAAAGACAAATACAAGTCCAATTATATGAAATATCTAAAGTAGTCAAATTCATAGATATAGAAAGTAGAATGATAGTTACCAGGGGCTGGGGGAAGGGAGCAAAGAGGAGTTGTTGTTTAATGAGTATAGAGTTTCAGTTCTGCAAGAAGGTTCTGGAGATCAGTTTCACAACAGTGTAAACATACTTAATACTATTGAACTGCACTTAAAATGGTTTAGATGGTAAATTTTCTGATATGTGTTTCTTACCACAAAAAAGATCAGCTATTAAAAAACAACAACAATGAGATACCAGTATACAATATAATAGATACACATATTAGAATGGCAAAAGTCCAAAACACTGACAATACCAAATGCTGGCGAGGATGTGGAGCAACAGGAATTCATTGCTGGTGGGACTGAAAAATAGCACAACCACTTTGGAAGATAGTTTGACAGCTTCTTACAAAACTAAACATATTCTTACCATATGATCCAGTAATTGTGCCCCTTTGTATTTATCAAAGTGAGCTGAAAACTTATGTCCACACAAAAACCTGCACACAAGTGTTTATAGCAGATTTATTTATAATTGCCAAAACTTAGAAGCAACCAAGATGTCCCTCAATAGGTGAAGAATAAACACACCATGGTACATCCACACAATAGAATATTATTCAGCAATAAAAAGAAATGAGCTATCAAGCCATGAAAATTACTGAATATCAGATTAAAGAATAAAAGGAGCTCCTACGGAAAATACTAGAGGGAGGAAAGTTAGACTCATTATCTGAGGATTTGGTGCTCTCAAAAGTAGAAACCTTTCTGATGACACTTATGCAAGTTGGTTGCTTGAGATTTGATTTGCTCATCAGGTCTATAAGGAAGACTCATAAATGCCTCAGCAAACCTCTTAAATGCATATTGCTAAGTGAAAGAAGCCAATCTGAAAAGGCTACATGCTCTAGGATTCTAACTATATGACATTCTGGAAAAGTCAAAACTATGGAAATAGTAAAAAGATCAATGATTGCCAGAAATTCAAGGGGAGGGAGGGAAGAATGAACAGGTGGAGCACAGGGGATTTTTAGGGCAGTGAAACTATTCTGTGTGATACTGTAATGGTGGATCCATATCGTTATACATTTGCCAAAGCGCATAGAATGTACAGCACAAAGAGTGAACACTAATGTAAACTATGCACTTTAGTTAATAATGTATCAACATTGACTCATAAGAAAGAAGAAAAACTACGTTAAATATTATTTATCTTCGAAAAATGATAGTACTGGCCCTACTTACTTGTCAGAGTGTGGGGAGGTACTAATGAGATTGAGGAGAGTCTTAGATTTGAGTTTGAACCCTTTCTCTGCTGTTTATTAGCTGTGTGATTTGGGCAGGTTATTTAACTTCTCTGAGATGTGGTTTGTGGGTTTGTTTTTTTTTTAAATGGAGTTAATTGTGGCTACCTTGCGGCATTATTGGGAG
This sequence comes from Balaenoptera ricei, assembly GCF_028023285.1. Taxonomy (NCBI): domain Eukaryota; kingdom Metazoa; phylum Chordata; class Mammalia; order Artiodactyla; family Balaenopteridae; genus Balaenoptera; species Balaenoptera ricei. The sequence continues at coordinate 67,125,405 of NC_082660.1, read as the reverse complement.
GATTATAAACAGGAATGTATGAAAAGAGATTTAGCATGAGGCCTGGTACAGAGTAAGTGCTCAGTATCCAATAGACTTTGAAGCAAAAGATTGGAAACAACTGAAATGTCCATCAGTAGGGGACCAGCTAAATAAATTTTACTGTATGATCTCTCCATGCAATAAATATTTTGCAGCTATAAAAAAGGATGAGACATTCTGAAAAAGACAAATCTGTAGGGACAGAAAACAGATCAGTTGTTACCGGGGATTTGGGGAAGGATTGCCTCCAAAGGGAGAGCAAAAGTCATTGTGTCAGTGTTCCAATTTCTCTATTCTCACCAACACTTATTTTCCTTTTTTTAAATTATAGCCATCCTAGTGGATGTGGAGTAGTATCTCATTGTAGTTTTGATTTGTATTTCTCTAATGACTAATGACATTGAGCATCTTTTCATTTTCTTGTTGACCATTTGTATCTCTGGAAGAATGTCTATTCAGGTCCTTTGCCCAAGATTGTTTGTCTTTTTGTTGTTTAGTTGTAAGAGTTCTTTATATATTCTGGATACCAGACTTGATACATGATTTGCGTATATTTCCTCCCATTTTGTGGATTGTGTTTTCACTTTCTTGATAGTGTCCATTGAGATACAAAAGTTTTTAATTTTGATGAAATCCAACTTATCTATTTTTTTCTTTCATTGCTTATACTTTTGGTGTTATCTAAGAAACCAATGTCAAACCCAAGGTCTTGAAGATTTATGCCTATGGTTTTCATCTAAGAGTTTTATAATTTTAGCTCTTACATTTAAGTTTTTGATCCATTTTCATTAAAAATTTTATATGGTGTGAGGTAAGTGTACATCTTCATTCTTTGGCATGTTGCTATCCAGTTTTCCCAGCAGCATTTGTTGAAGAGACTATTCTTTCCTCATTGAATGGCCTCAGCACCCCTGTTGAACTCTAACCATAGATCTATGGGTTTACTTCTGAAATCTAAATTATGTTCCATTAATCTCTGTTTCATTTCCCATGCCTGTACCACACTGTTTTGTTTACCATAGTTTTGCAGTAAGTTTAGAAACTGGGAAGTGTGAGTCCTCCAAATTTGTTACTCTTTCTCAAGACTATTTTGGCTATTCTGAGTCCTTTACAATGAATTTTAGGATTACCTTCTCTATTTCTGCAAAAAGGTCACTGGGGTTTTGATAAGGATTGCACTGATTCTGTAGATCTTTTCAGGAGTTCTGCTATCTTAACAATAGTAAGTCTTCCCATACATAAACACAGGATATCTTTCTATTTACTTAGGTCTTATTTAATTTCTTTCAACAGTGTTTTGTAGTTTTCAGTGCACGTCTTGCACTTCCTTGGTTAAATCTATCCGTAAGTATTTTATTCTTTTTGATACTATTGTAAATGAAATTGTTTCTTTTTTATTCATCACAATGTCCTTATTTTAAAAATTGGCAACAAGTTAACTGTTCTCTTATAAAGAAATAAACATACTGTAGTCTATTCAAAGGGTAGAATATTTTTCTATATAACTTAATAACAGGAGGGAAATCTCTTGAGATATTGATAAGTGCAAAATCTTAGATACACTAAAATAACAATTTTAAGATGCATGTATGCATTCAACAAATACAATTAATTAACATGAAATTGTTTCCTAATTTCCTTGTAGAATTACTCATTGCCATTATATAAGAATACAGCTGATTTTTGTGTGTTGATTTTGTATGCTGCAACTTTGCTGAATTTGTTTATTAGCTCTAATGGTGTTTTGCAGGATTTTTTAGGATTTTCTACATAAAAGGTCATGTCATCTGTCAATGGAGATAGTTTTACTTCTTCCTTTGCAATTTGGCTGCCTTTTATTTCTTTTTCTTACCTAATACCTCAGGCTAAAACTTTTGGTACAGTGTTAAATAGAAGTTGTTCCTGATCTTAGGCGGAAAGCTCTCAGTCTCTCACCATTGAGTTTGATGCTCACTGTGGGTTTTTCACAAATGCCCTTTACCATGTTGAAGAAATTCTCTTCTGTTCCTAGTTTGTTGAGTGTTTTTATTGCAAAAGTTGTTGAATTTTTCCAAATGATTTTTTTGGCATCCATTGAGATGATCATGTGATGTTTTTTCCTTCATTCAATTAATGTGGTATATTATATTGATGGATTTTGTATGTTGAACCATACTTTCATTCCTGGGATAAATCCCACTTTCATTCCTGGGAAAAATCCCAGCTGCTTTTAATATGCAGCTAGATTCTGCTTGCTTGAAGATTTTTGCACCTATATTTATAAGCAATATTGGTCTGTAGTTTTCTTGTGATACCTTTGGCTTTGGTATCAGGGTAATGCTGGCCTCATAGACTGAGTTAGGAAACGTTCCCGCCTCTTCCATTTTTGGAAGAGTTTGAGGATAATTGGTGTTAACTCTTCTCTAAATGTTTGATAGAATTCATCAGTGAAACTATCTGGTCCTAGACTTTTCTTTTAGGAGGGTTTTGATTACTGATTCAATCTCTTGTTAAAGTTCTGTTCAGATTTTCTATTTCCATTTGACTCAATTTTGGTAGTTTGTGTGTTTCTAGGAATTTGTCCATTTTGTCTAGCTTATCTACTCTGTTGGCATACAATTGTTCATAATATTTCTTATAATCCTTTTCATTTCTGTAAGGTTGGTAGTAATGTTTCCACCCTCATTTCTGATTTTAGTAATTTGAGTCTTAGCTTCTTTTTCCCTAACCGGTCTAGCCAATGGTTTGTAAATTTTGTTGATCTTTTCAAAGAACCAACTTACAATTTCATTGATTCTCTTTATTGTTTTTCTATTCTCTATTTCATTTATTGGCACTCAATCTTTATTATTTCCTTCATTCTGCTCTCTTTGGGCTTAGTTTGCTATTCTTTTTCTAGCTCCTTAAGTTATAAATTTAAGTTATTGATTTGAGATTTTTCTTCTTTTTACATATAGGCATATACAGCTATAAATTTCCCTCTGAGCACTGTTTTCACTGCATCCCATAATTTTTGATATGTTATGGTTTTTTTCATCTCAAAGTATTTTCCAATTTCTCTTGTGATTTCTTCTTTGACCTACTGGTTGTTTAAGCATGTGTTGTTTAATATCTACTTTTGTGAGTTTCTAGTTTTCTAATTTTGATTTCCAGTTTGGAAGAGATACTTTGTATGATTTCTGTCTTTTTGAGTTAATTGAGACTTGTTTTATGGCCTAATATATAGCCTAGCCTGGAGAGTGTTCCATGTGCACTTGAGAAAAACGTGTGTTCTGCTGTTGTTGGGTCTAGTGTTCTCTATATTTCTGTTAGGTCTTAATAGTTTATGGCTTTGTCCAAGTTCTCTATTTCTTCATTGATCTTCTGTTTAGTTGCTATACCCATTATTGAAAGTGGGATATTGAAGTCTCCAACTATTATTATAGAACTGTGTATTTCTCCCTTCAGTTGTCAGTTTTTGCTTCGTATATTTTGGGGTTCTGTGTTATATGTGTATATATTTATAATTATTATATTTTCTTGATGAACAGATTCTTTTATCAATATATAATGTTCTTTTACTGGGTTTGAGGAGTTTATTATTATTTTGGGCCAGCTAAATCCCCAGATTTGAGGAAGTATGTGCATGTGTGTGTGTGCTACTGGTCTGTGAGGTAAATAGCAAGGGGAGAGGGGACCACATGATCTTTAATTCCATGAGAGATCAGAAGCATTTTCTGTAGCAGCTCTGAAACCAGCATGAATTTGGATCATTAACTCCCTAGTCTAATAAAATCCTATAGCTGGGTTTAGAATGTGTCAGTAGACTTACTGTGAAGGAGAGCCAGGCCTTCATTGAGGCCTTTGTGAAAATCTCCCTCTATGCACAAATAGCAATTGGAATCCAATCTATTTCACACTCAGCAACAAATATTCTTAGATCTACAGTATCACTATTCAATAAAATTAAAAAGCAGTGGCAACTTGAGGCTTTTCTTCATTGCTTTATTATTTTGCTATCATCTTTTTCCTTTTTTTTTTCAGGTACTTTTTTTTTTTTTTAATCAGTTGCTAACATTATATGGGAATGTGCTTAACAAATTAAAGCTATGTTTTAAATTGTCTTTTCAGGCCTTACAAAGTCATAATGAACAACTAAAATGGAAGAAATCATCAACAAATATTAATGTGAAGTTGGAAGAATTTCCTTTACTTCTTTTTCTTCCTCTGTTTTTCTCCAACTATTTTATTTTCCCTTTTTTCTTTCTATCTTTCCTTTTTTTTCCTCTTCACTTCCCCTTTTCCTTGCCCTTCTCTCCCATCCAACTTTCTCTCTGGTTTCTCCTTTTCTGTATTATTCCATTTACCCTATGACTGTTGCATTATTGAATACTGGCCATGAGACTAAGTATTTTAAGTTAACATCAATAGGGATGTGTTAATAGAAGGAATAACCATAATTTTGTTTCTTTGTGGGGAAAATTGCAGAAATTAAAATTAAAAAACGTATACTCTATTGCCATCTAGCTAGAGCTTCTGTGTTGGCAGCAAATGTACTGGGGGAAAATAAAGGTTAAAAAATTTTTAACCTGGTAAGAGAATTATAGTAACCAAATGTTCACCTTGCTCTTTATGAAAATTATCTAAATACAAAGAAGAAAGCAAGACTCTGTCCTAAGAAACACCTTCTGCAAAAGCCCCTTTGGCTTCAAAGCCATGAATTTCAGGCAAAAACCAGAGTTTCTCAGGTTGTCTGTCACACTGACAGTTGGGCTTCTTGAAAGTCCTGATTGAAGGAAGAATGAAATATAAAAGCAGCTATTAGGTTTAAGTACAGTTAAATGTGGTGGTGGCAGAATAGACTTGTGTTCCTTTCCGAGTGAGGTACTCCTTATTTCTCTGCAGGTTGATAAGATTTGGAAATCTCCATTGAATTTTAGGTTTATTTTCCACCTTTATTATTTTAATCTTCCCGTAGGCTGTAGTCAGGCTGGAATCGGCTAGGAAGACTTTTGGCAGTTGAAATCTTTTACAGGATGGTGATCTGGCCCTTTAGTTTTGAGGTTGGTGTACTGTGTGTGAGAATATATATATATTTATCACACACAGTCACTATCTTCGAAAGTGAGGGTGCACATCTTTCTCAGCCATCTCTTTCCTACAAAGCCATTGAAGTAATGTCAAGGTCTGAAGCTAGCACATTCTGGTCATAGGGAGTCAAGTGATATTTCCTTGAAGAGTTCGTCCTGACAAAGGACCTTCAAGGGTAGGGAGTAATAATATTGTGATTGCTCTGAGTGGCCCCAACTCTCCTCTGGGAGGTAGGCATTACTGGCTCTAAAATATTACCTCTCTATGTCTAGTGAACAGGAAGAGTGATATTTTGAAGGCACTTTGGTTTACTGGCAATGTGTCCTTCTTAGCCAGTGTGGTTGAGTGGCCATGGCTCACCAAGAAGCAACATGTATCTTAACCATAGAAATACAAGTTTTGTTTCATTCTCCCTTCTTTTAAAAATGTCTACCTAGAGATGGCTTTCACGTTGCCCTCATTTCTTGTAGAACACAGAACTCTGCCTAGGAAGAGTTATATCATGCACAGTTTCATCCTGCTTCTTACTGAACCCATCTCTCTGGGATTGCTGGTGATTGGAACTCACATGGAACATTCTACTTCGAGCTTATGTTTGGTAAAACAGCTGGTATTGTGAAGCAAACCCACGGGAAGTTCCTAGGGTATGTTTCTGCCTCCCATGCAGCTAAAAAGGAGCTCAGAATGTGTAGCTCTGCAAGGGCCTTTGGAGACCATCTGGTTCAACCTCTCATGGTATGGATGGAAAATTCAGGCCCCGAGTTGAAAAGGAACTTCCTTAAGGTCACACAGTCAGATAATGATGGACCTCTGCCTTCAGAAGGCTGTTATTCCTCCCTAGTTGTATGTTAAGGAGGAATCTAACTGGTGTATCTGTTTAAATTAACGATGTGTGTGTGAACGTTTTCACATATTCCATATGGTTTAACTTTAAAAACTTTATTTTGAATTAATTTTATATTTACAGAAAAGTTGCAAAAATATTACAGAGAGTTCCCATACACTCCTCACCCAGTTTCTGCTAATGTTATTGTCTTATGCTACTATGGTACATTTACCAAAACCAACATTGGTATATTACTATTAACTAAACTCCAAACTTCATTCAGATATCACCAATTTTCCCATTAATGTCTTTTTTTTAAATGCCAGGATCCAGTCCAAGGTACAACATTGCGTTTAATCATCATGTGTCCTTAGTTTTCTCTGGTCTGTGGCAGTTTCTCAGTTTTTCCTTGTTTTTCATAAATTTAACATTTTTTGTAGAGTACTGGTCAGATGTTTTGCAGAATGTTCCTCAATCTGTGTTAGTCTGATGTTTTTCTCATGATCACGCTGGGGTTATCGGTTTGGGAGAAGAATACCACAGAAATAAAGTGCCGTTTTCATCACGTTATATCAAGGGGTACATAATATCAGCAAGCGTTATCACTAGTAAGTAACACTACTTAACTTTGATCACTCCGTTAACATAGTGTTCGCCATGTTTGTCCAAAGTAAAGTCACTGTTTTTTGCCTTTTCTTTCTCTGTTCTTTGGAAGTAACTCACTAAGTTCAAGCCACACTCAAGCTTGCCCTCCAGGAAGGGGGAGTATCTACACATATTATTTGGAATCATCTGTAAGGAATATCTGTGCCTTTTCCACCTTTATTTATTTATTCAATCATTCATTTATATGTGTATGGACTCACATATACTTATTTTATACTTTGAGTTTTAATCCAATACTACCTCATTTATTTTGTTGCTCAAAATTGTCACAGCTTTGACCATCGGGAATTCTTTCAGGTTGGCTCCTGTATCCCTTTGAAATGCCCCCTTCCTTTTATATTTTTAGTACTTCCTTATTTTCTGGTAGTACAAGATACTTCAGACTCATCTAGTATTTTCCCTTTCTTAGCCCTAGAATTAGCCATTTCTCCAAAGAACCCCAGTTCCTTTTACTGGAAAATTGTATTTTAGAAATGAAGGTATGGGAGCCCAAGAAACCTTGAGAAAGAACAAAGCTGGAAGTATCATGCCCTCTGATTTCAAACTATACTACAAAGCTACAGTAATCAAAACAGTATGGTACTGGCACAAAAACAGACACACAAATCTACGGAACAGAATAGAGAGCCCAGCAATAAACCCAAGCTTATATGGTCAATTAATATATGATGAAAGAGGCAAGATATATATATAGGTATATATATACATATATATATATACACACACACATATATATGTGTATATATACATATATATGTATATATGATATAATTATCTTCAATAAATGGTGTTGGGAAAACTTGACAGCTATATTATAAAGAGCCAAACTGGACTACTTTCTCACACCATACACAAAAGTAAACTCAAAATGGATTGAAGACTTCAATGTAAGACCTGAAACCATGAAACTCCTACAAGAAAACATAGGCAGTACATTCTTTGACATCAATCTTAGCAATATGTTTTTTGCTCTGTCTCCTCAGGCAAGGGCAACAAAAGCAAAAATAAGTAAGTGGGACTACATCAAACTAAAAATCTTTTGCACAGTGAAGGAAACAATCAACAAAATGAAAAAACAGCCTAGTAAATGGGTGAAGATAGTTGCAAACGATATATCTCACAAGGGGTTAATATCTGAAATATATAAGAAACTCATACAACTCAACATCAAAAAAACAAACAACCCAATTTAAAAAATAGGCAGAGGACCTGAACAGACATTTTTCCAAAGAAGACATACAGATGGCCAAGAGACACATGAAAAGATGCTCAACATCACTTATCATCAGGGAAATGCAAATCAAAATCACAATGAGATATCACCCTACACTTGTCAGATTGGCTATTATCAAAAGCACAATAAATAACAAATGTTGGTGAGGATGTGGAGAAAAGAGAACCCTTGTGCACTGTTGGTAGGATTGTAAATTGTTGCAGCCACGATTGAAAACAGTATGGAAGTTCCTCAAAAAGTACAAAATAGAACTGCCATATGATCCAGCAATTTCACTTCTGGGTATTTACCTCAAGAAAACAAAAACATTAATTCGGAAAGATACATACACACCAGTGTTCATAGCAGCATTACTTACAATAGCCAAGGTATAGAAGCAACCTAAATGTTAATTGATAGATGAATGAATAAAGAATGTGTAATATATGTGTATATATCATATATATACATATATACATACACAATGGAATATTACTCAGCCATAACAAAAAATGAAATCTTGTCGTTTGTGACAGCATGGATAGATCTAGAGGGTATCATGCTAAGTGAAATAAATCAGACAGAGGAAGGCAAATACTGTATGCTCTCACTTATATGTGGAATCTAAAAAAGAAAATGAAACAAAAACAAGCTCATAGATAGAACAAATGGGTGGTTGCCAGAGATGAGGGGAGTGTGGAGGGTGTAAAATAGGTGAAGGGGATTAAGAGCTACAAACTTCGTTGTACAATAAATAAGCCTCGGGGATGTAATATATAGCATAAGGAGTCGATAATAATGTAATAACTTTGCATGGGGACAGATGGTTACTAGACTTATCATGGTGATCATTTCATAATGTATGCAAATGTCAAATCACTATGTAGTAACACCAGAAACTATCAATATTGTATGTCAACTATATTTCAGTTAAAAAAGAGAAAGAAATCAAGATCTGGAGTGATCACTGTTACTGAGTTGTTATTGATTCTAGGCTTTCTTAGTTGACAGGGCTAGGTAATATATGTTTGTATATTAACCCGTGTATACATGCATATCTATAGTTGTTTCTATATCTTCTGTCTATCTATGCATTTGTATATATATTACGCTAAGCATAAGTTCATACTGATGTCTTCAAATCTAATCTAGTACAGGGTTCATTCTAGCCTTCCTTTCTTGTTATCTGTAACTTCTCTCTCTAACAGTGAGCGACCTGGCTTTCACTGTCCACCATCCATTTATTTATTTGTTCAACCCTAGTATACGTGTAAAGTAGGTTCAGAATTGTTCACTCATACCCAATAAGAAACAAATGTACCAACTAGAGTACAGTGCTTATGTATGGTTCTTTTGTCTTTACCCTTATAGTTTCCAGTCAAAACACAATTTTCCAAAGTCAACTTCATACCCCTAGCCAGTGCAGTTATGTCACACATTTGTAACACAGTTAGATTCATTTGTCACAGGCTGCATTTCATCATTTATCTCTTGACATCTGGTTGATTTTTTAATGTGCATACACTAAGGCTCATTCTCTGTGAATTACAGTTCTATAGGTTTTGATAAATGCATAGTATCATGTGCTCATCACCCCAGAGCCATAAAGAGGAGTTCTATCACCCTCAAAATTCTTCTGTGTATCCCCTTGGTTATCAACCAGCCCCCCTTTTTTCAACACCCGGAAACTACTGATGGGAATTCCATCCCTATGGTTTTACCTTTTCCAGAGTGTCATGTGAATATAATCATACATCATGTAGCCTTTGTGTATGCCTTCTGTCTCTTAGCAAAATGCATTTAAGGCTTACCCATGTTGTTGTGTGAATCAGTAGTTCTTTCAAATAGTTCCTCTTTATCACCAAATAATATTCCATTGTAAAGATGTTTATCCATTCTCCTATTGAAAGAAATCTTGATTGTTTATAGCTTTTAGAAATTATGAATAAAGTTTCTATAAACATCACATGCAGGTTTTTGTGTGGACGTAAGTTTTCAATTCACTTGGGTATATACCTTGGAGTGTATTTGCTGCTATGATTAAACTACTTTTAATTCAATCCCTTTCCAAGAAGTCCGACTGGAGGTTGTGAGTATGGTGCAGTGGGGTATCTGCTGCTGAGCTCATTGATTGCAGTAGTGGTCACTTTCATAGCCTATTCTATATGGATGGAAAATGGAATATCCAAAGGATGTTTCCTCCCATGGGTACCAGAAAGATGAAATTTCTACAAATGACCACTAGATGGCAGGGTACTGGCCCCCTGGGAGTTGGAAATCTTTGGAAGATTCTGGGAGACTGTTAAAATTGTATCGTCCTCTCCTCTTTTCTTGATAAAGGGATATTTGAGCCAAAATCAGGAAATATAATCAAGATTTCTGGCTCCCAGCATGTACCTCCCTAATAATTCAGGAAGTTAGGCTTGGGTTTCATGTTGGCAAGCATTCCAACAGATAAACTTGTGTAATGATAAACTTTGGGTTAGATAACAAGTTTTGACCTGGAATGGGGTATGTAGCATTACATCATGTTTGTGTCCCTTGCTGACCTCTCTGCAAAGCAGAGGAAGCTTGGAACATTGATGCCTGGTTTCTAATGCCAACTATCTAGTGCTCAACCTCTCCTAGCCTCCTATTCATGACATCAATAAAATGAGGATAACACCTACCCATTCACATTTACAGGGTTGTTGATAGGGATCAACATAAGGTAAACAATATGAAATATATTAAAGTACTTTATAAATTTAACATCATACAACTGTGAATTATTAAGTATTAATGATCAGATTAGACAGAATATAAAATGCTACATGTGTTAGGTGGTATCACATGTTTAAAAATCAGTCTTGAAGATACACTCTGTTTTTCCTCCATCAGGAGAGGTAGATATTTAGTTCTTAAAGTGACCCAGCATTTTCCTCAGAACTTAGTAGGTAGGTAGCTTTTTCTTTTTGTTCTAGCAGTTGTAGAAAATACATCAGCTTGATTCCAGATTGAGCTAATTTTATAGAGTACTACCTCACCCTCACAAAATCCACATTATTTCAGTTTACCAAGTAAACACTGGCATATTCAGTAGATATTACTATTTGGGGTTTCCTTTGGAATTCTTGATTGACTTTGGTCCTCTGGGCCGAGGTTATCCCCTTATGTTTGATGTGTACCAGGGTCTAGCAAACCCCACCTTTAGATGTGCCTTCGTCCTTAGCCTAGAAATCATCTATAGTTTCTCTGGCTCAAAGCTCAAAGAAAGATTTGGCCTCTAAGGAGGAGGAGGAGTGTACTCTTTCTCTTCACAGCAGCACAAAAACCAGTAGCCATCAAAGCACTGTCACCACAACTGTGCTCAGATTCTTTGAGACCTTGCCATTGTAGCTCAGCATTCCTCTCTCCGTAAAAAGAAGCAAACTTGGGTAAAAAGCATCTAGTCATTATAATCTTCTCAGCTTATTTATCTGCATTTGAGAAAGTCTTGACCCTTGAACTCCCCTGCCTTTCTGAGCCAAAAAGAAAATCCTCATGTGTATGTGTGGGCCTATACATAAGAAGAAAGGCTTGAAAGCATCTTTGGCATCTATCTTGTGGCCTGTGGCATGTGCAGTTGTTTGTAATAGAGTCAAACAGCTGTAAGATATTAGCTGACTTAGGAGGTCCAGTTCTGTCCCTTCATTTTACAATTGTGGAAATTGAGACCCAGACCAAAAAGCAATAGCTCTGATTTGGTAGGTAGGTCTCACTTTATTACTGGTTACATTGAGTGAATCTTAACAGAAGCCAGAGTAGATACCGGGCAAGTAGAAAAGGGACTATGAAATGCCCATGGCTCCAGTCTTTATCTTCCTAGTGAAAGGGGCATAGCTTAACTGGAAATAGCTGATGCGATATAGGGCATTAGAAGGATGGCTGTGTGTGTGTGTGTGTCTGTGTGTAAACAACCCTGTTTTCAATTACCTACTTTCATTTTGCCTCTAAGTTCTGCATTTTACCACTTCCTCCTGTTGGAACTGTTTAGTAAATATGTGCTTTTTTTGTTTGTAAAGGAAGGCAGAGTTAAAGAGTGTCATTAGTTTAACAATATTGTGTGCTCATCTGGCTAGGTGTGTATAGTTATATGGGGGCAGGTGGTGGATTCAGGATAATAGTATTTTCTCGAAACTGGAGCTTTTTAATAAGAGCAAATAATCTACCTTTTGTCTTGCAGAGCCCAGTTTTATTAACAGATATGAGATACTGTGTGCCAGTGTGTACTTGAAAATATCTTTATAAGTAATTGAGCTGCCTCTTCCTCCTTTCTCACCAAACATTCCCTTCTGTATATGATAAAAACTAATCTTGATGTGTTTAGGTGTCGTTTAGTGCTTTCTCAGAGGTATTTTCTATCTCTGGACAAGCCAAATTCTATCCCCCCACACTGTACAACTAACTCAACATTCTCCGCATAGACAAACAAGCTTCTTTTCTGAGTGATATAAATCTGTGAGAACCCCCAAACATTGTAATGAAAATGGACTTGCTGATGCCAAAATCAGAGCAGAAAGACCCTTTAGGAAGATATTGCCAAGGATAAGATTGATTGTTACACAGGTGGGTGTCTGCCCACTTTCCCTGCTCAGTGGAAAACTTTGCCCAGCATAGCAAAGCAAAGCTCAGCCCAGGGCCTTGAAATTCACCCAATGATGTTTTAATATTGGGGATAAAAGCAAGGTTGCAGTGTAATTCATTCATTTACTTTAGTGTTCTCTTTAAAACATATAACATGTTTTATAAATATTAAATTTCATGAAAGGGCAGGGGAATTCCCTGGCAGTCCAGTGGTTAGGATTCTAGGCTCTCACTGCCAGGGGCCCAGGTTCAATCCCTGGTCGGGGAACTAAGATCCTGCAAGCCGCGTGGCACAGCCAGAAAAAAAAAATTTATGAAAGGGGATTTATTTCTTAAGTTTTATCTATTATCCTACCTAGGCACAATCTCTTCCCCCACCATTCGCAGAACACACAGGTTAGTTAGTGACACAGACTACACAGATGTATGGGTCCTTTGGGAGTTTAGAGCAAGGCAAGGTTATGTTGGCAATATCAGGTCATAGAAGGCTATAAACTTTCCCTTCCATTCTTACCCGAATAATGATACTAAACAAATCCAGCCAGGGTCTTTCTCAAATCCACGTGTACAGTTTTATTTGTCAAGTATTAGACAGAATGGGGAAAACCATGCATAGTAGAACTAGTCATTCTTTAAAGTATAATATTTTTCCTTGCCCATGCATTCTTGTAGAGTGTCAGTAGAGCCCTGGACACTCTATGACAGAAACGAGGTGTGCAAAATGGGGATAGGGAGAGATGACCTGAATAAACTTTGAATTTTTAAAGTTGTACTTCCTCTTTTTTTACGTGGGCTTCTGGACATACACTTATGGGCTGTCAGAGCCGAAAGAGACCTAATACCATTTTATCTACCCCTCCAAACTCAACAAAATTTATTGAGGGAGCAGTTTAGTGTAGTAGAAAAAGCTTGAGATTTGGAGAGAAGAATTGTGTTCCAGTTCCAGCTCAAGCACTAACTCCACTCTTGAGGAAGTCTTTTGATTTCTCTGAAACTCAGTTTCCTTATATGTAAAATGGAAGTGATAATCCTCTTAACATTGTGAGACTTGTATTGGTGATCCCCAATTTCACCCTCAGGTTCACTGATGTGCTAGAAGGATTTGCAGGACTCACAAGTCATTATAGTCAGACTACAGTTTATTACAGCAAAGGGATAAAAAGCAGGATCAATAAAGGAAAAAGGTACATCAGGCAGAAGCTGGAGGATACCAGCTATAAGCTTCCAAGAGTCCTCTCCCAGTGGAGTCACACAAGACATACTAAATCCCCCAGAATGAACTGCAGAAACACATGCAAAATGTTTTCTGCCAGGGAAGTTTGCTTGAGCCTAAAAGTCCAGGGTATTTATTGGGGTAACTGCAGTGCTGATTGCAGTTACTGAAACTTCAGACCCCCCAGAAGGAAAGCAGGTGTTCACCATAAATCACATTTTTTACACAAACTATCCTCACAAGCTGGTATAATGTAGTTCAACACCTCAAGCATGCACAGTGCCCTAATCAGTTAGTAGCATAGGGGACATTCTAAGACCTCAGTTCCTAGGAGCCAGCCAAAGGCTAGTCATACAAGTAGGCCCTTCTGAGAACGTACAAGATTTGAGTAACTCAAGGCTGCTGGGTTAATTCTTTACTTCACACATAGGTATCAAGTTATTGTGAATTTAATGTACTATATATACATATATGATAAAGCAGTACATTATAAAATACATACATCAAATTATTAAATTATAATTAAATGTAAATAAATATATCATAAATGTCATATGACATATCATATATATGATAAGCAGTACATTAAATGCAAGGTATTATTATTATTACAAATGAGTAATGAGGGCTAGAGCTGTCCTAGGGTGTGACTGAGCAGAGTAATAATGGACATTTGCAAGGCAGCTCCTCAGAGCAGTGAATGGGAGGCTGTGAAAATAACCCCACTGAAGAGTTTTTCTCTCTGATAGAGATAATTTTGTCACTAGAACCATTTTGTCCCTCCAGTTTGACACCGTACATTCTTACCATTAGCTACATATTCCTTGGGGGGGGGGCGTGCACAAGCCAAATTGTTCCACCACCCACGATGGAGTTTTGGCAAGGAAGTGACCCTTCCAAGGAAGGTGTAGAACTGAGCCTCTGGGAAAAGGCATAGACAGGTGCTTCCTAAAAAACCCTGAGCAAGGCCCAGTAAAAGGCTGTGATTAATAATATGATGACTAATACCAACAGTGAATTTGAGTCTGAATTGAATTGAGATGAATTTATGTGAACCTGAATACTGTTGGAATATCATTTTGAGCTAAATACTGGACTAGATGCCCAGCCAAACCCTGATCTTTTTTTTTTCCAAAAAAAATGTGCCCTCTAAAGATGAAGAAGAAGACTATGGAAATGAAACTTGGGCACTGTGCATTAGAATGATTTCCTTGTGTAGAGGGGGAGCAGGAGGGTCATCCTGAGGAGGCACACTTACTCATGCCTAAAACTGCCAAAAGCATTTACCAAGGCATAGTCTGTATTATCTGAACCCAGTTGGTGGTGGCAGCCAGTAGACTGGAGAACAACTTGGGGGAGGGTGGATCTTACAGATGGACAACAAGCCTCCTGATGGAGCTTTGGTGAGGGAGTGCATGTTAGAGTATTTAAGCTGCCGTCAGGCTCCTCCCCTGCTTTATACCTGCGTAGCTGCTGTAGCTCCCCCGACCAACTGCCCAAGATCGGGACCTGAGGCAGTTGCCCTTATTCTGCATATAAGATAAAACCAGCTCGTTTGTATTGCTGGTATATTCTTTCACCCTTTGTCTTGGAGGTACCAGTGGTTCTCCTCAAATTGGCCGTCTGCTTCCAGAGTTACTGAGCAATATCTGAGGCTCTTTCTGAGCACCCTCCTCCAGGTGGCCCCGGAAAGTTTTCATGCACAATGTAATGTAGGCTCTTTTGTGTGCTGGCAGAAAAGGACAGAGAATATAGATGGAGGCCCTGCCATCAAGGGACCCCACTGCTTCTTCTGAAGTAAAGTATTTGGCAGGTTGTGCCTAAAGAATTAAGGGATTGAAGCACTCCTTGCTCCACTTCATCATTCCTTAGAACAGCTTCTCCTACCACTCACCCCAGTTAAAATACTAGCCCTTGCATTTGTATGGCATTTTCCATGTATTATTTCCTAACACTTTCCTATATATTTTTTGATCCTTACAATATTTTTGTTCATGCTCCAAAGGCAAGTTCCAGTGCTATTTTCTACACAGGGAAATTCAAACTTCCTCTGACCTCTTGAGGAACTTTCTATGATGCTCTCTTGATATTTAACTACTTTTCCTATTTTTACTTCTAATTATTTATATACATATCTCATTTAATAGACCGTAAAATCTTCAATGGCAAGATCTAGATAGGATTGAACAACAACTAGCATATAGCAGACAAGTAATGAATAATGGAGTAGAAATAGAGTAAAACACAAACAAATACTTAAAGCTTAGATAACTTTGCCAAAGTCATTTAGTCTATTTACTGGCAGACCTGGAACTTGAATTCAAAATTTCTCCTAATCCTCTACTACTATTTTAAATTTCACCACACTGCTTCCATTATCCTGGCTGCTTACTGCAGATCACATTTACTCTTCAGAAATGAGGGAGATCAGCAAAGTCTCTAATAGTTAGGAAAGGCTTTAAGGAGGAGGCAGACTTCGACATATGGGTATAATTTCACTGGATGAGATGCAGAGGGGAGGGTGTTCCAGATAGACCTAGCAGTGACATCACATAGGAAGATAAGGGGAAGAGCATGATCTGTGGACTAATGAGGCCAAACCTAATAACCAGGGCAGCAGGAATTGTTTGGCGGCAGGCCTTGAAAGCCATGTAGAAATGTTGGGACGTGATATGGTAGGAAATAAGGCCCATGCAGGTGGCCTCATATGGGGGAATGGCGTGAGTAGAGGGTGCTTAGGGTTTTCTGGTCTGCCGACCCTTTTGGATTTAGAAAATGATGGCAGGGACCTAAATCTCTGAACCTCCTGCCTCCTGGCTTGTTCAACTCTGAATATGAAATATATTTTATTAAAATATTCGAAATTGCTAAGTAGCATAATATGTTAGTTGCCAAATTTCCAAACCTAAGCTCTGAAGCAGCCCTCTTGCAAGTTTGAAAGAGTTTCAGAACTCTTTGTCATGGTAATGAGGATTTTGCCTTGCCCAGGAGATGCTGCCAGCTCCTAGAGACCTCTCTCTGGCACAGTAAATTAGAGGAGTTTAAAGTAAGTGGAGCTCCTGAGGGAGAGGTGCATCCTTAAGCCACCCTCCCCTCAACCTTTTTAATCTCTGGATTAAGCGGAGAACACTGTCATTTAGCCACCATTTTGGTTCAGGGCACTCAAGTTCTTACCTACTGTTCAGACTTTAAAATGTTCATGTCAGTCTGGTTGGTTCCCTATATTGTGGAGACTTACCAAATTCTCAATTAGCCCATCCCTGCCCTGTCCTCAAGAATAGCAAGTATCAATAAACCATTGGCCTCCACTAACAGAAGCTATACCATATCCTGGTAAGAAGGTAAATATTAGTATAAATTTCATATACACCAAACCTGAGGCTTCTCTGTTGTTCTCTCTCCCTCTTCTCCTCACCTGCCTCTCTCTCCCTGTACTCTCCCTTTGACTCCCTCTTTCAAACATACTTCTTATAGTTTGCTGTTCAGTACCCATTGCATATTTGGCAGTGGACCAAAATACAAAGTTCCTGCTCTCATTTGTTCACACCACTAACCTCCTGATTCAGTTATCTCTGTAGGAGAGCCTAGCAACCTCTCCCAATGTTCCTTTCCAACCAATATGCTCTTATTCTTTCTCTGGGGAGCCATGGGGCTTCAGCAGAGTCTACTTTGCAGATATTCCAAAAGGTGGCCTCTGAACACTAAAAGGAGAAGAGACAGAAGGTGGTAAGTGGGAGCTGGACCCTTGCAGCAGAATTGTAGGAAAAGGAGCATTAGGTGTGATGACTTTTGGGCTTAGTTTTCTTTCAACTACAGTTGTCCAGCTTTTTCATTTATTTCTCACACATTTATGTGTCTTTAGGGTAGGAGTATGGTTCATATTTTTGTCATGTGACAGTGCCTAGCACACAGTTGATGTTCAGCTGAGTTACCAGACACCCCCTGTGCTGTACTCTCCCTTCCCTGCCCAACTTCTCTGTACCCTGGGTTTAGGCCTTGTTTCTTCCTCTTCCTAGCTTGAGGCCTTGGGTAGGGTTATTAACTTCTCTGACTCTGAACTTGTTTCACCTTACACAAAAGAGAGATAATACCTGTTTCATAGTTTTATTGCACAGATCAAACAAAATAACAGATATGGAATATTTTATAACCTATAAAATACTGTGAAAAATGTAAGGCAGTTTTATCAGATTAGTCAAGAAATGTTGAAAAGCACACAATTTTATCACATCTGTGAACCATGCTTCCAACTAGATTATGTTGTAGAGTTCCAGGTCTAATTATAGACCTAGGTTTGCTTAGGTTCAGCTCATTTGGACACTTTGGTTAAAGTTAAGGTTAAGAAAGAAAAAAAAATTCAACCTTTATCTGTGTTTGATACAAAGGCCAATAGCAATTACATCACTTGAATATAGTTAGATTTCATTTTCCTTTGGTATCTTGGTGAAATTCCCAAAAGAATACCCAGGAGTAATTAAAGC
This sequence comes from Balaenoptera ricei, assembly GCF_028023285.1. Taxonomy (NCBI): domain Eukaryota; kingdom Metazoa; phylum Chordata; class Mammalia; order Artiodactyla; family Balaenopteridae; genus Balaenoptera; species Balaenoptera ricei. The sequence goes on along the minus strand of NC_082660.1, from coordinate 67,107,331 downwards.
AGACTGGCTCTGGTGGAGGAAGTACGTTAAAGGCAATTAGTGAAATGTAACAAACTTAGATGAAAACTGAGTCTATCTTCTCCCAGCCATTTCCAAGTATAAACTATATAAATTTGGGTTCTAAATTCCCCAAAGAAAATATTTTTTTTGGAATCAAGCAGCAAGGATCCCTTCTTGCATGCCCAGCTTTGTGCTATGGGCATGGTATGGTAGTAGATATAAAATCCTGAAAGCCTGCTTTCCAGAAGCACGAATTCTGGTTGAATCCACAAAACATAGGTGGGAAAAAAAGTTTTTTGTTGTTGTTGTTAGTGGTCTGGGCCTTGGAAGGTGAGGTTTACAGAGGCAGAAAAGAAGGCGGCAAGGAAACCTTGTCTATGTTGGGACAGTAAGCATGTCAAGTGCTGTGCATGGTGCTAGGTAAGGCTGCTGAGGTATGGTGGAGCCAGATTATGAAAGTCCTTGAATTGAAAGCCTTGTAGAGGAGACTGGATTTGATCTGATAAGGAGTGATGACTCATTGTGAGTTCTTGAGCCAGGATATTGATAAGAGAATAGTGTTTTAAGAAGCAATGTGCAGGGTGAATTAGAGTAGAGACAGGCACGTACTATCAAAAACCCATTTGTTAGCTCCCTTTGTAGGATGTGATGATAGGCATGAAGAATGACTGTTGAAAACAAGATATGGCTTAAAAAAGAGAACAAGAACAATGGGTCATAACAGAAGGTCAAGTTGTCTCATTTAACCAGTTAGAACTCGTGGTATCATAGGTGACTTTTGTGAAAAAACATGTCTGTCAGTTATAAACACATTTTTAACATTAACTGGTTATTTAACCTATAGGCTTAAAATATAGTGGGTTCCCAGAGTTGAATCAGTCAATGGTTCTGAAAAGAAATTAAGAACGTGCCACACGGGGAGGGAGAAGGGTAAGCTGGGACGAAGTGAGAGAGTAGCATTGACATATATACACTACCAAATGTAAAACAGATAGCTAGTGGGAAGCAGCGCATAGCACAGGGAGATCAGCTCGGTGCTTTGTGACCACCTAGAGGGGTGGTATAGGGAGGGTGGGAGGGAGACACAAGAGGGAGGAGAAATGGGGATATACGTATATGTATAGCTGATTCACTTTGTTATAGAGCAGAAACTAACACAATACTGTAAAGCAATTATACTCCAATAAAGATGTTAAAAAAAATCTTTTTAAGTTTCTGTCATGTATGACACAATATTTCCTCAATAAAGAAAAAAAAAGTACCACAGAAAAACTGAACAAAACACTAGCACAAAAGGACTGTAAATGAAGGGGAAATTACATGAAGATAAGAAAAAAAACATTGAAGTAGCAATTTGTTCTTAGTTATTCAGGAAAGTACTGTTCACTTTTATACACACACACACGCACACACACGCACACACACACACACACACACACACACGTCTCTTCCCTCTATTAAAATTTCTGTATGCGACCTGAACGTATTGTCCTAGAATGATGGTAATAGGCTGTGTGCCTTTGAGCAAGTTACTTAAACTCTCTGAGGAGCTTCAGTTTTCTCATTTATAAAATAGCAATTTTAATTCCTACCTATTTCACAGGGCTTTTGTAAGGGTTAAATGCAAAAAAATATAAACCTTCTAGTACACAGTAAGTGATAGATAAATGTTAATACCCTTATCACTAGACATCATGAGGTGATAGGTCAGCTTAGTTTTTTGACTTACTTGCATTCATCTAAAGGCCGCCAAAATGTTCTTCAGTTTACTGTTTAAGCAGTTGCAAATGTGTAGAATTTAACCTGGTCCCATCAGCAGCTGCTTAAGTAGCAGCCTGGGTTTCAGTTCATATAACTTCCTACAGTTGGGTTGGGGTTATGTTGGGGGAGTGATCAGCAGCTAGTAAATCCAGTGTATATCTTGTCCGGGGGAATTACTATATTTTTAACCTTAAAAAGTTGACTTATTCATTGCAATATAAGGTAATGCTACTCTCTACGAATGAAGTGAGGCCACTCCTCAGGGTAACGTGATTCCAGTTTAACTGGTTCAAAAACTACATCCCTGTATTTCCCCATGAACCTTGACTATGGTGTAGCTTCACTTGGCAGAGCTCCAGAGAGAATGAAAGATAGCATATGAGAGGTGTTGACAGTGAGAGCTGTTTATTGCCATTTACCTGCAAGTGCTGTCTGTGCCACCCGTTCAGGCATACTAGAACATGAACACTCTCCATTTATCTGCAGTACGTGAAGAAATTTTGGCATGTCCATATTTTTGGAGAAATTCCCCTTCTGCTTGAATGGGTTTCCTTCTCTGTTCAACAGGGCCAGGATTTCATCTAAGATAGTACAAAGGCCACGAGGCCTTTTCCAGGTAAAGTACTCTGTACATCTTGCCCCCTTGTCCTTGATCACTTTTATCGTTAAATAAATAAATAAGCAAGTAAGTAAGTAAATATATAAAATATGTTTTCAGTATAAATAAATCTACAGAAAAGTGCCAAAGAACTCACTTAGCTGTAATTAAATATTTGGAAATCATTGGCTCCAAAGTACCACATAATCCTCCACAGTAATTTAGCAGATAATACAATGCTGAGCCTACTGTGCCTATTCCATCGAAATGGAATCAAATCACAAATTGCCTTATCACTCCAAAGCTTGTTGGTGACAAATGGTTTACAGCAGAGATTTTAGATAGTGTCAGCAGCTAGACCTGCCACCCTGAGGTAACAGGATTGAGCCCTAGTATATTCAAGCTGGGGGCAGAGGTAAGAAATAGCAACAGACTTTGTCCTGTTAACCCACTGGAAAAATTTTCAACTCTCCATACCCATTGAATGGAAAACTCCAGCTCCTTTGTCTCAATTCTTTATATTTCAAGAACCCAAGAATACCTCTCTGGCAGAGTGAGCTCAGTAATGAGCAATGCATGAGCAAAATGACAGGCTCTAAACTGATTCTGTGACGTATTGCAAATGGCAAGGTGCCTTTTATTAGATAGTATCAGTGGGAGTTCTGAATTGTTAATTACTTGGTCACATTTCAGACACTGTCTTTATAATACTGGCTTTCACCTTTTCAAGGCTGAGCATCCTGGCAAAAAACCACCAATTCAGACAAACTGTGGGGTAGGGTGGGGATGGGATTGCCCTATCTAAAGGTGGTACAATTATTTCAGAACCGTTATAATATTTTGGAATATTTTGTGACCAGAAGAGGTGAATGATAGCACAAAACTAGTTGAAACAAGAAAATTGGGAAAATAGTTGGAGCAAAAGTGAAAAGGGGCCAGTAGGAGGTAGGACAAGAAGAGAGGAATAAAGAAAACATGGGTTAAGATAACAATCTCCTTTCTCTCCCCAAAAACCTTGTCATAGGTATCAAGATGCTGCTGCTTGTCTATAGTCTATAGGCAAGCCTAATAATGGACTTATTTTGTCAAAGTATATAATGAGACTTTTATCTAGGTATATTATGAGAGCTAATTAAGCTGTCTCTGGCACTGGGAAAATATTAAAATGTGAGTGTGCAGATCTTCTTTTTCTTCATCCTGCACCCCATGATAGCAGATGTTAGGAGGCATTACATCATACCTCTCTCTCCTGTGATTCATAAGCTCGCTATTCCTGCTTTCTTACATATATCTTGGCCTTTAAATGAGGCTGCTTCCTTTGGGGACTAGTGAGTCCCGAGGAAACTCGGGTTAGGTAAAGAGGTAGCCAGATAAGGGAAGAGTCAGAAATTCCATCACATTCATCTTATTCTTAACTAATTCAAGAAAAGTACCTAATTCAAAACAACCTCAGACCTGTTAGAATGGCTATTATCAAAAAGAACACAAATTACAAATGTTGGTGAGAACGTGGAGAAAAAGAAACACTTATACATTATTGGTGGGAACGTAAATTGGTACAGCCACTATAGAACACAGTATGGAGGTTCCTCAAGAAACTAAAAATAAAACTACCATATGATCCAGCAATTCCACTCCTGGGTATATATCCAGAAAAAATGAAAACACTAATTTGAAAAGATACATGCATGTATGTTCATAGCAGCACTATTCACAATAGCCAAGATATGGAAGCAACCCAAGTGCCCATCAACAGATGAATGGATAAAGATATGGTATACATATACAATGGAATATTACTCAGCCATAAAAAAGAAGGAAATTTTGCCACTTGCAGCAACATGGATAGACTTGGAGGGCATTACGCTAAGTGAAATAAATCAGACAGAGAAAGACAAATACTGTATAATATCACTTATATGTGGAGTCTACAAAAATAATACAGGTCCTGAGAAGCTTCAAGATGGCGGAAGACTAAGACATGGAATCACCTTCCTCCCTACAAATACATCAGAAATACACCTACATGTGGAACAACTCCTACAGAACACCTGCTGAACGCTGGCAGAAGACGTCAGACCTCCCAAAAGGCAAGAAACTCCCCATGTACCTGGGTAGGGCAAAAGAAAAAAGAAAAAACAGAGACAAAAGAATAGGGACAGGACCTGCACCTCTGGGAAGGAGCTGTGAAGGAGGAAAGGTTTCCACATACTAGGAAGCCCCTTCGCGGGCGGAGACCGCGGGTGGCGGAGGGGGGGAAGCTTCAGAGCCATGGAGGAGAGCGCAGCAACAGGGGTGCGGAGAGCAAAGCAGAGAGATTCCCGCACAGAGGATCGGTGCCGACCAGCACTCACCAGCCCGAGAGGCTTGTCTGCTCACCCGCCGAGACGGGCGGGGGCTGGGAGCTGAGGCTGGGGCTTCAGAGGTAGGATCCCAGAGAGAGGACTGAGGTTGGCTGTGTGAACACAGCCTGAAGGGGGCTAGTGCCCCACAGCTAGCCGGGAGGGAGTCCGGGAAAAAGTCTGGAGCTGCCGAAGAGGCAAGAGACTTTTTCTTGCCTCTTTGTTTTCTGGTGCGCGAGGAGAGGGGATTAAGAGCACCCCTTAAAGGAGCTCCAGAGACGGGCATGAGCCATGGCTATCAGCGCGGACCCCAGAGACGGGCATGAGACGCTAAGGCTGCTGCTGCAGCCACCAAGAAGCCTGTGTGCAGGCACAGGTCACTATCCACACCGCCCCTCCCAGGAGCCTGTGCAGCCTGCCACTGCCAGGGTCCTGTGATCCAGGGACAACTTCCCCGGGAGAACACACGGCGCGCCTCAGGCTGTTGCAATGTCACAAGAGCCTCTGCCGCTGCAGGCTCGCCCCGCATCTATACCCCTCCTCCCCCCGTCCTGAGTGACCCAGAGCCCCCGAATCAGCTGTTCCTTTAACCCCATCCTGTCTGAGCGAAGAACAGACACCCTCAAGCGGCCTACACGCAGTGGCGGGTCCAAATCCAAAGCTGAATCCTGGGAGCGGTGCGAACAAAGAAGAGAAAGGGAAATTTCTCCCAGCAGCCTCAGGAGCAGTGGATTAAATCTCCACAACCAACTTGATGTACCCTGCATCTGTGGAATACCTGAATAGACAACGAATCATCCCAAATTGAGGAGGTGGACTTTGGGAGCAAAGATATATATGTTTTTTTCCCTTTTTCTCTTTTTTTTGAGTGTGTATGTGTATGTTTCTGTGTGTGATTTTGTCTTTATAGCTTTGCTTTTACCATTTGTCCTAGGGTTCTGTCTCTCCATTTCTTTGTTTTATTTTTTTCTTTTATTTTTATTACTTTTTAAGAAATTTTTCTTAATAATATTTTTATTTTAATAACTTTATTTTATTTTACTTTATTTTATCTTCTTCTTTCTTTCTTTCTTTCTTTTCTACCTTTTATTATGAGCCGTGTGGATTAAAGGCTCTTGGTGCTCCAGCCAGGCGTCAGGGCTGTGCCTCTGAGGTGGGAGAGCCAATTTCAGGACACTGGTCCCCAAGAGACCGCCAACCTCCACGTAATATCAAACGGCGAAAATCTCCCAGAGACCTCCCTCTCAGTGCCAAGACCCAGCTTCACTCAACAACCAGCAAGCTACAGTGCTGGACACCCTATGCCAAACAACTAGCAAGACAGGAACACAACCCCATCCATTAGCAGAGAGGCTGCCTAAAATCATAATAAGGTCACAGACACCCCAAAACACACCACCAGACGTGGACGTGCCCACCAGAAAGACAAGATCCAGCTTCATCCACCAGAACACAGGCGCTAGTGCCCTCCACCAGGAAGCCTATACAACCCACTGAACCAACCTTAGCCACTGGGGACAGACACCAAAAACAACGGGAACTACGAACCTGCAGCCTGTGAAAAGGAGACCCCAAACACAGTAAGTTAAGCATAACGAGAAGACAGAGAAACACACAGCAGATGAAGGAGCCAGGTAAAAACCCACCAGACGAAACAAATGAGGAGGAAATAGGCAGTCTACCTGAAAAAGAATTCAGAGTAATGATAGTAAATATGATCCAAAATCTTGGAAGTAGAATGGAGAAAATACAAGAAACGTTTCACAAGGACTTAGAAGAATTAAAGAGTAAACAAACAATGATGAACAATACAATAAATGAAATTTAAAATTCCCTAGAAGGAATCAATAGCAGAATAACTGAGGAAGAAGTACGGATAGCTGACGTGGAAGATAAAATAGTGGAAATAACTGCAGAGCAGAATAAAGATAAAAGAATGAAAAGAATTGAGGACAGTCTCAGAGACCTCTGGGACAACATTAAACGCACCAACATTCGAATTATAGGGTTCCCAGAAGAAGAATAGAAAAAGAAAGGGACTGAGAAAATATTTGAAGAGATTATAGTTGAAAGCTTCCCTAATATGGGAAAGGAAATAGTCAATCAAATCCAGGAAGGGCAGAGAGTCCCATTCAGGATAAATCCAAGGAGAAACACGTCAAAACACAAATTAATCAAACTATCAAAAATTAAATATAAAGAAAAAATATTAAAAGCAGCAAGGGAAAAACAACAAATAACATACAAGGGAATCCCCATAAGGTTAATAGCTGATCTTTCAGCAGAAACTCTGCAAGCCAGAAGGGAGTGGCAGGACATATTTAAGTGATGAAAAGGGAAAAACCTACAACCAAGATTACTCTACCCAGCAAGGATCTCATTCAGATTCGACGGAGAAATCAAAACCTTTACAGACAAGCAAAAGCTAAGAGAATTCAGCACCACCAAACCAGCTTTACAACAAATGCTAAAGGAACTTCTCTAGGCAGGAGACACAAGAGAAGGAAAAGACCTACAATAACAAACCCAAAACAATTAAGAAAATGGGGGCTTCCCTGGTGACGCAGTGGTTGAGAATCTGCCTGCCAATGCAGGGGACACGGGTTCGAGCCCTGGTCTGGGAAGATCCCACGTGCCGTGGAGCAACTGGACCCATGAGCCACACCTACTGAGCCTGCGCGTCTGGAGCCTGTGCTCCGCAACAAGAGAGACCGCGACAGTGAGAGGCCCGCACACCGCGATGAAGAGTGGCCCCGACTCGCCACAACTAGAGGGAGCCCTCGCACAGAAACAAAGACCCAACACAGCTAAAAGTAATAAATAAATTAATAGAAATTTAAAGAAAATGGGAATAGGAACATACATATCGATAATTACCTTAAATGTAAATGGATTAAATGCTCCAACCAAAAGACATAGACAGGCTAAATGGATACAAAAACAAGACCCGTATATATGCTGTCTACAAGAGACCCACTTCAGACCTAGGGACACATACAGACTGAAAGTGAGGGGATGGAAAAAGATATTCCATGCAAATGGAAATCAAAAGAAAGCTGGAATAGCAATTCTCATATCAGACAAAATACACTTTAAAATAAAGACTATTACAAGGGACAAAGAAGGACACTACATAATGATCAATGGATCAATCCAAGAAGAAGATATAACAATTTTAAATATTTATGCACCCAACATAGGAGCACCTCAATAGACAAGACAAATACTAACAGTCATAAAAGGGGAAATCGACAGTAACACAGTCATACTAGGGGACTTTAACACCCCACTTTCACCAATGGACAGATCATCCAAAATGAAAATAAATAAGGAAACACAAGCTTTAAATGATACATTAAACAAGATGGACTTAATTGATATTTATAGGATATTCCATCCAAAAACAACAGAACACACATTCTTCTCAAGTGCTCATGGAACATTCTCCAGGATAGATCATATCTTGGGTCACAAGTCAAGCCTTGGTAAGTTTAAGAAAATTGAAATCGTATCAAGTATCTTTCCCGACCACTAGACTATGAGACTAGATATCAATTACAGGAAAAAATCTGTAAAAAATACAAACACATGGAGGCTAAAAAATACACTACTTAATAACCAAGAGATCACTGAAGAAATCAAAGAGGAAATCAAAAAATACCTAGAAACAAATGACAATGGAGACATGATGACCCAAAACCTATGGGATGCAGCAAAAGCAGTTCTAAGAGGGAAGCTTATAGCAATACAATCCTACCTTAAGAAACATCTCAAATAAAGAACCTAACCTTACACCTAAAACAATTAGAGAAAGAAGAATAAAAACCCCTCAAAGTTAGCAGAAGGAAAGAAATCATAAAGATCAGATCAGAAATAAATGAAAAAGAAATGAAGGAAATGATAGCAAAGATCAATAAAATTACAGCTGGTTCTTTGAGAAGATAAACAAAATTGATAAACCATTAGCCAGACTCATCAAGAAAAAAAGGGAGAAGACTCAAATCAATAGAATTAGAAATGAAAAAGGAGAAGTAACAAGTGACACTGCAGAAAAACAAAGGATCATGAGAGATTACTACAAGCAACTCTATGCCAATAAAATGGACAACCTGGAAGAAATGGACAAATTCTTAGAAATGCACAACCTTCCGAAACTGAACCAGGAAGAAATAGAAAATATGAACAGACCAATCACAAGCACTGAAGTTGAAGCTGTGATTAAAAATCTTCCAACAAACAAAAGCCCAGGACCAGATGGCTTCACAGGCGAATTCTATCAAATATTTAGAGAAGAGCTAACACCTGTCCTTCTCAAACTCTTCCAAAATATAGCAGAGGGAGGAACACTCCCAAACTCATTCTACGATGCCACCATCACCCTGATACCAAAACCAGACAAAGATGTCACAAAGAAAGAAAACTACAGGCCAATATCACTGATGAACATAGATGCAAAAATCCTCAACAGAATACTAGCAAACAGAATCCAACAGCACATTAAAAGGATCATACACCATGATCAAGTGGGATTTATCGCAGGGATGCAAGGATTCTTCAGTATACGCAAATCAATCAGTGTGATACACCATATTAACAAATTGAAGGAGAAAAACCATTTGATCATCTCAATAGATGTAGAGAAAGCTTTTGACAAAATTCAACACCCATTTATGATAAAAACCCTCCAGAAAGTAGGCATAGAGGGGAGTTTCCTCAACATAATAAAGGCCATATATGACAAACGCACAGCCAGTATCGTCCTCAATGGTGAAAAACTGAAACCATTTCCACTAAGATCAGGAACAAGACAAGGTTGCCCACTCTCACCACTATTATTTAACATAGTTTTGGAAGTTTTCGCCACAGCAATCAGAGAAGAAAAAGAAATAAAAGGAATCCAAATCGGAAAAGAAGAAGTAAAGCTGTCACTGTTTGCAGATGACATGATACTATACATAGAGAATCCTAAAGATGCTACCAGAAAACTCCTAGAGCTAATCGATGAATTTGGTAAAGTAGCAGGATACAAAATTAATGCATTGAAATCTCTGGCATTCCTATACACTAATGATGAAAAATCTGAAAGTGAAATTAAGAAAACACTCCCATTTACCATTGCAGCAAAAAGAATAAAATATCTGGGAATAAACCTACCTAAGGAGACAAAGACCTGTAGGCAGAAAATTATAAGACACTGATGAAAGAAATTAAAGATGATACAAATAGATGGAGAGATATACCATGTTCTTGGATTGGAAGAATCAACATTGTGAAAATGAATATACTACCCAAAGCAATGTACAGATTCAATGCAATCCCTATCAAACTACCACTGGCATTTGTCACAGAACTAGAATAAAAAATTTCACAATTTGTATGGCAACACAAAAGACCCCGAATAGCCAAAGCAATCTTGAGAAAGAAAAACGGAGCTGGAAGAATCAGGCTCCCTGACTTCAGACTATACTACAAAGCTACAGTAATCAAGACAGTATGGTACTGGCACAAAAACAGAAATATAGATCAATGGAACAGGATAGAAAGTCCAGAGATAAACCCATATATGGTCACCTTATCTTTGATAAAGGAGGCAAGAATATACAGTGGAGAAAAGACAGCCTCTCCAATAAGTGGTGCTGGGAAAACTGGACAGCTACATGTACAAGAATGAAATTAGAACACTCCCTAACACCATACACAAAAATAAACTCAAAATGGATTAAAGACCTAAATTTAAGGCCCGACACTATTAAACTCTTAGAGGAAAACATATGCGGAACACTCTATGACATAAGTCACAGCAAGATCCTTTTTGACCCACGTCCTAGAGAAATGGAAATAAAAACAAAAATAAACAAATGGGACCTAATGAAACTTAAGAGCTTTTGCACAGCAAAGGAAACCATAAACAAGACGAAAAGACAACCCTCAGAATGGGCGAAAATATTTGCAAATGAATCAACTGACAAAGGATTAATCTTCAAAATATACAGGCAGCTCAGGCAGCTCAATATCAAAAAAACAAACAACCCAATCCAAAAATGGGCAGAAGACCTAAATAGACGTTTCTCCAAAGAAGATATACAGATTGCCAACAAACACATGAAAGAATGCTCAACATCATTAATCATTAGAGAAATGCAAATCAAAACTACAATGAGATGTCATCTCACACTGGTCAGAATGGCCATCATCAAAAAATCTACAAACAATAAATGCTGGAGAGGGTGTGGAGAAAAGGGAACCCTCTTGCACTGTTGGTGGGAATGTAAATTGATACAGCCTCTATGGAGAACCGTATGGAGGTTCCTTTAAAAACTAAAAATAGAACTACCATACAACCCAGCAATCCCACTACTGGGCATATACCCCGAGAAAACCATAATTCAAAAAGAGTCATGTACCAAAATGTTCATTGCAGCTCTATTTACAATAGCCAGGACATGGAAGCAACCTAAGTGTCCATCAACCGATGAATGGATAAAGAAGGTTTGGCACATATATACAATGGAATATTACTCAGCCATAAAAAGAAACGAAATTGAGTTATTTGTAGTGAGGTGGATGGACCTAGAGTCTGTCATACAGAGTGAAGTAAGTCAGAAAGAGAAAAACAAATACGGGATTCCAATGAATATATATGGAATCTAAAAAAAAAGAAAAAAATGGTCATGAAGACCTAGGGGCAAGACGGGAATAAAGACGCAGACCTACTGGAGAATGGACTTGAGGATATGGGGAGGGGGAAGGATAAGCTGCAACAAAGTGAGAGACTGTCATGGACATGTAAACACTACCAAACGTAAAATAGATAGCTAGTGGGAAGCAGCCGCATAGCACAGGGAGATCAGCTCGGTGCTTTGTGACCACTCAGAGGAGTGGGATAGGGAGAGTGGGAGGGAGGGAGATGCAAGAGGGAAGAGATATGGGGACATATGTATATGTATAACTGATTCACTTTGTTATAAAGCAGAAACTAACACACCATTGTAAAGCAGTTATACTCCAATAAAGATGTTAAAAAAAAAAATACAAACGAATGTGTACATCAAAACAGAAACAGACTCACATATATAGGAAGCAAACTGATGGTTAGCGAAAGGGAGAGGGAAGTGGGGAGGGACAAATTAGGGGCATGGGATTAAGAGATACAGACTACAATGTATAAAATAGATAAGCAATGAGGATATATTGTATAGCACAGGGAATTATAACCATTATCTTGTAATAAGCTATAATGGAGTATAATCTGTAAAAATACTGAATCACTGTGCTGTACACCTGAAAGTAGTATAATATTTTAGATCAACTATACTTCAGTAAAAAGTACCTAAAGTAACCAAGAGCTTTGGAGCATATTTTCAGGTGAGCTATTGTCTTATTACTTCACTAAGAATGTTTTAGATTGTCATGACAGTATACTTAGGTACCATAAGTGGCAACAGAATGAATGATCCTCAGAATATTTATTAAAAACTGACTGTAATTCATCTAGTCACCAAGGGTCTGATTTCTTTCAAGGTGTCTAATGACCTATTAAGCATACTTACATCCATTATTTCTCTCATTTGAGTCCCCAGCAGCCCTGTTAAGTAGAAACGGCAGGGATATTCATCTTCGCTTTAGATGCTCCCACATTAATAAAGGTGATAAAACCATGACTAGAACCCAGAGCCCTTGACTCCTAGTCCAGCATTCCTCTCAGCTACAGCCCTAACTCTTACAATTCATCCTGAGTCGACTAGTATTAAAATACGACTTTGAGCATGTCACTCCCCTACTTAAAAATGTACTGAAGAAAGGATAACAGTCACGACTTCGGGGCCCACCCAGCCGCATCTCAACAACTTTATGTTATTACTTCCCTGATCCTTAGTTTTCTCATGTGTAAACAGAAATGATGATACTTATTTTCCTGACTCACTGGGTGGTAATTTTCAAGTGTCAGGATGAATGTGATAGTTCTACTAAACTGTCAAGCCCTCTATAGCCCTGTTATCATATTCACTTTATTCCTTAAGTTTAATTAGGACTGGTCATGGAAAAATAGTATATATGACTTTCTTAGCTGTGCAAGAGTCTGTTCTCGGATAAGACACTATTGTGTTGGGGGTCTTTTGTTAAGTTTGACCTGAAAAAATATCTCAAGTAAATGCTAGCTCTTGATTTCAGATATTCTTCAGATTGGGAACCTACTGCAACCTCTTCTCTCCTTTCTTTCTTTATTTCCTTTCAAGGGATGTTTTATATGTAAAGAGTTCAACTGGATTGTTTAGAGCAGCATGTTACTGAATTGAAGTTGTCTAGGGGTGAGTCAGTCCACTTTTATGGTCCCACCAAAGACTGAACCCTGCCCTCAGCCCAGGCATCTCGGAAGCTTGTGGTGAGTGGCAGGACTGTGAGCTTTGGAGTAACTCAGTGCTAGGTTTCAATCCTCATTCCCCTCCTGCTAGCTAGGTGGGCCTGAAAGAGTTACTTAACTTTCTTCTGAGTCTCAACTTTCTTATCTATTAAGGAGATTATAATATATATCTCATAAGACTGTTGTTTGAATTAAAATAATAAATATATTTAAAGTACTTAGTAGAACACCACTCAGTAAATGTTAGTTTCTTTCTCTTCCCATACTGTGAACATAGGGTAACCAGGTGAGGTTGTGGATGGATCAGTGTAGAATCTCCCAGTCCTGGAGAAACTCCTTCTGAGTGCATATCTTAGAGATGGGGAGGGTTCCCAGCATCATATCTGAATACTAATGACAGCATTATTATAGATATACATGCACAGCAAAGACATCATCTTTAACAGCTGTGTTTAGTTAAGTAACAGATTTAGAAAGCACAGACTTTAATCTATGTTTTCTCCTGGGATTTCATCACCATCTGATTTGTTTTTTTCTGGCTAAAAAGTGTAATTGTAGCTTGATTCCCCCACTCCCCTCCCCCACCAGACACATCCCAGCCATCCTCTTAAGAACTAGCTGCCTTTAAAAAATCTGAATAAGAAGCTGGATCAGCATTTTGAAAACATGAGGTAGTGGATACCTGAGGAGCTAAAGAGTTGAGGACTTTGGAATGAAAGCTTTAATGGCGTGTTTTTTTTTTTTCCAGAAGGTCCTGTTTCCTTCATATCTGCAGGGAACAGATGACTCTAGGGATACTGCATCAAAGCTTGATTCCTCCTTGTTGCATAGCCGGTGAGGCAATAAGCAAGATAGAAACTGTCATTGAGTGAAAGAAGCTCAACAGAGCAGATAGTGGAAATAGAGGGTTTTCTCTTTCCCCAAGGAGAGGTTGGAAGGGAAAGGTAGCAGAGGCTTTTGTCATCAACTTTCTGGAGGTGGAAACCACTGGAGGCAAAAACCCTCTCTCATCCCTCTCCACCTAAAAACCCAAATGGATTCTGCATTTGACCTCGGGCTGTTTTGAGATTGACAGCATCAGCTTGTCAGGATGTGGGGGAAAGGCAAGATTCAGTCACCAGGATAGCGCTAGTGGGGAGGGGCGAGAAGGTGGGGGGATAAAAGTAGAATTATACTAAGGCCATGTAAAACCATCCAGTCTGCAGCCATGGGGGAGCTCAGCTGCATGGCAGAGGGCAAGGTTTTTTCATTTATCTTAAACCATGTCCCACCACTTTCTACAGCCCCTCCTTCACTCAGCAATACTTTTCAGGCACCAAATAGATTGTAGGAACTTTATCATTCCCATTGCTATTAGTACCACAAAATATCTTAGAGATCAACAGGAAAGATGAAGGAAGGACCAGACTGCCCCATTCAGGTAGTTCTCCTCTTCCAACCTGTTGAGTTGCTTCAAAGCTGGTTTCTGTGCCCCCTGCCTTGAACTATCCCCAAGATCCTGGGGATTCTACCTCCCAACTTAAGAGTATACTGCCAGGAATTTTTTAAACGGTACTTTGAGGTGGGGAGGGAGAAGAAGATGAGAACTACTACTTTTGAGGACCCACTGTGAGCCAGGTGCTGTACTACTTTATGTGTATTCATAAACCAGTTAACTCTCACAGTAACACTATGAGGTAACTATTCCAGGTATCCCCCGCTGTTTAAAAGTTTGCTTTCCATCACTTCACTTTTATGAAAGACCTACATTAGTACCTGTTTTCACTAACCAAAGTAAATCCGAAGAGGATTTTCGCTTTTATTAAAAAAAGTGAAAATCGAAAATAGTGCTCAGTGTTTGTTTGCAGAGAGCTGTTATAAGAGGCAGTGTGCACCCCAGTCAGTGAGAGTAGCACCACCAAGCTCCTTTCCAGGAACTATACTCAGCATCTCAGTGTCAAGCCACCATAGTGTTGAACTATGTCTGTGAGCACCTGTGCTTTATCTCGATTTATTTTGTGTATCCATTAGCAAGATGTGTCCTAAGGTAATTGCTTCTTCACTTTACACCATTTTGGCTTACAAAAGGTTCCCTGGGGATGCTCTTCTTTCAGATAGTGGGGGAAACCTGTACTTTTGTTTGACAGATGGGGAAACTGGAACTTGGGGGGTTTAAAGGATGTCCTCAGAATCACATAGCTACTAAGTGGAAGAGCTGGGGTACTAGAAGCCAGCCTACTGACTTCATTCATTACTGATTAATTTGTTTTCCCCATCCCTACTTCTGTCCATCTCCAAAGGAAGATAGCACTAAGTATTAGCTATTATTATTATTTTCACTATTATTATTATATTATGTACCACTTGCGTCTGGAACTGAAGTAGGTATAGAGAGAAAAAGGGAGAAAAAGAAATTAAACTAATATTTACTAAGCCCTGTACTAGGCACTGAGGGGACGTATAACAGTAACTGGTAGCTACTTTTGGACTATAGCCCTAAGGTTGATTTGGGATCTTTGATTCCATAGACCAGATTTATTGAAATAAATCTGATCTGTGTAATCAGGGATTTCAAACTAACCAATTCTGATGCTAGCCACCACCACCATGCTGGAGCCATTCCCTAGGCCATAAAGCGTCTCTTGTCCTGTCAACACACAGGTGAGACCTGAAGATTGTGAACTGTCATGATTTACTGGTGGCTGGGGCAAAGTACATTTGTTGTCTTGGAAACCCAGAGCAACCATGTGACACTAAATAATATTTATGAAATCAACATTAAGACATCTGTATTATAAATGTGCTAAAACATAAACAATTTGATAAAGATATAGAGTATGCAGATGTGGGAAATGATGGAATATTATATAACAGGACTGGGGCTGCATTGCCAGGCTAAGAGCAGGTTTGCTGGTTTTTTTCTTCTCTCTGCCTTTATTCATCATTTCTGAAGAAGCTGTTAGTTTCTTTTCATAGTGTTGACATTTGATTTTCATTTTAATTTTCAGGGTATGTTTGTGCTTAATTGGCACTGTGACAGGTTCACTGCATGTTGTTTGCCTTCTGCAAACCTTGACTGTAATTGAGTCTGGGCTAGAAGGGAAACTGAAGAGTACAGCAGGCAATAAAATCCAGCCAAGTGGAGTGTCATGTCATTGAGCTTTCAAACTCTGGGCAGAGCCCTGGAAAAATGTGGCAAAGCCTTCCTGGAGAAAACACTTTTTTTTTAGGTTGGGAGGGGAGGTAGTGCCAATGTACTGAAGGCAGGAACTCTTATCTACCTAGGCCAATTTGCATATATCTTAATTGCTTTGGAAAAACTGTCATGACTTTGGCTGAGAAAAAATTATAGATTGGTTCTTTAAGATTTTATTTTTTAATAGCATTCCTCCAGTGCCCAAAGAGCCTTGTTCCTGTGAGAGTCTCTCTGTCCTTTATAAAATCTTGACTCAACATGACTTGAGTCCCTGGACAGGCCATGCTCCTTGCTGCTATGGGCCCATATCCAAGGTGGTGCTTCGTGTCAGAGTGTGGGAATATCTTCTGTTATTCCCTTTCTCACACACATTACTGGGTAGCTCGAATAGGATCCAGTTTTATTGGCTTTGTTGTATTTCTTTTATATATTTTTAACAGCTCCTTGAATTTGTTTCAGATTTTTACAAATGATTTCTTGCTGTCACATTGAATTATAAAGTATTAGAGTCATCTAGTCCAGCTTCTCCATCCAATGCTCAAATCTGTTCTTTAATGTTGCTGAATTTTTGCCCAGCCTCTGCTTGAATAGAGCTAGTGAGCTCACTTTTTTCCCTATGCCCCTCCCTCAGCATCCATTTCATCTTTGGACACCTCTGTTGATTCATATATTGAACTATATAGTCTTCCTCCTTCAAATTACTTCCCATTGTGGTCTGACTAAACAAATTTAGCAGATGCAAACTATTATATATAGGATGGATAAACAACAAGGTCCTACTGTATAGCACAGGGAACTGTATTCAATATCCTGTGATAAACCATAATGAAAAAGAATATATATATATATATATATATATATATATATATATATATATATATATATAACTGAGTCACTTTGCTGTACAGCAGAATTTAAACGCAACATTGTAAATCAACTATACTTCAATAAAATTTTTTAAAAAGACACCTGAGAGACTTCCCTGGTGGTCCAGTGGTTAAGAATCTGCCTTCCAATGCAGGGGACACAGGTTCAGTCCCTGGTTAGGGAACTAAGATCCCACGTGCCACAGGGCAACTGAGCCCACACACTTTAGAGCCCGCACACCGCAACTACTGAGCTTGCATGCTCTGGATCCCACGCACCACAACTATAGATCCCATGTGCCACAACTACTGAGCCTGTGCGCTCTGGAGCCCGCATGCCACAACTAAAGAGAAGCCTGTGCACCGCAACGAAGAGCCCGCGCGCTGCAATGAAAGATCTCGCATGCTGCAATGAAGATCCGCATGCAGCAACTAAGACCTGATGCAGCCAAATAAATAATATTAAATTTTAAAAAAGACACCTGAATGCCAGTGGGTAGGAAATAGAAAAAAAAAATTTAGTTTCACTTTTTTGTGGTAGCTCTTCAGGTATTTGAAGACAGAAAACACATTGCTTGAATTTTCTTCCCTGAGTTTAACATCAGTTTTGAGTCCCCTTGTTCTGGACTTTTTCCTCTAAATGAGTTCCTATTTGTCTCATCCCTTATCAAAGATGATTAGAACATACTTTTGTTCCCTTTCTGACACCATAAAGACATCAAGTATCCCCTGTTCAATTCCTTGTTTGTATCTCTGTAGAATAATCATTTTTTAAATGTTAGGTCATTAGCACTGACAGATGATTTTAATTAAAACACATACCCTGAACCTCTCCTTCCCACCAACCCTCCTCCCTCCGCAGGAGACAAACATTCTAATTTGGCATGACATTATCTGGCCTAATAGTGCCTGACATATGAAGTGCCTAAAAGGTCATCTTTTGTTGTTTTAGCCTTCTGGAGTAGTTGAATTAAGTTCAAACTCAGGATGTTTTTGAAATCTTAAATCTCTCTGGGGATGTTTTTCATAACATCTTCGAACTGGATAACACTACAATAAATTATGTTGCACTGGATTAAAAGGTTATTTCCCTGGTGTGTCAAGCTAACAGAGAATGTGAAACCTCCCACTAGGCACTGAATGTCTTTGGTATTCAGTGCAGCAATCCTGTCTCCATTAGGTCCCTAACCCCCACTGCTCAGTGAAAACTTTAGCCAGGAAACTACCCATTGAACTGAATCTTGAGTGGCAACAGGAGTTACAGGAAGAGTCAGAAATAAAAAGAAGAGATAAGGGACTTCACAACTGATAACCTGAGTCCAGGTAATAAAAGCCAAAGACTAATGGAAAACCATTATTTGGAGTCAAGAATAGGGAAGAAATCTCATATAAGACCAGAGCCAATCAAAAAATGGACAGTGACCAATAACAGGCAAAAAGGAATACCAGTAAGTTAGAATACTGAAGGATAGGACAAGAGTGTACGTTCCAGGGAGTGAAGATACCCACAATTAAAAGTGAGGTCACATACTCAAATTACAAGTACTTTTGGTTATAATTTTCTTTGAAGATTTTCTAGGAAGCCAGGAATTTCTGCCAAGAGTTCTATAAAGTGCTAAGCCAGGCATCCTAGGTTATTATAATTATAATATAATGAGAGCAAATAGGTTAAATGTGGTGGGTGCATACCATAGAGCATTATACAGCAGATAAAAGCAACAGATTAGATATATAGAAGTATGAATGGATCTTAACATGATTCATAGTAGAAATTAAGAATGAGATCTATTGTATGTATCATTTTTATAACATTTTAAAATATACACATGAAACAATATGTTCTTTTAAAAGAACACATACAAAGATAGACATTTACCACATTAGAATGGTTACCTATGAAAGAGTGTAGGAATAAATGAATAATGGCAAGAAAGAACCTTTACTTTGATTACTGATGAATTGAGGAATATGATGACATCAATCCTCTTTGCCTGAGACCAATAAGATAAATAAAATGCTAGAAATACAAACAGAGAAGGTGACTAGATGATTGGGGAGTAAGCATAACAGTTCTATCTAGTAGAACTTTCCTTGATAATGAAAATGTTCTGTATCTGCGCTGTCCAATATGGTAACCAGTAGCTGCATGTGATTACTTAGCACTTGAAATATGACTAGAGACTGACATTTAAATTTCATTTAATTTTAATTAATTTATATTTAGATTTAAATAACTACATGTGACTAGTGGCTGCTGTATTGGATGGCGCAGGTTAGAAGTTGCAAATGAACCCAGATATTGGCACAAAAAAGATAAATAGATGCTGTAGTTGCAGGCAACATTCCTTTTAAGAAACACTTGGCCCTACCAGTAGATGAGAAGATGGCAAAGGAACCTAAGAAAACCGGTATCACTAGGAAAGAACAGCACTTACCCTTGCCTTTTCCAGGACTTGTTTTTCTCATCAGTAGGTGAACCTCCAGAAGCCTGGCCCTGAGAGTTCTTACCTGCTGTGGACTTGGCTACTGGAATTGGCACAAGTCCTGCAGAGCCGACTGCTGCTGTTCAGCAAATGTAGGCTTTAGAACTGCACATGCAATGGGTGTTACCTATATAGACTTTAATGAGCACAGTGTCCCAGAATGCCATCTTTATGGCTTTAGCCAGGATTGGCTTGAGCTGAGTGCTGTAGAAGATATCCCAGGAAGCCATTTCAGAGATTCTGTTGCTATGAGGGCTTTTTTGCTGCCTTGGCTATGAGTGACAGTAATGAATTGCCAGGGGCCAGAATAGAGAGATAATAGCAACAGATGACTGCTAGGCTGTTGCAGAACTGCAGCTAGAATGGCAACATACCTATTCTTATATCCAGCCCCTCTTCTTTTCTAATGTATCCCCACCTTGTACCCCTATCCTTTCCCTTGTTCCCTTGGATAACCATTCTTGGCCCCATGTAGAAAATTAAAGGAATATGACAAAAATTCTCCTGATGGGATAGGGGTGCATGGTCTTGTGAATATATGGCATTGCGTAGCTGGGTGCCTTTGTGGGTTATTGGAATTTTTCCTTCCTGTGTTAAATAAAACTTCTATAGCCATTGTAACAGTACTTTTGTAAAGGGTCAAACTCATCTTAAAGTATTTTTCTCTACATATAAGTAGCTATACAAAGAGATACCCTAGTGGAGTCCACTTACTGGTGAAGGATGTCTGGGACCTGTGACCTCTGGCAGTGATAGATCATCTCGTTGTGAAAAGATCCAGGCATTTACCAACCTGTCATTTTGAGAGTGACTGTCAAGCTCTGTCTACTACAAGCATATCTGCAAAAGGAGTGTGAGGAGGGTGGGGTGGGATCTGAAAAAGTAGTCTCACCACTTGCTAGGGGTTGCCTAGCAGCTGTGTATTTAGCAAGAGCAAGTCCAGAGTCGAGTGGGAAGTTGCACTTATCTTCATGGAATGATCAAAAGTGGATTCATTTTTCTAAGCCTTGGGCATACCGATCAGGGGGAATTTTTCCCCCCTTGGTGAAGGAAATACTAGTTGGACCAGTATCTGGAAGACCTATCCTAGAGATTGACAAGGCTAGGAGAATAGTTTGAAAGTAAAATCAAAATATAGAAGTAAATATTTGAGCCAATCTAAGAGTTGTCACACTGAGAGATACCTGCTATGCCAAATATACTTCTACCTCTCCTAGACTGTAAATGTCTTGGCAGTAGAGCTTGTGTTTCTCACTTCTGTTTTTGTCATGGCATAGTCTAACATATAAAACAGGTATTTAATAGTTGTGTAAGTAGTTAACATATGTCCACACTATGTGACAGTCCCAGCCTTCCAACCAGCTGTTCGTACTGGTTTCCACATAGCCAAAAAGGGTAAGGAAGTAGGGTGCTCATCTGAGCCCCAGATCTATAGGTCTTCATCAATGTTGAACTATGCTGTTCTTCACTGCTTAGAATAGAGGACAGGTACCCCTCTTGCAAGTACACATACTGGGAAAGACTTGGAACTATCTCTGAAATTAGAAAGGAAGTCCAGAGATTTTATCAGTGGTGAAACTGAGGACCCCAGCTAGCTGTAACAGCTAGCTCATCATCCCATGGGAAGACTCCAGTACAGGACCAAGATTGAGTCCAAATTCCTGGGCCAGGTTAGCAGTATCACTTTTGTTTATGGGATGTTTTGTATTTGGTTATGTGTTGTCCTCAATTTACTTGGAACCATTTATAGATGATTTTTGTCTACTTACTGAAAATAGCTATCAGGAAGTGAGTAGATACAGCTGTAATTCCTTAGGGGTTCTAAATAAATATAGTAGTTAATTTGATGTTTATTTCTTTATATTCTTGTTTCCTGCTTTGGGGATTAAGATGAAGTAAAAGATAAGTAAAAGACTATAAAAGAAATCTACTGTGATCACTTGGGACTTTTTCAAAAACCTTTTAACTTGGTATCTCTGGTCATGGTATCTCTGGTCATGGTATCTCTGGTCCCTCAAACCCACATCCAAAATTTCAAGTGGTGTTTTGACTAGGCATTATTAAGTAGTTGCATTTATCTTAGAACTCCCAACTCCGCTTGTCTCCCAACTCTAGTTCAATACGCAGCATTCTGCTTCCACAATGGGAAAAGAAATACACCATGAATTTTTTTTGAGTATACATGAACATGATGTGTGTGTATGTGTAACAGAGAAAGATGTTCCCAGAACTGTTATATTGATGGTGACAACACAGAGCTCAAGAAGCCAGAGGCTGGAAGAGCAGTGCCTCCTTCCCAGATAGGTTTAGGGTTTGGCTTTTTCTCCACTCCCCGTCTTGGGATAAGCAAGGACATTTTTCTTATTTGTGACAGTATTTCCTCTAGTAAAGACAAACAAAAAGTTAGCCCTCTGAATAGTGGTTATTTTTATTTATAAGTTATATTTCACCTTACAAATAAAAATAACCACTTGGTGCCATGGGGATATTTCCAAGGATGTTTTGTGTTAGCAACTCACTGTGTGACATTGAGCAGGTAGTTTCCCCTTTATGGGACTTGGTTACCCCATTTGTAAAATAGGGATTAGGGGATTTGACTATCTTCCTAGATCCTTCTAGCCCTGTGGTTCAGTGGTTATATTTCTTAAAGTAATTTAATAATATTTTAAAAATTTAATTAACAGGCTAGATTAGTAATAAGAAAAGAGATCCATATGGAGAAAGTTAAAAGATAATTCAGCCTACAGTCATTGAACTCAAGCATCAAATGTAACTCAGTGCTGCCTGGCAACAAAGGCATTCTGTGATTAGGACACAAACTTTGCATAAACCCATTCTCACAGAGTGCCAGGATACAGTGGCACAGTCTTTCCAAGGACTCACCATCTTGTACACATCAGTGGTGTTCCAGGTTGGTCTCCCTGTAACTCATGTGCCATTATACTGCCCATATGGGTCTGGCAACAAGAAGAAAAGGACTCTTTTGGGAAAGAAATGCTTCATTTTCTTGACCTGACAGTGATTGGGCTTCTCTGCCACTTGTTCCTTGAACTTGAGAGAGAAAGCAGGCAGAAGTCCTGAAAATATAATTATTTTGCAAAAGCAAAGGGACTCTGAGATGTGCCAGTAAATTTGAGCTACCTATGGTCTAAAAGGTTATAAATTAGGAGGAGTCAAGATGGTGGGGGAGTAGGAGGACGTGGAGTTTACCTCTCCCCACAAATGCATCAAGAATAAATCTACAAATGGAACAGTTCTCACAGAACACCTGCTGAACACTAGCAGAGGACCTCGGACACTTAAAAGGACAAGAAAGATCCCCGTGTAACCAGGTAGGATGAAACAAAGAAGAAGGGAAAAGGAAGAGGAGAGTAAGTGGGATGGGACCTGCACCCCTGGCAGGGAGCTGAAGGTGAGGAGATGTTCTTGCACCTGGGGAAGCCCCCTCACCAGCGGGGAGATCAGCTGGGACAGAAGGGAAGCTTCAAGGGCTCAGAGGCAAACGCAGCAACTGGTCTGTGCACCCCAGCCTAAGATGTGTGCCCGCTGGTGCAGACAGGGAATGGGTGCTGGAACATGGGGTTTGGAGAGCAGACCCAGGGAGAGGACTGCTGTTGGCTGTGAGGAGACAACCTGAGGGGATGGTAGTGAGGAGCTCCACAACCAGGAGTGCTCGTGGAGGAAGCCCAGACTGCTATGTAAGTGAAACAGCATTGTTGAGTGACACACAAAGGGTGAGGCCACCATTGCAGCTTCTCTCCCTGCACACCAGCCCCTGCCTCCCTGGGCACTAAGAAGCGCTCCCACCAGGGCAGGGTCTCACACCTCCAGCTGCCACCTCCTCCTCTTTGACCCATCCCCAACGGGACAGGATCTTGCACCTCCGGCCACTGCCTCCTCCTCCTCCACACCCAGTCCCCGGGTGGGGTGACCCACATGCAGGGGTGTATCTGAGACCACAGCTGAGCCCCAGGGGCCATGCACCTAAGGAAGAAAAGAGCTGAAATCTCGCCTCACAGCTGCACAAACTGCAGATTTACACCCCTGCGACCAGCTTTGTAAACTCAGCGTCTGCAGAACATCTGAATGGACAGTGAGTGCTCTCACAGCCAAGATAGGTCTATCTTTAGCAGCTGTGGACTTTGTGGCCACGTACATGTGGGGGTTGGACCCAGCCAGAGTCTGAGCTGCCCCCATAGTGCCCACAGCAAGTTCAGTTCCATGATTACTGCAATCCTGGGACCTGACTTCAGTGGGTCTATGTTGGTGTCCTGGTGAAAACAACACCTGAGAGAGACCAGGGCCAACTGCCAGCATACCCACGGTTAAGGTGGGTCCGAGAGCAGTGCCAACAACAGTATAATTTGAGAGCTCGCACAACCAGTGAAAGGTGACACAACAAAGCACACCCACAGGTGAACAGCTCCAGAGGAGGAATACTCAGTGGCTTCTCTCCCAGTGGGAGTGCTTCAGTCCTGCCTACATCACACTGCAGATCAGAAACACAGCTAACAAACAGATCTGGGGGCCTCTACTCCAAAAACTAGGGAGCAGATCCCACCCCTGACAGGGCAGTGACAACTACAGAGCAAAGGGGAGGCCTGCTCAATATCCATTGCAGGCCCTGGTCACCAAAACAATAGTCACACCTCTTATCAAGGGGATAACAGCCAGCACACACTGAGGAAAGAGGTGGCAGACATCTAAACTAAAAACAGCCCTTGCACCAAAAAATATTAAACCCACGCAGGCTACACAGGGGCATTCCCACATAAAAGTAGTCCTCCAAGACAATCTGAGGGGTCTGGAGTTGGGAGGAAGAACCCCGAGAGCATTTAACCTTGAAAGACAGCAGGGCTTGAGTGCAAGAGCTCACAGGGCTGGGGGAAACAGAGACTCCACTCTTGGAGGGTGCATACAAGGTCTCATATGCACTGGGACCCAGCACAAAGCAGTACCTCCATAGGAGCCTGGGCTACACCTACCTAGGGGTCTTGGAGGGTCTCCTGGGGAGGCGAGGGTTGGCTGTAGCTCACAGCGGGGTCAAGGACACCAGTAGCAGAGGTCCCAGGGAATAGTGATTGGAGTGAGGCCTCCTGGAGGTCCCCATTTTGGCACCAAGAACCGGCCCCACCCAACAACCTGCAGGCTCCAGTGCTGGAAAGCCTCAGGCCAAACAACCAACAGGATAAGAACATAGCCCATCCCATCAGAAGACAGGCTGCTTAAAGTTGTACTGAGCTCACAGCCACCTCAAAACACATCCCTCGACATGGCTCTGCCCACCAGAGGGACAAGGCCCAGCTTCACCCACCAGGAAGCCTACACAAATCCCTGGTCCAACCTCACCCACCAGGGGGCAGACACCAGAAGCAAGAGGAAATATGATCCTCAGGTGCAGAAAGGAGACCACAAACACAGAAAGTTAGACAAAATGAGATGACAGAGAAATATGTTGCAGATGAAGGAACAGGATAAAAACCCACAAGAAAAACTAAATAAATAGGAGATAAGCAATCTACCTGAAAAAGAATTCAGAGTAATGATACTAAAGTTGACTCAAAATCTCAGAAAAAGAATGGAGGCACAGACTAAGAAGATACAAGAAATGTTTAGCAAAGACAGAAGATTTAAAGAACAAACAGAGATGAACAACACAATAATTGAAATGAAAAATATACTAGAAGGAATCAATAGCAGAATAACTGAGGCAGAACGAATAACTGAACTGGAAGACAGAGTGGTGGAAATCACTGCCATTGAACAGAATAAAGAGAAAAGAATGAAAAGAAGTGAGGGCAGTCTCAGAGACATATGGGACAACATTAAACACACCAACATTTGCATTATAGGGGTCCTAGAAGAAGAAAAGGGAAAGGGCCTGAGAAAATATTTGAAAGATTATAGCCAAAAACTTCCCTAACATAGGAAAGGAAACAGTCACCCAAGTCCAGGAAGTGCAGAGAGTCCCAGGCAGGATAAGCCCAAGGAGGAACACACTGAGACACATAGTAATCAAACTGACGAAAATTAGATGTAAAGAAAAAATATTAACAGCAACAAGGGAAAAGCAACAAATAACATACAAAGGAATCCCCATAAGGTTATCAGCTGATTTTTCAGCAGAAACTGCAGGTCAGAAGAGAGTGGCACCATATATTTAAAGCGATGAAAGGAAAAAACCTACAACCAAGAATATTCTACCGGGAAAAAAAAAAAAAAAAGAGTACTCTACCCAGCAAGGCTCTCATTCAGATTCGACAGAGAAATCAAAAGCTTTACAGACAGGCGAAAGCTAAGAAAATTCAGCACCGCCAAACCAGCCTTACAACAAATGCTAAAGCAACTTCTCTAGGTGGGGAGAAAAAAAAAGAAGCCACAACTAGAAACAAGAAAATCACAAATGGGAAAGCTCACTATAAAGACAAACATAAAGTAATAGTAGGAAATCACCAACGCACAAATATGATATCAAACCCAGCAACCATGAGGAAAGTACAAATGCAAGAAATGGGAATTGCATTTGAAATTAAGAGACCAGCAACTTAAAACAACATTGTGCATATATAGACTGCTATATCAAAACCCCTTAGGAACTGCAAACCAAAAAGCTACAGTAGGTACACACATAAAAAAGAAAAAGCAACCCAAACAAACCACTAAAGTTAGTCATCAAACCACAAGAGGAGAGAACAAAAGAAGAAGGGAAGAAAGAAGACCAACAAAAACAAATCCAAAACAATTAAGAAAATGGCAATAGGAACATACATATCAATAATTACCTTAAATGTAAATGGACTAAATCTCCAACCAAAAGACATAGACTGGTTGAATGGATAAAAAAACGAGACCTGGATATATGCTGTCTACAAGAGACCCACTTCAGACCTATGGACACATACAGACTGAAAGTGAGGGGATGGAAAAAGATATTCCATTCAAATAAAAATCAAAAGAAAGGTGGAGTAGCAATACTTATATCAGACAAAATAGATGTTAAAGACTGTTACAAGAGACAAGGAAGGACACTACATAATGATCGAGGGATCAATCCAACAAGAAGATATAACAATTGTAAATATATATGCACCCAACATAGGAGCACCTCAATACATAAGGCAAATGCTAACAGCCATAAAAGGGGAAATCAACAGTAACACAATAATAGTGGGGGACTTTAACACCCCACTTTCACCAATGGACAGATCATCCAAAATGAAAATAAATAAGGAAACACAAGGTTTAAAGGACACATTAGACCAGATAGACTTAATTGATATTTATAGGACATTCCATCCGAACACAACAGAATACACTTTCTTCTCAAGTGCTCATGGAACATTCTCCAGGATAGATCATATTTTGGGTCACAAATCAAGCCTTGGTAAATTTAAGAAAATTGAAATCGTATCAAGTATCTTTTCCGAAAGGAGTACTTCCCAGAGCTTCTGCTGCCAGTGTCCTTGTCCCCACGGTGAGCCACAGCCACCCCCCGCCTCTGCAGGAGACCCTCCAACACTAGCAGCCCATGAAACAAACCTGCAAGTGCTGCACCGAGCAGAACATCCCCTTCCCCAAATATGAGGTGCAGGAGGAGGATGATAACCTCAAGGAGTGCTACCTGCTGGAGAACTCCCAGGAATCCGATGCCCCCATTGTGATTTTCTTCCCACTCATCAACGACACCTTCCAAAAGTACAAGGTCCCAGGTGTGAAGCAAAGCCCCGAGGAACTGGAGCAGGGCCAGATTGACATCTGTGGTCCTAAAACTCCCTGCGCCACCAAGGAACTGACGTACACGGAGGCCGCCTTCGACAAGCTGGTGAAGCTCTCCGAATATAACATCCTGAATAACAAGGACAAGCTCCTTCAGGCCTTGCGACTGGCAGTAGAGAAGAAGAAACGCCTGAAGAGCCAGTGTCCCCCTAAAGTCCCAGGACACCCCTAAAGAGTCCCCCTAAAGCCCCAGGACAATCCTGTGTCTGCTTCTAGCATCAGAGGCACAGAACCCAGGGCTGACCGGCCCTCACAGCCAGCTCCGCTCTCTAGCAAGGGCTGCAGGCAGGCTGGCCTGGGCTTTCTATCAAAAAATTAAAATTAAAAAAAAAGTTGAGGGAGAAAGAGAAACAGACAAAGGAAAATAACAAGGGGATGTATTTGGGGCTTTATACCCACTGGAGTTTTTTTTTAAACATCTTTATTGGAGTATAATTGCTTTACACTGTTGTGTTAGTTGCTGCTGTATAACAGTGAATCAGCTATACGTATACATATATCCCCATATCCCCTCCCTCTTGCACCTCCCTCCCACCCTCCCTACCCCCCTCTAGGTGGTCACAAAGCACCGAGCTGATCTCCCTGTGCTATGCAGCTGCTTCCCACTAGCTATCTATTTTACGTTTGGTAGTGTATATATGTCCATGCCACTCTCTCACTTCATCCCAGCTTCCCATTCCCCCTCCCCGCCTCAAGTCCATTCTCTACGTCTGTGTCTTTATTCCTGTCCTGCCCCTAGGTACATCAGAACCTTTTTTTTTTTTTTTAGATTCCACATATATGTGTTAGCATAAACGTATATTTTGTTTTTCTCTTTCTGACTTACTTCACTCTGTATGACAGACTCTAGGTCCATCCACCTCACTACAAATAGTTCAATTTCATTTCTTTTTATGGCTGAGTAATATTCCATTGTGTATATGTGCCACATCTTCTTTATCCATTTGTCTGTTGATGGACACTTAGGTTGCTTCCGTGTCCTAGCTATTGTACATAGTGCTGCAATGAACATTGTGGTACATATCTCTTTGAATTATGGTTTTCTCAGGGTATATGCCCAGTAGTATACCCACTGGAATTTTTTTTAAACCTTCCCTGCAGGGAAGGGGATCCAGTAGCCACAGGCTCCCACACATGCCTGAAGTGTAGAGAATAATAGCATGGCCCAATTTTATTTACATAAGAGGCTGGTTCCCCAGAAACCTCGGACTCAGAGCTGGAACTTAAAGCCCTCCCCTCACTACTCCTCTCTGCTCGGGAAATGCACAAGAGGACCTGAGAAGCATTCTGGGTTCTCTGGAAAAATGTTTTTTAATTTTTTTTATTTCTGAAGGTGGTCTTTATTTTTTTTTAATTTTTTAAACATCTTTATTGGAGTATAATTGCTTTACAATGGTGTGTTAGTTTCTGCTTTATAACAAGGTGAGTCAGCTGTACATATACATATATCCCCATATCCCCTCCCTCTTGCACCTCCCTCCCACCCTCCCTATCCCACCCCTCTAGGTGGTCACAAACCACCGAGCTGATCTCCCTGTGCTATGTGGCTGCTTTCCACTAGCTATCTGTTTTACATTTGGCATTTGGTAATGTATATATGTCCATGCCACTCTCTCACTTCGTCCCAGCTTCCCCTTCCCCCTCCCCGTGTCCTCAAGTCCATTCTCTATGTCTGCATCTTTATTCCTGTCCTGCCCCTAGGTTCTTTGTAACCTTTTCTTTTTTTTTTTTTAAGATTCCATGTATATGTGTTAGCATACGGTGTTTTTCTCTTTCTGACTTACTTCAAATGCTTTTTTAAATTTAAGGCAATTGTATTCTTGTGGTTTTTATAGGCAATTGTATTTTGTGATTTTTATTTTTATGAATCAGCTTATTAATAGGAAGCATAATGCTTGAAGATCTAGATGGAGCACTAGAGACATCCTGGTCTCTTCAACAACAAACACAAACAGGTGATGGGGTTTCAGCAGCCCCTCTGCAGCCACTCAAAGGCCCAGGACAAGTGATTCCTTTGATCCCCACTGGGCAGCCTCGACTGAGCATCCAGCTCCGGTGAAATGCCAGGCAAAGCCCAAGTCTGCAGCTCCGGTTCACCGAACAAGGATCTGGGATGCAGCTCTGGGACGTCTGGGCAGGTACATCGGGCATCAGGTGAGTGATGCTGCCTGGTGCTGCCACTCCACGGGGCCACCGCTCACTGATCACCCTGCTCCAGGAGCACTTCTCCAACCTCTTACCACCTCCTCTCTGGTTTCCAGATGGTATTACTTATTTCTAAGCGGCATTTCTCTTATTTATTATGTAAACACCGTGGCCAGAACATCCCAACTCTTGAAGAGTCACCCTGAGATAACACAACTGGAAAGGATTAACCCAGAAACGACTAGGTTAACCCTGAGGAAAATGCTCATCTTTGGAGATGGTTTCCTGATGAATCTCTGGGAAAGCCCTGGGACACAGGAGTTCAAAGTATCCACATCTCCCATCAGGCTGGGAACTTAACTAAAGAAATGTGTAGGACTTCCCTGGTGGCGCAGTGGTTAAGAATCTGCCTGCCATTGCAGGGGACACGGGTTTGAGCCCTGGTCTGGGAAGATCCCACATGCCGCAGAACAACTAAGCCCATGCGCCACAACTACTGAGCCTGCGCTCTGGAGCCCGCAAGCCACAACTACTGAAGCCCACGTGCCTAGAGCCCGTGCTCCACAACAAGAGAAGCCACCGCAATGAGAAGCCCATGCACCGCAACGAAGAGTAGCCCCCAGCTCTCCACAACTAGACAAAGCCCTTGCACAGCAACGAAGACCCAATGCAGCAACGAAGACCCAATGCAGCCAAAAATAAATAAATAAATTTATTAAAAAAAAAAAAGAAAGAAATGTGTAACCTGAGCCATTGAGATGTCTGTGCTGATGGAAGGTGTGACCAGAAAGGCATGTGGTCTACATGAAGCCCAGCAAACCTGAAAGACATGGCCCTCTCTCTGGGCCACCATGCTCCCTAAGCAGGCCTTTGGATGTTAGGAGATGTGTGGTGACAGGTGTCAAAAGTTTACGAAAATTGTCCTCTGACTTACATCCTTGCTACCCAAAGTGTAGTGGGGAACTAGTTAGAAATGCAGAATCTCAGGCCCCACCCCAGCCATACTGAATTCAGAATCTGCATTTTAAGGAGATTTTCACCTCTCCACTGCCTTCAGGTGACGCTTATGCATATTAAAGTCTGAGAGGAGAGGGTTTATGCCATACTCACTCATAAGCTGGAAAGCATGAATCCATCACTTCCCCTGAGCCACTGATAAACTGGGCTCCTGGACCTGCAAAGCTGGTCCCCACCCAGAGAATGCTGACTTGGGACCCCACCCTGCTCCAACACCAGAGTAGCCAGCTGCCTCCACTTTGCCATCTTTTCTTTCCATCTGCGAGAAACAGGTTCTCCTTAAAATGATCAGAGTGAGCCACTGGGCAAGACCTGGATGTTTATTGTAAGGTGAAGGCAGCCCTGCCTTGGATTCATCAAAGTATGTAAAACGAGGTTTATAAAATCATTGTATTATTTGAGCACAGAATAAACTGGCCATGTGGGTAAAAAAAAAAAAAAAGTATCTTTTCTGACCACTACACTATGAGACTAGATATCAATTACAGGGGAAAATCTGTAAAAAATACAAACACATGGAGGCTAAACAATATGCTACTAAATAACCAAGAGATCACTGAAGAAATCAAAGAGGAACTCGAAAAATACCTAGAAACAAATGACAATGAAAACACGATGACGCAAAAGCTATGGGATGCAGCAAAAGCAGTTCTAAGAGGGAAGTTTATAGCAATACAATCCTACCTCAAGAAACAAGAAAAATCTCAAATAAACAATCTAACCTTATACCTAAAGGAAATAGAGAAAGAAGAACAAACAAAACCCAAAGTTAGTAGAAGGAAAGAAGTCATAAAGATCAGAACAGAAATAAATGAAATAGAAACAAAGAAAGCGATAGCAAAGAGCAATAAAAGTAAAAGCTTGTTCTTTAGAAGATAAACAAAATTGATAAACCTTTAGCCAGAGTCATCAAGAAAAAAAGGGAGAGGACTCAAATCAATAAAATTAGAAATGAAAAAGAAGTTTCAACTGACACCACAGAAATACAAAGGATCATAAGAGGCTCTTACAGGCAACTATATGCCAATAAAATGGACAACCTAGAAGAAATGGACAGCTTCTTAGAAAGCTACAACCTTCCAGGACTGAACCAGGAAGAAATAGAAAATATGAACAGACCAGTCACAAGTACTGAAATTGAAGCCGTGATTAAAAATCTTCCAACAAACAAAAGTCCAGGACCAGATGCCTTCACAGGTGAATTCTATCAAACATTTAGAGGAAAGTTAACACCTACCCTTCTGAAACTCTTGCAAAAATTTGCAGAGGAGGGAATACTCCCAAGCTCATTCTACGAGGGCACATTAACCTGGTACCAAAACCAGATATCACCAAAAAAAAAAAATTACAGGCCAGTATCACTGACGAGCATAGAAGCAAAAATCGTCAACCAAATACTAGCAAACAGAATCCAACGGCACATTAAAAGGATCATACACGATGATCAAGTGGGATTTATCCCAGGGATGCAAGGATTTTTCAATATTCGCAAATCAATCAGTGTGATACACCACATCAACAAATTGAAGAATAAAAACCATATGATCATCTCAATAGATGCAGAAAAACACCCATTTATGATAAAATCTCTCCAGAAAGTGGGCATAGAGGGAACCTACCTCAACATAATAAAGGCCATATATGACAAACCCACCGAAATATTATTCTCAATGGTGAAAAACTGAAAGCATTTCCTCTAAGATCAGGAACAAGAGAAAGATGTCCACGTTCACCACTATTATTCAACATAGTTTTGGAAGTCTTAGCCATGGCAGAGAAGAAAAAGAAATAAAAGGAATCCAAATTGGAAAAGAAGTAAAACTGTCACTGTTTGCAGATGACATGATACTATACATAGAAAATCCTAAAGATGCTACCAGAAAACTACTAGCGCTCATCAAAGAATTAGGTAAAGACTGGTGGGGAGGCTGGCTATTCCCAACTTGAGCCCATGAATGCCTCTGCTTGTTTCTGTCCACCCCTAATTCAGGTCTTATTGTATACTAGGTTTTCTGGCATTCGTATAGTGCTTTAACATAGACAGTGCATTTTCACATACCTTCTCATTGATTTTTGATCCTATGCACTTGCTCTTTTTGGAAATTCCTTTAGGGTGATATCACAAAGGATCGTACAGATAAGAATAGTGAGGGAGGGAAAAGTAAGAGGAAGGGAGAGCCAAATGTTGAAGCACTGAGCTATGCCAAAATGCAGGCACTATAGCTACTGCCCAGGAACCTAATAGCAAAGAGGACCCCTCCCTTAAACTGATGGCTGCCAAAAATTAAGGCAGATGGAACATACAGAGCCCTGTCACCAGCAGCAGCACCCTATTTGCTGCCTCTGCCAGGATTGGGGTAGGAATGTACAAAAATCAGACAAATACAGGAAGGGACATGAGAAGGAAGAGAGTAAAGAGTTCCCTCAGGTGTACATTATAGGATCACCTCAGTATCACACAAAACTTAAATCAGAACTCTTAATATATGTGATTTTTTCCTTGTATATGGAATTTCATTTTTTAAATTAAAAAAACAAAAATTAAATGAATTATAGATTGCTCAAAGTTAGAAAAACCCTTAGATATAATTTACTTCAATTCCCTTACTGTATAGCTGATAAAACTGAGGACCAGAGAGGGGAAGGAGCTTATCTGAGGACACCCAGCTCGTTAGTGGTTGTACTCCATCCATTATATGATATCACTTCTTATGAGTTTTTCGTGCATATCTTTTTTTTTTAACATCTTTATTGGAGTATAATTGCTTTACAATGGTGTGTTAGTTTCTGCTTTATAACAAAGTGAATCAGCTATACATATACATATATCCCCATGTCCCCTCCCTCTTGCATCTCCCTGCCACCCTCCCTATCCCACCCTTCTAAGTGGACACAAAGCACCAAGCTGATCTCCCTGTGCTGTGCAGCTGCTTCCCACTAGCTATCTATTTTACATTTGGTAGTGTATATATCTCCATGCCACTCTCTCACTTCGTCCCAGCTTACCCTTTCCCCTCCCCATGTCCTCAAGACCATTCTCTACGTCTGCGTCTTTATTCCTGTCCTGCCCCTAGGTTCTTCAGAACCACTTTTTTTCTTAGATTCCATATATATGTGTTAGCATACAGTATTTGTTTTTCTCTTTCTGATTTACTTCACTCTGTATGACAGTCTCTAGGTCCATCCACCTCACTACAAATAACTCAATTTCGTTTCTTTTCTTTTTTTTTTTTTTAATTTATTTAGTTTTGGCTGTGTTGGGTCTTCGTTTCTGTGCGAGGGCTTTCTCTAGTTGCGGCAAGTGGGGGCCACTCTTCCTCACGGTGCGCGGGCCTCTCACTGTCGCGGCCTCTCTTGTTGCAGAGCACAGGCTCCAGACGCGCAGGCTCAGTAGTTGTGGCTCACGGGCCCAGTTGCTCCGCGGCACGTGGGCTCTTCCCAGACCAGGGCTCGAACCCGTGTCCCCTGCATTGGCAGGCAGATTCTCAGCCACTGTGCCACCAGGGAAGCCCAATTTCGTTTCTTTTTATGGCTGAGTAGTATTCCATTCCATATGTGCCACACCTTCTTTATCCATTCATCTGTTGATGGACACTTAGGTTCCTTCCATGTCCTGGCTATTGTAAATAGAGCCGTGCATATCTTTTGAATTTTGGAATCTTTATCATGAGAGATGACATAGATTCATACCATACTTTTGAGATATATAGAATTTTTTTAGCGTTTTACTGTGATCATCTTTTTTTGATGTCTCTCTCATCCTTAATATTTTTAAACTTATACGGCTCCTCTTTTAAGCATGTTTTCTGTGCTTAAAGGCATCATACCTCCATATTTCTAACCTAGTATCGTGAAATCCTGGTAGATATTAGAAAATTGAATTAGCCAGGCAGCATTATGGGTAAGTATGTGCTCTCTGTACTAATGCTGATTCTGTCATCCATCAACTGACTGGAGCTGAACTGGGAAGAATTAGACTAGATAGATCTTGGCTAGGCTAACCTGGAAACCTTCTGTGGACCTGTTTTCTACAACAGTCCTATCTCATTGATCCATTTCAGTCCCTAACCAAACCTGTAGACCTATAACAGCTTGCTGGTCAGTTACCTCCTTTCCAGTATGACAGCTAAGACCTTTGTCAGCTTCATTATCCATGTTGGACCTCACAACTGGCTTATTACTCACCTTGCTTTATTCTCGTGAACATCCTGGCACTGTATTTCTAAGGCTACTCTAACCTGGAATCCAACCACCCCTAATGCTCCTTTTACAACCATCTATTAACTCCTTGACCTCTCTCTTCTCTCTATATGCCAACTCCTGCTCCCTTGCCTGCCACATCTAAATCATTTTCCAAATCTATACAGCACACCTCTGCAGTTCTACTCAAATTTAACATCTTCTTTCCATTTTTATTTCCTCCTCCCTAATTCTAATCTTCTTGACTACTCACACCTGAACATCGCATCTCCTAACCTATTTTCTTAACTCTGATTCTCCCACCCTCACTGGTCCTAATGTTCTAATCACAGCATTCCTCTGCTCAAAACCCTCAGTGTCTTCCTGAGTTAGGATTTGGGTGGCCTCCAGAGTATAGTTCTTACCTTTTCAATCTTATCTTCTTATATGTACCTGATACAGTAAGTCCCCTACATACAAACCTTCAAGTTGCGAACTTTCAAAGATGCGAACATGCGTTTGCATGTCCAATCATGTAAGTTAGTTCACGTGTCTGGCGTACATTGTTACGTGCGTGCATCCTCTACAAGTGGTCGTGTTTTTGTGTACTTTACAGTACTGTATAGAGTACAGTAGTGCAGTATCTATATTTCAGCCCAGGTTGTTCGGAAGCAAACATAAAAGCAGAGGTGATGTAGCTGGTACTGCTAAGAAGCTCCAAGTGATAATAATGGAAACAAAAGTGAAAGTAACTGAGAGAGTGGAGCGAGGTGAAAAGATGGTAGACGTCGCTCATTCTTATAACATGAATCATTCAACCATCGGCACGATTCTAAAGAACAAGGACAAGATCATGGAACATGTGAAGTCTGCTGTGCCGATCATGTTGACAATAATGTTGAAACATGGAAAAATGATGGAGGAGAAGGAGAAACTTCTCAGTGTGTGGATGCAGGATCAGCATCAGCATCGAGTCCCGCTCAGCTTAATGCTGATTCGAGAGAAAGCTAAAAGCCTTTATGAAGACTTTAAGAAGAAACACGGAGAAAAATCAGAGGGTGCATATTTTAATGCCAGCCGTGGCTGGTTTCATTGGTTCAAAGCTAGAGCCAACATTCACAATGTAAAAGTGGTGAGGCAGTGAGTGCAGATACGGTAGCTGCCTGGCAATTTCCTGAAATGCTACTAGAAATTATTGATGAAGGCACGTATTTACCCAAGCATGTTTTTAATATGGATGAGACAGGACTGTCCTGGAAGAGGATGCCAGACCAAAGTTACATCAGTAAGGAGGAAAAGTTGGTGCCAGGCTATAAAGCAGCAAAGGATAGGCTAACTCTGTTATTTGGTGGCAATGCTTCCAGCGATATGAAGCTGAAGCCTCTCTTAGTTTATCATTCAGAGAACCCAAGAGCCCTTTAAAACATAGCCAAGGGCTCTCTTCCTGTTGTGTGGAAGAGTAACCCCAAAGCCTGGGTTACACAGGCCATTTTCCAGGACTGGTTTTTCCACCACTTTATCCTGGAGGTAGAGAAATATTGCTTGGAGAAGGACGTCCCATTCAACATTCTTTTGCTGCTTGACAGTGCTCCGGGCCAACCCCCATTCATGGACAACTTTCATCCCAATGTCAAAGTAGTGCATCTGCCACCGAATACTATGTCGTTCATCCAACCTATGGACCAAGGAGTTATAGCGACTTTCAAGAAATATTATTTATGTCACACTTTTTGTTAGGCAGTAAAGGCAAGTGATGAATCAGGATCAACCTTGTGACAATTTTGGAAGGATTATAACATCTACAAGGCCATAAAAAACATTGACTTTGTTTGGCGTGAGGTTACGCCAGTCACCATGAATGGGGTTTGGAAGAACTTTTGCCCGCAATTTGTTCATGATTTTCTTGGATTTGAGAAGGTGGATGAGGAGTCCAAAGAGGTCTTCAGCAACTTAGTGGCCCTCAGTGAGAAGCTGGAGCTAGATCTGCAAGAGGACGACTTCATCGAACTCCTTGCTGTGCAACACGAGGAGCTTACTAATGAAAACCTGATGGAAACGGAGGCCCAGAGAAAGGACTAAGAGAGACGAGAGGAAGAAGTGACTGAAGAACTGAAGAGATTCACGATGCAGGAAATGGCAAAGGGATTTTCTTTATTTGAGGAGGCACTGTTAATTTTTGAGGCACAGGATCTGAACATAGAATGGTACACTAAGGTTGCAGCAGCCGTTCACAGTGCAATCCAGTGCTACCGTGTCATCTATGACGAGAAAAAAGAGCTACTACCTAGACATCACTGGATCGTTTTTTCAAGAGGGTAGGTAGAATTGAATCCAGCAAGGATTCCAGAACCTGTGCCATCAATGTCAGGCGTGAGTGAAATTGCAGCTTGCCCTCCATCTCCTATTGCTGACAATCCTTCAGCTCTACCATCTCCCACCTCCTCTCCCTCCTCCAGTCAGTAACTCTTCTTGCCTGTTTACTCGATGCCAGCCCCTGTATGCCAGCTGTTGTACAGTACTACTGTACTTTTCAAAGTACTGCACTGTAAGATTAAAAATGTTTTCTTTACTTTTGTGTTTGTTTTTTATGTATTATTTGTGTGAAAAGTATTATAACCTATTACAGTACAGTACTATATAGCCGATTGTGTTAGTTGGGTACCTAGGCTAACTTTGTTGGACTTACAAACAAATTGGACTTAACAGACGTGCTCTCAGAACAGAACTCGTTTGAACATAGGGGACTTACTGTATTTTAGCCAACCACTACTGTTCCCCAAATTCTCCGCCATCTTTTCCTACCATTCAACATCATCTTCTAGTCAACTTTTACAGAGCATATACCATGTTCTAAGCACTGTTTGGG
Organism: Balaenoptera ricei; assembly: GCF_028023285.1. NCBI lineage: Eukaryota > Metazoa > Chordata > Mammalia > Artiodactyla > Balaenopteridae > Balaenoptera > Balaenoptera ricei. The sequence continues at coordinate 67,069,761 of NC_082660.1, read as the reverse complement.
CTAAGCCCTGTGGAGGTGAGGGGTGCTTAGTCTTTTGAGGGTATCAGATATAAAGAAGTAATGTTTATATAAGGTGATAAACACAGAGGAGAGCAAAGTTCTTTGGGAACCAGAGAAGGGAAGAGACAAATTTTGTTTGGGGTGGGAAGAATCAAGGAAAGTGTCAGGGAGATTTTGAGTAGGGAATAGGAGAGGGAGATGAAAGAGAAGCTGGAAGGGGGAAGAAGGGAAGGAATAGGGGAAGGGGAAAGAGTGGGGAGAGGCATTCCAGGCAGAGAGAATATCAAGAGCAAGACTCCTGGAAGCAAAAAATGGTCTAGCATATTAATGAAACAGAGAGAGTTAGAATATTAGGGAGTATAGAGGGGAGGTGAAGAGAATGAAAGGAGAATACAACTTGAGAAGTTGAGTATTGATTGAAAAGGGTGTTATATGCAAGGAAAGTTGTCAGGCCTATGATTCTGTAGCAGTTGTTTAGATAGACTGGAGTAGGGAGAGACTCATGGCATCTCATGAAGTTCCTTCAGCCTGGAATGCCTTTCTCTCCTCTATACTTTTCCATCCTCACCTCCTGAAAGACCATCCTTCAAGTCCATCTCAAATGCTGCTGCTATTAGTGAAGCCTTCACTGATTTCCCTCCTCTCTAGAAGTGGAATAATTTCTCTCCATTTTGAACTCCTGTAGAAACTTTTTGCCTCTCTTTCAGTGTATTATATATTTATTAGAATTTGTCTATGGCTTGTTTTCCCCCATAGACTCTGAGCACCTTGAGAACATGGATCTAGTCTCAGTCACCTGTCTTTTCCACTACAGTTTCTGGTACACCACCACGACCACAGGTAGTACATAGTCAATTTGTTGAATTGATTTAAACTGGTATTCCAGAGATCAGCACTACTCCAGTCCTAAAGGCTATGTTGTCCCAGGTCCATAGGCAGAAATATGATATACTTTCTTTCCTTGTTTTTTTTTTTCAGCTGGGAAAGGCCAAGGACAGCCTCCAACACAAATGCTCGTGTGGGTCATCTAGACTGGGAGTATAGAGGGGAGGTGAAGAGAAGACCTGAGCCTTAAAGGCCTTTGGGCAAGAGCATGGCAGCCTACTGGGACAGGATCTATGCGCCCCCTTCAGGCCCAACTGAGGGGAAGGCCAAGTAGGAGTGGTTGCTTTTCCACTTTAAATGAGCATTTTCTTGCTTCAAAATACCTGTCTCCATGCTAATGTTAGATCAGTGCCGTTACACACTGTATGATTTACCATGATCAGCAAAGCAACTTATTGTACATTATTCCAAAAGTGTTAATCAATTTTAGCTCAAAATAGATTTTAATAACCCCACAAAATTTGCTATCTTAAAATGCTGATCAGTTGGGAAGAGCTAAAGCAAGCCCAGAGCTGTTTGTATTGTAGCTATAAAAAATTATAATCCCTCTCACGAATCATCTTTTATAAGCAGCCAAGCTATAAATAAATAAAAATGTAGGAAAATACATACCTTTAAGTTGTGTCATTTAGAGCTGAGATTTGAAAAGTCATAGGAAAGGACTGAAGGATTGTCTGCTCAGGATTTAGCCTTCTAATTCCGTAGAAAAAAAAAGCCCAAATAATTGATAATCATTAAGTTATTATCTAATATAGTACCTCTGTTAGTATCTAAGTTAGTATCTATGATATTCAGTTTGCCCTTTTGAAAAAAATAAGGGAGTTCCCTGGTGGTCTAGTGATCCCTGGTCAGAGATCCAGCCACACCGTGCGGCCCAGAAAAAGAAAAAGAAAAAAAAGAACCTAGTAGAACCAACCTTACAAGGTGATTGTTAGTACAAAATGAGATAACTTCTGTAACTGTATCCAGCCCAGCACCTAGTGCTCCCTTCCCCTCCCCTTCCCAACTTATCAAGCTCCCATACCCCTCTCCACCTCTTCTTTATCTTTTGCCAAAGCATATTTCTTCTATTCTCAACCCTTTAAGATTCCATTTACTGCAGAGCCATAAATCCTGGGTGCTTGGACAGATTTTTCTGAGAGGAAATATATGTTCTTAGGGAAATAACATCCCACAGTAGAGTTACAGTGGCACTAATATGTCCCATGACACAGTATTCTTGTCATGTCTGACAAGACTGGATAATTCTTAATACTTAAGTGCATTGCTCCTGCATATATTTTATGGTACATTAATTTTTGCTGATAATCAATACTTGCCTGAGGCAGCTGTTCTTTATTTCATTACCTGAAAGGGGGTATAAGTATAGATCAGTAACTTGTGGAAACATATCTCTACAGCCTTGTTTTGGCCAGGGTTTGGAAGTGGTAAGAATAGAGGAAGCATTTGTGTTCTAAGAAAAAAACACCTGGTTTCTTGGTCTGGAGACTTGGGTTCCTTTGTTAGATCTGCCATTATGTTATTTTGTGACTTTATTTTATTTTTTGTTTCTCTGTGCCTTGGTCTTCCTGGTGATTAAAAACGGACTTCCTTTTAGTTATCCTTAGGCATAAGGGACAAGAAGCCACTAAATTATTGAAATCTACAAATAATTTGCCCCTTATCAAGTCCCTGCCAAGATACAATTAGTGGAGGGGTTAAAGAAGAGTAAAATGATACCTGAAGTTCTACTGAGTTCCTTTTTTAAAAAAGATACACAGAGTAATCCATGATGACAGTGTGATTCCATCTGCCCATAGGGTCCTCTCTGAAGCAGAGGCTCAACCATCTGATCTGTTCATTCGATTCCACCACAAATGAGCCCTCCTTGCCAAAGGATGGTGACTTTGACATTGTTAGCCAAGCATCTCTACCTTTTAGAAATCTCCAGCCCTTCTTTCTGTGTAAATACAACAAGTAAGCATCTCTTTCTCTTTTTCCTGACACCTGTGGTTTTATTGGCTACTCTCAAGTCAGGTCTTGTATAAAATGAGAAGAAAGTTGGGCAATTATGATATATAAATATTAGGGGAACCCAGGATCATCTAACTTTTAAAAAACTGAGTGATTGCCTAATACAGACTTCTTATTCTACAGATAAGGAAATAGGCCCAGATAGGCTTTAGGGTATAAAGATTGAATCATTTAAAACTGTCTTATTCCCGCAATGCTGGACCTACCTTTTATAGTATTTGCATGTTTTAGAGTAAGTGAATATACAGTTGAGATTCTTATAATAGCTGCTTGGCCATCAGTAAAGTAGTCTATGCTTTTTAATAAAGGGATGGATTCTTGGCTGAGGAAAAGGTCTAGAGAAAGGGGGTTTGGAATAAATAGAGATTTATAGATGCTGTAGTGGCACATGGTAGAGACCTCCACCTTGAGTGGCTGTGCCTCATATCATTTTGCATATACCTACCCTCCAGGTAGGTGGGCAGGACATGAGGGGCTATAGATATGTGTTCTATACACTAAAAATACCAGATAATGATGGGACGTTTTCCGAAATTCCAGATCTTCTTTGTAGTCACATTTAAAAATCCTGCTCTGGGCTTGGAGAAATATTTGTCAAAACCAGAGCTCAGGTCATGAAAGCCAAGAAACCATGGAAGGAATTCTCTACCTCTTTCATACTTAGCAGTCAAATTTTAAGCACAGAGAAAATATGAATGTGATGTGTATGTGTGTATATATGAATTGGCTTGTTTTTTTAAGAGCTTATGATCATCTGAATTAGAGATGAGACAAACAGAAATAAAGCCAATCTCCACATGTACACACCCCTTGTCTCAGGTTAGTCTGGGCTCTACTTTGCGTCCTTCCTAATTGAATGGCCATGATTAGGTTAAATGTATTACTATCTGGAAGAAGATGTAAGTTTGCCTGCTTCCTCAGATTTCAGTTTTGAATGGTATGGTAGCCTAGAGGGGACAGAAGGATCTAGAATGTATGAATGAAGTGTGAGTTTCCAAATTGACTTATATGGTAGCTATAAACTATGAAACAAAAACAATAGTGGCTATGAAGCCAGTCTGGAAATAGGTAAATTCCAGTGAACCTTTTAAAACCTCTCTAGCTGAAATGAGCTTAAAACAGAGAAGAAAATTTGATGACTGATATTATGTATTTGAAATGTGCAGGTTGGACGGCATTTGGACTTGGAATGAAACAATAAGAGGTTCCATTCATGGATAACCAACAAGATAAGGCTGTTGTTGCCTCAGCCAACGGAGAAAACACTATGATTAATGGGGTCAAGGAAAATGGTAAGGGAATTTAATTATGGTATGTAATATCTCTCCCAGTAGTCCTTTGTTAGTACTATAGATTTTCGGTATCCACAGAGCTGGGGCAAGTTAAGTCTAGGATGCCTCTGAGATAAGAGTTAATCCTAAACTTTATTCCACCAGATTTCTAACTGGACTAGAAGGGTCTCTAAGAGGTATCGAATCCAACCCCTTTGCTCTCCCAAATCATCTCTATCAAATGGATACTTAAGTTCCTCTAAATTCCTGGTGAATTAGAAATATGCTCTGATGTGAAGCTTGGAATGTTTAGACTCAGTAGGAGCTTCCAAAACATAGGTGAGGTCTGAAGGATAGGACTATGCCTCATAGTTCAAAACCATGAATATATCCCATCTGAGCATTTTCCCACCCTGAAAGCTTTGACTTTCCAGTTGATCAAGCAATCCAATTTTTTCCTCATTTCTGAGGAGAGTGCTGTGTATGTCTGAAGAAAAAGCTGAACCTAAAAAAATATTATTTTTCACTCGCATGAATGTTCAATATAAAATCAAGGTTGTTCTTTAACTCTGTAGTTTCTACTTCTAAAGTTAGAGAAGCTGAAGCTTAGATTTTATATCATAAGATCAAGTACCAGAAACTGATCAAGGGAAAGAGAGTTAATGAGTCTGGTCTAATACCTTTAACTTTATTTCTGTCATTTTTTCTCCTTTTCTCTAGATTCAGAGGACCAGGATGTGGCAATGAAGTCATTTGCAGCTCTAGAAGCTGCTACACCAATCCAGCCTATACTGGTGGCTCAAAAAGAGAACCTGATGTATCCCAGAGGTCTCCTGCCTCTGCCCTCTAAGAAGCCCTGTATGCAGAGCCCTCCCTCTCCTTTGGGCCTGATTGAAGCACCTGAGCATGCTGCTAATAGTGCTTCTGTGAATGCCATCTCTCTTACATCTGGTGTTGCAAAAGGCCTGAACACATGGTCACTGCCCAATGAGTGTGAGAAAGCTCCATTTGCCATAATGGAGCCTGCAGGCATGTCAGCTCTGAATGGGGAGTGCCTCATGCAGCCAAGCCGGACTTGCTTGGGCTGCTTCATGGAATCCAAGGATGCAGTAGATCCTGAGCCAGGGATCAGTCTAAAAGTCAGTGATCTAAATAGGGATTATGAAACTTGTGCAGTCTCTGATATAGGGATTCAGTGTATCAATGCTGGAGAAAACATGAAATACGGAGAGCAGCTGCTCTCAGACCAGCTCCTAGGCTTCCCACTGCACAAATCAAGGGCAGGAGATAGACGAGAAGCCGAGAAACCTGACATTGACTTGGAGGACCCAGCTCAGAAAAGTTATTATGAGGCATTACTATTAGATAAGTGCAATACGGAAGAGGCTTTGCTGGCAAATTCCAATCAGGATTGGGGTTACTTTGAGACTTTTATTAGTGAGAGTAAGATTGAACTGCTTGACCTCTGTTCCAAGAATGAGCTGTCTGTCAACCTGTTCTCTGAAGAAGATGTGGATAACTACATGTTCGATGATGATGAGTCAACACTGGGCAGTGATGTCTGCTCCCTGAAAATTCGATATGAATCCTTCCAGGACAACGTTCGAGACAAAACCACCCTTTTGATGCAGGAGGATGCCCAATTCAACTTTTTTCCCAGTGTCTTCACTACCTGCCCCAAGCGGGAGTCTAAGAGTGGGGCCCTGAAGCAGAGCAGTGATCTTTCCCAATTCAAGGTCCCTGATGTGAGCATTATCTGGGGGGAGGAAGATAAAACCTTGGACAAGAAGAAAGGCAAAGAAGAAGGCCAGGAAGACAAAGGTGTAGAGAAAAAAGATGCAAAGGATAATGGAGAAAAATCTGCCTTAAATAAACCATGCAGTGGACCTGAAGTAGGGCAATTTAAGAATCCAAAGCAAGGCCATCTTGCCAATTCCTTGGAGGCATCAGGGAATTTTAGTGATGACAGTTCCTTCATTGAGGTCTCTTATGATGCCATGGGGGAGATCAAGGACTGTAGCCGCTATATGGCTCGGGACACTAATTCTGGCAGCTCCTCCTCCCAGCAGAATTATGGGCTGCGAGCCAAGAGAAAAGTCAGGTATAGTGAAGATTATCTGTATGATGTTGACTCACTAGAGGGTGAAAAAGTAAATGAGAGGAAGGAATGGCTGCCAGGTGGTTGTAAAGAGGAAGATGATGATGAATGGTGTCCCAAAAAGAGAAGAAAAGTAACTCGTAAGGAGCCCCCTGTTATTATCAAATATATCATCATCAATCGTTTTAAAGGTGAGAAGAACATGCTGGTGAAGTTGGGTAGGGTGGATGCCAGTGAGACAACAGTGAATTTGAGTGAGTCGCAGCTCAACAAATATGCCAAGCTGGCCCCCTTGAAGGGCTTCTGGCAAAAGAAGAAAAAGCAGAGAAACAGCAATTCAGACTCCAACAAAACACCCTTATGCCAAAAGCAAAGCTTTGAACCAGGTAGCTTTGAGGTGTCATTCCTGCCACCTGCTCGCAAACGAAAATCTAAACTTGGCAACAGGCACAGGATTCAAAGAATCCCATCCATGGAAACTTCAGCAAATGGTAAGCAGGTTTCATTCTGCAATGATGAGAGGCAAGCTAGTAGTCGTAAAGAAGATGGAGGCCTGAAAGGTACACTGAAGTCAGCACCTCTGGCTGCCCCCGGCCGTGCAAATGGATCACATTTAAATGACATCACAGGCCCTGACTCAGTGAAAGTCAAAGCCCAAGATGCACAATTTAAGGGGCCAGAGAGGAAAGTGCTCAACAAAATCAAATTTAAAAGTGAAGCCAGGTTAAAATCCAAGAAAATCAAAGCTGGGCAAGAAAGCAAGCCAGTTGTTCAAATGACCCCTCTTTTGGGAGACCAATCTTCCAAAGCTAATTCAAAGAATGAAGCTATTCCTGGGACCTCAAATGGTTCACATCTATCTGAATTTCATGAGACAAAGGTTGCTAAGAATTCTACTTTCCTACCAACCACCTGCTCTTCTGAAATGCCTCTATCATCTGATCCTGTTGCCAACAATATACCTGTTATCCCTGGAGGGTATTTGCAGACATTGTTAGATGCTTCTGACTTGTCAAATAATACTGGCATTTCATACTTCACTCAGCATTCTCCAGAGCAAAATGAAGTCAGCCTCACTCAAACAGAAAAATCATTTGTACCTCTCCAGCCTGCCCAGGACTGTGTGCTTTCCTCGCCTTCTGAGTCTGAGCTGCTTCAATCATCCCAAAACTTCAAAATGGAATCAGGCAACTATGGAAATGTGTGGCCCAACAAACCTACTTCTGGCTCCCAGGAATTCATGGCTGCAGTCTCAAGGGAGATAGCTCCAAACCAATCATGTGAATTTGGAGTCTCCCAAGTAGTTTCCATGGAAAATAACCTCACAGCTACAACATACAATCCGGTCTGCCTCAACAGTGGTGGCAGTAGTTGCAACAAGGTCCTGTATGCCTCTGTGCAAGACACCCAGCTCTCATCTGATGACTCTTATCAATTATGTCACTTTAATAATGGAGAGATCTGCTTTCCTTTCCAGCAGGGTCCAGTGAATATGGATGATGGGCGGCTCTTTAGCTTTGATTCCATGGCCCCACTCTCTGTCAACTCAAGCAATTATTGCTCCTTAAGCTTGAAGTCTTGTGAAAAGGATGGTGATGATGATATCACTGATGACTTCCTGGCCCACTGCAGCCCCAAGCTGGTGATCCAGCAGAGCATTGATGAAATAGCACCACTAAAGGAGTCCACTGACCTCCTGGATATCTCCAACTTCACTCCTGACAAATTCCGCCACTCTTCCCTCTCAGAGATGTCCCCACCTGACACCCCCAGTCTTTCCCCTCAGATTACCAGATGTGAGAATATCAAGACACTAGGAACACTAAAGGGGTTCCAAGAGGGTGCCCCAGGAATACTGGGCAATATGGAAAAAATCAAATGGGACTGCAGTACCCTTTCACGGCAGGTCCAAGTGGATGATGGATTTACTTTAAATAACCATCAGTTTCAGTTCCATATGTTCAATGATGAGGATTCTGTCAGCCTGCTCCAAAAAGCCCCTTGCTTATCAGCGTTTAATGATCCATCTGGTCAAATGAGTACCGACAACAAGGTGTCAAAATCAAGAAAGAAAAGCTCACCCAACAAGAGTGGGGCTATGAACCAAAGCTCTTCTCAGAAAAACAACAGGAAAAAAACCCCCAAAGCCAACAACAAAGGGATTGAAAAACCACCTGGCAAAACCTCCCGCCAGGTCCCTAAGTCAACAAAGAAAGGGAAATTCATGGCTGCAGTCAATGGAGAGAAAATGCAAATTGGCATCGGTCGTGGAGGAGGCCAAATCAACAGCATATCCTCCACAGGGAAGACTTTGGCTGAATGTATCCAACATAGTGGCCCTGTGGCCTCTATGAAGATGCCAAGTCAGAAGGGACTTTCTGGAGATTGGTCTTTGGGAAAGGAGAGCAGCCCAGGCTGGAGTGACATGAGCATGGGCACCAACACCAACAACCTTCTGGATGATGATCAACGGGAATTTCAGGAGCCTTCTTATATCTTGTCCAACATTGCCTCTGGTATGGCAGATGTGCAGAGATTCATGATGGCCTCCATGGAGCCCCTTTGCGAACCCATGGAGCACCATGGAGACCCCAATATATTCTACTCCCCTGAATCCAATAGTCTAAAATTAAAAACCCTCAAAATATTGGCTGGGACACCACAGGAATCTAAGAAAAAGGCCAACAGTGGCTCTCCAGGAGCCACTAAGAATCACAGGTCCATCAAGGGTGTGAGTAAAAGCAATGGGAAAGCAGCGATAGGTGATCCTGGTCGTGCAAGCATGCCTGGTTATAACGAGGACTCTCGCTCTGCCTTCTTTGATAAAAAGTATAATAACCTGAGCACTTTAGGCAATAATGGACCGACACACAAAAAGTTATATCGCCACAAAACCAGCTCCAAGGCCCTGAGAGATGAGAAGTGTAAGGGAAAGCGTATGGAGCGAGAACAGGTCCACAAGGATGAGGCTGGGACAGCTTCTTTTGAAAAACTGAGGTAATACTGCACCAAAATGGCTGAGATGATGCACCCTTAGCTTTCCTACTCTGCTAAGCCCGCAGTCCCTCATTTTTTTCCCTCTTGAAAGCAGTTTGCATGAAAGAAACTGTCCCATTCCCTTCTTTTTCAAATTAAAACAAAAAGAAAAAAAGTGCATGAAAATCCCAATACCTCTAAGCCACACAAAAGATTGGGCAATTTTGTAGTGGCTTGACTAGGGATAAATTCTGACAAGGCTACTTTTTCTGCTAGTCAGCATTAGTTTTTACTTACTGAGAAAATACAACTAAAATATGCTCTTGAATGACTTGGGGAAGGGAAGGGCTTTGCAGTGAGAAAATTTTTGAATAACAGAATTTAAAAGTTATATAGACAAAAATGCCAAGATCATTTAAGCAAAAAGAGCATAATTTGGAAAACAAAATCTCATCATATGGCAATTAGGAGTGCTTTCTAGTGGCCCCTGCTATTTGTATCTTTTTCTGCATCGTACGGCATCTAGTATGATGTAAACACATTTAGGTTGTATGATCCCTTTGTGGGACATACACTAAAGCTAACTAAGATGGCATAAATTGTTTGGTTTTTCTGCAGGGATTCCGACTACAATCTCCTAAAAGCAGAAACAGCATTTTGGGTTTTACCTGTGTTTGAAGAAGAGACTCCCATTTTCCAGAAAGACATTTGATGTTTGTGTTTTATTTCTTTCAAAATATGCCTTGTGGTATGTATGTTGACATGTAAGTGCTTAAAGAAAAGAATTTTAAAGTGTGGGAATAAGTCTTTGGAAGCAAACTTTAATCTGATGTTCTATGTAAAAGACTTTAGAAGTCATACAGTTGCACAAAGTAGTTTATGCACTGTTTACCCAAGGGGAAAGGAAGTAAAACATTGTGCCAAACTACAAAAAAGTGACTGTATTGTATATATTTTTACTTCTATATCAACATTTGGTTGTGAGTATTTGGGGAGCTTGTCCCTGTTAATTTACTAGAAACATTCCAGTGATTCTTGCTATTAACCACCCCCACTTATGTGGATAGCACCTGTAGATCACAGTGGAAAAATATGTTGTGTTACACAATTTACCAAAACTTAAAGGATACTGTTTGAAATGTGCCAAATTTCCTTACCTCATCTCACAGATTCACCCCACAGTTTAAAGCTCATTAACTAAGTTTTAAAAAATATATATATAAGCATACATACATTATTTTAAAAATTTAATTTCTACTGTCCTGTGTGGAAACATGAACCATTAAACAAGGCACAATAAAGGTTTGTTTGTTCCATTGTATAAGGGTTAAAGTGTTGGAAAAGTCTGGAAGTCACAACAGCTAAGTCCATCAGGGACCCAAGTATATGCATTTACAGAAACTTTTACGAGGAAACAAAACAGCTGCTTTAAAGTTTGTTTTCTAAAAGCAAAATCTGTAGCTGAAAATTATTTAAAGTGCAAAGTTATATTGCTGATACTTTATATCTCAGTTTTATATATTTTATAATAGTCTGGGATAAATTATAAAATAGCTATAAAATTAACACTAAGATAAATGAAGTACATAGATTGCTTTTATTTAAGTAGTTTCCTAAATGTTTTATTCCAGTTTTGTCAAAAGTGCACTCATATCATGGCTTTAGTGTTAAGTGTTTAATCTTGCAATGCCAATGTCATTTAAAGAAAATGTTAAGGCATCTCAGTTTGACACCTATGAATCACATTCGATAAGCTGAACAATTTGTGATAACAACTAATTGGGGCCATATATACTTAGTCTGAGGATAACTAGTATTTGATGCCACACACTAAACTTAATTCCCAATCTTTAATATAAATTTTTGAAATCACATTTTTTAATTCAAGCCCTTTCCCTTTTTAAAAAATTTCACAGCTTCAGCATCCCTCGCGACTAGCTTTTTCTTCCCCTTTGTTCACCACTTGACTTCTAACATTTGATCTATTTTCCTTGCACAGTTGAAGGCCTGTGTGTCTGATGACTGATGCATTATGGCACAGATGAGATAATGGATGTGAAAGCGCTTTGTAGATCGTAAAGTGCTATGCAGATATAGGGGATTCATATTATTAATATTGTTGGTTGTTGTTGTTGTTACTCTTACTATTCTTACTAATATTGTTACTAACCTATTAACTTGTGAATATATAGGCTGCGGGTGGGAGGGTGGAGAATAAGTGGGTGGGGGAAAAGGGAATTTTAAAAAAAGGGAAGATGTTTCAAAAGGAAAAATTTAAGCAAAATATGAACCTACCTAGTCATTGCCACCTAAATATATTCACAAACAGAGAAGCAACATTTGAAAGTAGTCAGAGAGAAATGGAAGGAAGCCTGTCATATATATAAGTATACACACTTCCCAGTCCATGATTCCTTTTACCAGCCAGCTCTACTACTTACTGCTAGGTAGTAAAATGAACAAGCCTGTGTTCTTGATGGTGTGATTGTGTATGTCTGTGGGAACAAGTGAGTGAAGAGCATTTCATGAGGCTGCTTCAGGCCTATTCCTAGGCTTTGTGTGTGTTGAGTCCTGGAAAATTACTTAATGGAAAGGCACCGGGTGCAATATGTCTCCTGCTCTACAGCAGCCATCCAAAAGGGAAAATAATCAAACTGGAACATTTTCTTCTATTTCTCCACTCTGATAGCTAGCTGTTTTTACTAAATGCTATGGCTGGTTCCTAGGAACTGGTCTTTGTTTTGTTTTCGTTTTTATTTTTCTGTTTTGCAGCTGAATTTAGTTTGGAATAACCAACTCTGCCTGTACTGTGATCCCCAAGACTCCAGATCTCAAAGTCACCTGTTAGCTTACAGGAATGGAGTGCTCTCTATGTAATCAAAAGGTGGCAGTCAAATAAGGAATAAAGAAAATGTTCCATGAGTACAATGTGTTTTATAAAAATAAATATGGGAGCAGTTGTCCCAGTTTTTCTCAGTATCAGTTCACCTTTGGAGAACGGGGTGAGGTGGGGTAGAAGGACAGCCTGAAACCGTTGGAAATAAACAATTTCCTTGTCAGAACTTGCTATCATGAGTCCTTTGGAATGGATACTCTTTCATTTGCTCCTATGGAGCCCATTAGGAGCCAATTCTAGGACATGGTTCATCCCTTTCTCCAAAGAGAATTGCCATTTTAAAGTACCTTTTTTCTTGGCCTACAGTGCATTATATGTTTTTAAGATTAAATTAGTGATTTGTAACCGATCATTTTGTACCAAAATGTAACAGGAAGCTGAGTTTGAGAAATGAGCAACAGGATAAGGCAGAAGATGACTATTCTCTTAATTGCACTTAATATCCCTCTCAGTACATTATGTTCTGAGTTCTTCAGTTTTTAGGGCTTTGTTGGTCCTGTCTCTGCTCTCACAATTCATTTTCTTCCTGTAACAACATAGTAGGCCTGACTTTTTGTAGATCCCTTATTCAACCAGCTGCCTTAGTGGAGTGAGGACCAGTGATAGAAAAGTAGTGTTTTGCCCTATCGTTGATATCTCAAGTCAGCTATATGGAATTTTCCTTGGTCTGAAATCCCTGATTGCCACTCCCTTCTAACCTGTTCTCTCTGAGAAGCTGCTTCCTATGAATTCCTCCCCAACAGAATCCCATTTAATCTTACTTTCCTGGGAATGGTATTCTCCCGTATTCTCCTTACTTAATTTCAATTCTTGATCTTAGAATTTTTCTTCTTTTATAATCTTATATTCCACCTCCCCAAAGTGTCAGACTATAAGAACCTTAGCCAGGGTACTTTCTTCCAGAAGTTCAGGTGGAAACCTTCTCACTCTTAATTACTTTTAATTGCCTTGGCTTCTTTCAAATCTAATTTTAAACATGCACACACACATACACACACATGCACACACACATGCAGAATTATATTGCATGACTAAGGAAAATTGGAAACTCCTTTTCCTTGAAGATCTATAAGAATAGATCTGATCCCTTTCTGCCCTGGTTAGTTGCTGGACCATGTGGAGCAGGGTGCTGAAACAGTGGCCTTGACCAAGGTTCTTCGAGACTTTGGGCGTTATGTTTGGTCTGTGATAACTGGCTTGAACCAGTGGCCTCTCCAGTATCTCATATACCAGCTTCTTCACATGCTGCTTCCTCCCTGCTTTCTCTTCTGACTTGTTACTTTGTGCAATTATGTGTTAAGGCCTTACCTTTTCCTAAATGTTTTCAAACCTCCAGCACTACCTTGACCATCACTTCTTTAGCCATCTCCCTGAAGTCCTTGGTGCTAGGTGGGCTTTGTGACAACTTTCACCTTCTCTGACCTTTTTTCTTGCTGGGAAGCATCTGTATGTGTGCAGGCGGGATGGGGGGGGTAAGTGTGTATAAAAGAGAGAGAAGCATAAAGGATGCTCACAAGCTGTAAACAACTCTGGCTAGCATCCTTTGTCCTGTTATGTGAGGTTCTGCAGTTGTAGTGAATTTCCATTTTAGTGAGTTCTAATTAGCATCTACTGCCTAAAGGAGAAAAACCATATCCAAGGACCTCTTAACCAAGCTTGCTCTTACCAAGCTGAACCAGTCTAATGCAGATCTGCCACATCTTCAATTTACAGATGCTCTCAGAACAGTTCCAAGAATTACAGAGAGCTAAGTTTCTGCGCTGAAGAGAATGGAGCACTAGCTAGTACTAACTATTGCTAGAACTAGAAGTATTTGTTTTCCCCTGTATTATTGAGAAATTATCTAATTTAAGGAGTTTTTGTTTTCATTTAGAGATTTTTTAAGTGACTAACCATCACTACAGGAGTATGTCCTTTTTACATTTTCTAATCATAAAATTCACTAAGCCCATCATTATGTTTGGAAGATTTAGTACCAAAATCAAATATTTTTAGTAACAAATAGGGATCTTGTCAACACAGTGTAGGCCTGGGATTTTGTAAAGGTTTCTCAAGGACCCAAATAAGAGAGAAAAGATTTTAGGTGGACTGTTTAACTTGGGAAACACTGTCATCAGCTTGAGAGTCCTCAGCCAGCATGGTATTATTTTGATGGCAGTACTCAGGCTACCCTTTAAGGCACATTTTTCACTCAGAGCATTAAACAGTAGCTACAGTCATGAAGCAGAGCTCCTATTGCAGCTACATGATACTTGAGATGTACTCTTGGTTTCAGAATAATAACTAAGAGGTAAAACATTGGAGAAGGACAATGTAAAACAGAGAGTTAGTACAAAGTTTAAGGTGTGAATGAGGCTTTAAAATTGGTATCTGAGTAAATAGATGCTAAAGAAACACTCATCAACATGAGATGGAAAGGATGCATCTAGTAGAAAGACATCCCCTTCAAAGAGAAGAAAAGAGATATTTAAATCATTTTGCCTCTTTGAGAGATGTCTAGTTTTATAACACAAAAGAAAAGGCTTAGAATGAAAACTAGAAGAGGCCTTTTGTTTTTGACTCCCAGTGAAGGAGGGTAGAAAGCTTGAGATGCTCTACTGGGATACCTGTAGCACTGACTAGAGTTTGCTGCCTACAGAGTTTTGAATGTACTAGTCCTTAATTTAATTTTCATAAAACTGAATGCACCTCTTTAGTAAGTTACTGATTTATGGTGCTAAATAAAATGATTATCCCCATTTTTTTCTCCTTTCCCAAGCCCCTTAAGCATTTAAGAAAATTTAAAATAAAAGTGTTAGAGGTCCTTTTTATGAATGTAACCTAAGTTTCTGTTTGACATATGACACTGCAACTTTAAAATGTTAGGAAATTATTTGCCTTTTTCTTTTAGAGTTAAGCTTTATAAATAATCTGTAGAGTCAATTGAATAAAGCTTAAGGATCACTCTTAAGACGCCTACAAAATCTTGTATATTTTTAAGTGTGCCAATTTGTAACATATTTTGTAAGTGTATATTTTTCTTAGAAAAGTGCTGTGAAGTGTCTGTATGTGAGAATTTTCCTTTTTCTGCACCACTAGGTGCTAATAAAAGGATATTTACTTCAAAGTTTCTGGTTTTAGAAACCACAATACAAAGAAAAAATACACTTTTGTTGGGAATTTTGTAACACAAAACATGTTGTGGAAGAGTGTAGTGATCTTGTGCAAAAGAAAATGAACATTTGTGAGCTTCTTGCTGTTTTATAGATTTTCTTGTAAATTATTCTTGTAACACCTCTGGTTTTGTTGTTCTTGTTGCAAAGGTTTTAAATATTTGTGATTGAGTGTATGGTGAAACTGTCATAATGTTACCTAGCTGAGTTTTGTTATTGTTTATGGAATAAATAAAAAAGAAAAGTTTAAAATACTGCTTTAGAATCATATGTAACAGAAACCAGCCATTTCTAATTAAATTCTATGTCCCAAATAAAAAGTTCTTCATTGTCTAGAGCAGTGTTTCTCAAACTATCTGTGGTGAGGGATCAATTTTTTCCTCCAATCCATCACAAACTAATACTATTATAAAACACAATAAGAATGAATGTTTTTTAAAGTGAAATTTTAAAAGATATGCAAAATAAAAGCTCTCATGTACTCAATTCAACATGTACAATTACATTTGAAAACAAACATAACATAGGGAAAAAGAAAAGAATAGCAAAAACTTAGTACCCTGTTTAAGACAAGTCCACTGATCAATGTCAAATTGCCGTAGAAGGTTCTAACCAAGCTTTGAGTAACACTTCGAGTAGGAACATCAGCATTACCATCATCTGGGAACTCATTAGGAATGTTGAATCCCAGGCCCTACAACAATTCTACTGAATCAGAATGTGAATTTTAACAAGATTCCTAGGTGATTTGCGTGCATGTTAACATTTGAGAACCACTGGGCTAGAGTTTTGTGCAGAGGATTTTTGCTGCCCCTCAAAAATTTGGGGATCATTTTCTAGTGTGTCCAGTCTTCAAAGGACTTAGAACAAATGATGTCCTTGTTTTGTGATCCAGACGGATTCTGCAGACATGCAGTCCTCTCAAAGTGTCAAAGCTGTTTATTGAAAAGTAATAAATTTTAATTTGCCTGTTATCCAAAAGATGTCAGATTTTCCATAATATCCTTTAATGGGACTTTCTCAAGTTCTAGCCTCACTGTGCTCAGTATTTTAATGTTGGCTATGTCTAGGCAAACTGGACTTTGCTTCCAAGTACCCAGTCCATGTGAGCCACCCATGAGAACCTAGAGTCCTGGCTAACCACAAGAGGGTCATTGTGGCACACAAAAGCCAACAGCCACTTCTTTGGTTTTAAATATCATTACTCAAAGAAATTGAAAAGGGACTTCCCTGGCGGCACAGTGGTTGAGAATCCACTTGCTAATGCAGGGGACACGGGTTTGATCCCTGGTCTGGGAAGATCCCACATGCCACGGAGCAACTAAGCCAATGTGCCACAACTACTAAGCCTGCACTCTAGAGACCGAGGGCCACAACTACTGAGCCCGTGTGTCACAACTACTGAGCCTGCATGCTGCAACTACTGAAGCTCGCGTGCTTAGAGCCTGTGCTCCGCAACAAGAGAAGCCACTGCAATGAGAAGCCTGCACCCCGCAACAAAGAGTAGCCCCCACTCGCCACAACTAGAGAAAGCCCTCACGCAGCAGCAGACCCAACACAACCAAAAATAAATAAAAATATATATTTAAAAAAAAGAAATTAAAAAATGTGTATGAGAAAGTGGCCCCCTATTCTCACTTGATGATCTCATTCACTTCCACCACTTCAACTACCACCTAGATTGCCACAAACCTCTCCTGAGTTCCTGTGCTATATTTCCAGTTATAGGCTGGTTATCTCCACTTGGACATTCTGCAAGTTCTTCAGACCTATCTATTCAAGATCATTTCAAAGTCCCTTTATCCTCTGAGTGTGTTCTAGCTCAGTGAATGATGCTGCCATTCATCCAATTAGTGACCCAAGCCAGAGAGCAAAGTTCACCAGCAATTCCTTTCTCTTCTATCCTCACATCCAATTGGCCACTCTCAATTCTCCTGCCTTTCTATGCCCCCCTCCCATTGACACTGCCTTAATTCAAGCTTTCATGGTGTTTCCCTGGACTATTGCAACATTGTCCTAATTCAGTGATTTCCAGACTTAGATTTCACACCTGGGAAATTTTTAAATATGGAAAAAGAAATGGAGAAGGGAGTCTCTATAGTCACCAACTTTTTATTTTGCTAAGTAAAGACATTTTAAAAAATAAAACTTTTCATTATCATTTCACAGAAGATCATTTTAACACCAAAAGGCAATCAGACAATCCTTTATTTAAAATGCACTATATTGTCTTTTTCTCTTCGCCAGGGACTATGAAAGACTGAAAGCAACCTCTGAAGCCATTACTTTCAAGAGTAAAAAGAGATTTGGAGTTGCTGGATTAAAGAAGTGGGGGATGATAGAGAATGAGGGGCAGAGCAGTTAAAGCCCCCAGAATTGGACCCCTCTAATGTTATGAGGTTTTGTTTTTCCCAATTTCTATGAGTTCCCTGTGTGATGGATATCACAAATGAATATTCTTCACTCTGTTCAGGATTCAGAGGTGTATTCTAGAGAACGTGGCCCTAGAGAAAGGTTCCTCTTGAACTAAATTAATGGCATGGTTGGAGTGGATAAGTGGTTCCATTCTTTTCCCAGTGGTTTCACATTCCTTCTTTTCCCTCTTGGCCAAAGTTGAGATAGTACCAGAGCTTAAGGGGAAGATGGTAAGTCCTTTGTCTAAAGACATTTGATCTGCCTTGGAGTTGAGCTTTAAATGGACTTAATTTGGGAAAGAAGTGATTATCACACTGCTTTAATACAGTATTCTATTTAAAATAATTGGAGTTGTAGTTATTAAATTTTTAAGGCCACATACCACTTTAAGAATCTAATGAAATCAATGGGTCTTTGCCCCCTGAAAATGAGCATGCTCAAAAGTTTTCATAGAATTTCAGAAGATTCACAGGTTAGGAACTTCTGTATTAGGGACATGAATTCTCCAAAACATCTTCCTCACATCATAATGGAGTTTTAGTCTATCTCCTCCTCTCCACTGACCCAAGATAATAACTATCATTTATTTATTGTCTACTATGTGCAAGGCACTTTACATGAATTATCATTTCTCACAACAATTCTGCAAGGGAGGCATTTGCTCTATTTTACATTTAAGAAAATTGGGACCCAGAGAGGTGAAGTAAACTTCTTCAAGGTCACACAATGAATAGCCTTCAAAGACTTTTCACCAGAGCTGACAAAGCCCTCTGTGCTTGTCCCATCCAAGCCCATGTCTCTAACTCAAGACACTTATTTCCAGCATAAACTATATTGCCTATACCACTTCAGAAATATGATTATAAATATTAATACTGACATTAACAATTATTCAATAAATATTTGACTCTGTGTCAGATATTGTACTAGATGATAAGAAAACAAAAAATTTAAATACAGTTGACTCTTGAACAACATGGGTTTGAACTGTGCAGGTCCATTTATATGTGGATTTGTTTTCAGTAGGAGATACTACAGTACTATAGGATCGGAGGTTGGTTGAGTCCGCAGATGCAGAACCGCGAATACGGAGGGCTCACCGTAAAGTTACATATGGAGTTTCAGCTGGGAGGGGGGTCGGTGCCTCAATCCTTGTGTCAACTGTATAAAGCACATACCTTGCCTTCTAGGGGCTCGCAGATGAAGCAGAAAGGTACAATTTAATAATTTAAAAAGAAAAACACCCACTGGTCAGTTTAAGTTTAATAATCACACATAAAGTAACTACAGGTATACCTCAGAGATATTGCAGACTCAGTTCCAGACCACTTCAATAAAGCAAATATCGCACTAAAACAAGTCACAAGAATTTTCTGCCTTCCCAGTGCATATAAAAGTTATGTTTAACTATACTGCCATCTATTAAGTGTGTAATAGCATTATGTCTACAAAAACACAATGTACATACCTTAATTTAAAAATGCTAACCATCATAGGAGTAACATCAATAATCAATGATCACAGATCACCATAACAAATATGATAATGAAAAAGTTTGAAATATTGCAAGAATTACCAAAATGTGACACAGAGACACAAAGTGAACAAATGCTGTTGGAAAAATGGTGCCGATAGACTTGCTCAACGCAGGGTTGCCACAAACCTTCAATTTGTAAAAAATGCAGTATCTTCAAAGTGCGATAAAGCGAAGCTCAACAAAACGAGGTATGCCTATAATGATTTGCTGTCCTTAAGTACCCGAGAAGAAAAAAGTCTTCCATGCATTGTTATGGAGGGACTAATGTCACAAAATGCCACTCCCAGTAATCAATATCTCACCTTCCACCCTACCCCCTATTTTGGAATCGGAGTTGAGAATGAGCCGAGATCCACCACTTACTAGCTGCTAAATTCGTGACAAATTATTTTGATATCTCTGTATCCCAGAGTCTCTGCCAAAAAAAAAAAAAAAAAGGAAAAAACTAGTATAACAATACTATCACTGGGACTTCCCTGGTGGCGCAGTGGTGAAGAATCCACCTGCCAATGCAGGGGACACGGGTTCGAGCCCTGGTCCAGGAAGATCCCACATGCCGCGGAGCAACTAAGCCCGTGTGCCACAACTACTGATCCTGCACTCTAGGGCCCGTGAGCCACAACTACTGAAGCCCGAGCACCTAGATCTTGTGCTCCGCAACAAGAGAAGCCACCGCAATGAGAAGCCCGAGCACTGCAACGAAGAGTAGCCCCCGCTTGCCGCAACTAGAGAAAGCCGACGTGCAGAAACGAAGACCCAACGTAACCAAAAATTAATTAATTATTTATTTTTAAAAAGACTATCACTCCCATAGACTTATCATGGATTAAAGATCACACCTGTGAAGTCTTGGGACCAAGTGGGCAGTCAGATAATACTTAACATCTGCTATTTTTTAACAGATGTGTACAGGTATTTTCTTAAAGGTTCTTAATTTTGATGCCTTAGAAATCACTCCAGCATCTTACCCCCAAGTATTTGTCTTTTTATTAGGCTAAAAACTAAGTAAATTAGTAAAATCCTGTCTCAAAAAGGCTTTGATCTTTTTTGGAGAAAGATGCCATTTTTAAAAATGAAATTAAAAGAGTCATTATATTAAACATAATAATATGTTTTATAAATGCATGTGTGTAATAGTTCTATTAGAGTTAATTTATTATCAGTAGCAGAATGAAGTAGTTAAAAGTTATAAATTATTAATCAAGATACCTGGGTTATATTCCTGGTTTTGCCACTAAATTGGTTGTAAGAAAAACAAGTCACTTCCCTTCTGGGCCTCAGTTTCCCCATCTGGAAAATGAGGAGGTTGGGCTAGATGGCTTAGCATTTAAGAGCATGGAGTGTGAAGTAGACTGCCTGGGGTTGAATTCAATCGTCTCATCTTGTTAACAATAAGACTTACCTCAATTTCTCCATCAGTAAAATGGGAATAATTATGGTGCCTATCTCACAGGATTTGGGGAATAATTAAATGAGATAATGCATATAAAGCATTTAAAATAGTGGCTGGTATATATATATAAGATACTCAATAAACATTAGATATTATTATATTGCAGGGCCCTTCCTTTTAATTTAAAACCCATTATCTGGGCTGCTGTGGCAAAATTAGAAATTACTGAAGCAACTATGGACACTTGTTCATTAATCAATTAATTAATTTAACAAATTATTTTTGAGCACCTACTGTGTGCCAGGAACTATGCTAGGTACTGAGGATGCCAATGGTGAGCAAAATGGGACTTTGACTTTCTCCTCATAAAACTTAACATTAGTTTAAAAATCGCTTTGATTATGAACATATGATTTAAAACTGATAAGAGCTCTGAAGGAAAGGAACATAGTTTCATGAGAACCACTGACAAAGAAACCTGACCTGATACTGAGGCTTGCACCCTAAGAATGAGTAGGATTGACCTAGGTGAAGAGCAATATGGAGGTGAGAGTGGGGTATTTCCCAGAAACACCACATACAAAGGTCCTTTGGCAGAGAGAAGCCTGCAGTACTTAAGGAACTAGAAGATGGCCAGTGTGGTTGGAAAGGAGTAGAGATGAGGTCAGAGAGCAATGCTTCATGTGTTCCAATTTGGTCACATTTTAAAGGAATTTTAATTATGCAAATTTGAGAGTACAATACAAAATATTGAGAGTTGGACTGTGCAATTTTTGAAATAGTTCAAATTTAAAAATCATCAGCAAGACCATAATTAGTTTCAAAATGGGCAGGTATGTGAGATAATCTGTTATACTACTGCCACATTTTGATATTATTTTAGCCATTAAATAAAAATACCTTCCATCATTTGTCAGAATTATACCAACTTTGAATTAACAAGCCTTTCATGAACACACACACATAAAATGCAGATAGACCTCACTTTGTCTTTGGTTTTTCTTTTTTAATTCCACATATTTGATAACACAGAATATTTGTCTTTCTCTGTCTGACTTATTTCACTTAGCATAATACCCTCTAGGTCCACCTACATTGTTGTAAATGGCAGATTTTCATTCTTCTTTATGGCTGAGCAATATTCCATTGTGTGAGATATATATATATATATATATATATATATATATATATATATATATATAATCTTTATCCATTCATCTGTTGATGAATGCTTTGGTTGCTTCCATATCCTGGCTACTGTAAATAACACTGCTATGAACATTGGGGTGCACGTATATTTTCAAATTAGCATTTTCATTTTCTTTGAATATATACCCAGAAGTGGAATTGGTAAATCAAATGGTCATTCTATTTTTAGATTTTGAGGAACCACATTTGTTATTTGTGGACTTTTTGGTGATAGCCATTCCAACAGGTTGTGTTTAGGTTTCGGTCAGTTAGTAGTATAGTGATTCCGGCTGCTAGTACAGGTAATGATAACAGAAGTAATACTGCTGTGATTAATACTGATCATACAAATAATGGTGTTTGATATTGGGATATAGCGGGTGGTTTTATATTGATAATAGTGGTAATAAAATTACCACTATAGCTCATTGTGGTTTGGATTTGCATTTCTCTGATGATTAGAGATGTTGAGCATCTTTTCATATGGCTGTTGGCCATCTGTATATCTTCTTTGGAAAAATGTCTGTTCAGGTCTTCTGCCCATTTTTTAAATGGGTTGTTTGGTTTTTTTGATATTGAGTTGTATGAGCTGTTTATATATGTTGGATATAAACCCCTTTTAGGTCATATAATTTGCAAATATTTTCTCCCATTCAGTAGATTGTCTTTTTGTTTTGTCAATAGTTTCCTTTGTTGTGGAAAAGCTTTTTAAGTTTAATTAAGTCCCATTTGTTTATTTTTGCTTCCATTTCCTTTGCTTTAGGAGACAGATCAAAAAAATATTGCTATGATTTATGTCAGAGAGTGTTCCACCTGTTTTCTTCTAGGATTTTTATGGTTTCAGGTCTTACATTTAGATCTTTAATCCGTTTTTAGTTTATTTTTGTATGTGGTGTGAGAAAATGTTCTAATTTCATTCTTTCACATGTAGCTATCCAGTTTTCCCACTACCATGTACTGAAGAGACTGTCTTTTCTCCATTGTATATTCTTGCATACTTTGTCATAGATTAATTGACCATAAGCACATGGGTTGATTTCTGGGCTCTCAAATCTGTTCCATTGATCTATGTGTCTGTTTTTGTGCCAGTACCATGTTGTTTTGATCACTGTAGCTTTGTAGTATAATCTGAAATCTGGGAGCATAATATTTCCAGCTTAGTTCTTTTTTTTCCTCAAGATTGCTTTGGCAATTTGGGTTTTTTTTTGTGGTTCCATATGAAGTTTATGATTATTTGTTCTAGTTCTGTGAAAAATGTCATGGGTATTTTGATGGGGATTGCATTACATCTGTAGATTACCTTGGGTAGTATGGACATTTTAACAATATTAATTATTCCAATCCAAGAGCAAGGGATATCTTTCTATTCCTTTGTATCAGCTTTAATTTCCTTCATCAATATTTTATAGTTTTGAGAGTATAAGTCTTTCACTTCCTTGGTTAAGTTTATTCTAGTTATTTTACTCTTTTTGATGCGATTATAAATGGGATTGTTTTCTTCCTTTCTCCTTCTGATAGTTCATTATTAGTGTATAGAAAAGCAACAGATTTCTGTATATTAATTGTATTCTGCAACTTTACTGAATTCATCTATTCATTCTAATAGTTTTTTGGTGGAGTCTTTGGGGTTTTCTATATATAGTAATTGTGTCATCTGCAAATGGTGACAGTTTTTCTTCTTTTCCAATTTGGATACCTTTTATTTCTGTTATTTGTCTGGTTTCTTTCTGCTTGAGAGCTCATTCCACAACTTATCTCTTTCTGCATGCATTTAACAATAAACAGAAAGGAGAAACCAGGCTGCACCTTCCACGTTTTGCTTGGAAATCTACTCAGCTAAATATCCAAGTTCACTACTTACAAGTTTACTTTCCATCCAATGTCAGAACAAGTTTTCTGCCACTTTATAACAACGATCACCTTTCCTTCAGTGTCCAATAACTTGTTCATTATTTCCTTCTAAGTCCTCACCAGAAGCACCTTTAATGTTCGTATTTCTACCAACTGTCTCTTCAATGCAATCTAGGTTGTGTTTTAAAACCAAGCACCTCAAGATTCTTCCAGCCTTTATTACCCAATTTCAAAGCCATTTCTACATATTTATTTTTTTTACAGCAGCACCTCACTTCCCAGTACCAAAATCAGTATCAATTTCCTAAGGCTATTATAACAAAGTACTACAAACTGTGTGGCTTGGAAAAAACAGAAATTATTATCTCACAATTCTGGAGGCTAGAAGTCCAAAATCAAGTTGTTGGCAGGGACTTGCTCCTTCTGAAACCTGTAGGGGAGAATCCTTCCTTTCCTCTGCCTAGCTATTGGTGGTTTGTTGACAATCTTTGGCAGTATTTGGCTTGTAGCCGTGGTGCTTCAGTCCCTGCTGCCATCATCATGTGGAGTTCTCCCTGTGTGTGTCTCTGTCTCTGTGTCTCTTCTCTTCTTATAAGGACACCAGTCAGATTGGAATAAGTGTCCAGCCTACTCTGGTTTGACCCCATCTCAATGACCCTATTTCTGAATAGAGTCACATACTGAGGAGCTAAGGGTTAGTATTTTAACATATCTTTTGAAGAAACACAATTCAGCACAAACCATACATGATGATTGAAACAAAAAATTACAAATCCATCTGACACTCAATAATATTTTAAAGTGAGGAGGGTACAAGGACCTAAGTGGAAGTAGGATTTCTGCACCACAAATGAAGTGGTAAAACCCTGATATCAGCAAACTGTAATAAGTCATAAATGTATATTGTAATACCCAGAGCAATCACTAAGAAGGCTATAGAAAGTAATACACCCCAAAGAACTATAAATAAATAAAGATAGAATTGTAAAAATTGGTCAAGTAACTCACAGGAAGGCAATAAGAGAGAGACAGAAGAACAAGAAACAGTGGAAATGAACAGAAAATAAACAATAAAATGATAGACTTAAGCATTAACAAATCAACAATCATCTTAAATTTAAATGTTCTAAACACACCACTCAAAAGGCAAAGATTGGACAAGTAAATTTTTTAAAAAAGCAAAAACACAACCCAACTATGTACTGGCTACAAGAAACTCACTTCAAATTTAATGATATAGATTAAGTTAGAAGAAAAAGATGGAGAGAGATATACCATGTAAACATTAATCTTTAAAAAGAGCAGAAGTGCCTACATAATGTCAGATAAAGTAAACTTCAGAGAAAAGACTATTACTAGATACAAATAAAACCTTTACATATAATAAAAAGATCAATCCACCAAGAAGATTTAATAATCCTAAACGTGTACACATCAAAAAAACTAAGCCCCAGGATTCACAAAGCAAAAATTTATAGAGGTAAGATGGGAAATAGACAAATCTACAATTGTAGTTAGGAACTTCCATATCTCACTCTCAGCAATTGATAGAACTATTTACTACACAGAAAATCAGTAGGGATATAGAAGTACCAATCAACACTATCAACCAACTTAATTAGCACATATAAAATACTCTACCCCAAAACAGCAGAATACACATTTTTTAAGTGCTTATGGAACGTTCATCAAGATAGACTATACCATAAAATAAACTTCAACAAATTTAAAAGAATTGAGGACTTCCCTGGTGGTCCAGTGGTTAAGACTCTGCCTTCCAATGCAGGGGACGTGGGTTCAATCCCTGGTTGAGGAACTAAGATCCCACATGCCACAGGGCAACTAAGCCTGTGTGCCACAACTACTGAGCCTGCACGCTCTAGAGCCCATGTGCCACAACTAGGGAGCCCGCCTACCACAACTACTGAGCCCACGTACTCTGGACCCTGTGCACTACAACTAGAGAGCCCCCACACCGCCACTACTGAGCCCGTGTGCTCCAGAGCCTGCACACTACAACTAGAGAGCCCACATGCTGCAACTACTGAGCCTGTGAGCTCTAGAGACCATGCACCACAACTAGAGAGAAGCCCACGCACTGCAACAAAGAGCCTGTGTGCCACAATGAAAGATCCTGCAGGCCACAACGAAGATCCCATGTGATGCAACTAAGACCCAACGCAGCCAAATAAATAAATAAATATTTTAAAAAATAAAAGAATTGAAATTCTACAGAGTGTGTTCTCTGATCACAATGGAATCAAACTAAGAGTCAGTAACAGAAAGACAAGAGGAAAATCATGAAATGTGGAAATTAAAGACACTTCTAAATAATTCATGGGTCAAAAAGGAAGTCTTGAAAGGAAAAAAAGAGCTAAATGCAAATGAAAATACAAAATACCAAAATATCTGGGATGTCAGTTAAAGTGCTAAGGGGGAAATTTATAGCACTAAATGCTTAAATTAGAAAACAGGAAAGGTCTTAGAACAATAATCTAATTCCTAACTCAAGAAACTAGAAAAAGAAGAGCAAAACAAACCCAAACAAAGTAAGAAGGAAGGAAATAATAAAGAGCAGAAATCAACAAAATTGAAAACCAGAAGCAAAATCTAGGTCTTTGAAAAGATCAAAAAAACTGTGAATCTACGCTATCAAAAAATGAAAGTTTAACAAATAAATAAAAATAATAAAGAAATTATTTTTAAACAGTAAAAAAATAGCATGAACTATTATTGGAAACATAAATGATACTCAAATGTCACCTTTCCTAATCATCTTATTTAAAATTACCCTTCCACAATTACATCCGTCAGGGTTCTCCAGAGAAACAGAATATATATATATATATATATATATATATATATACACACACACACACACACACACACACACACACCACACACATATACAGATACATACATACATACATATACATATATATACATATATACATACATATATATATATGATTTATTTTAAGGAACTGGCATATGTGATTGTGGGGCCTGGCATGTCTGAAATCTGTAGCAGGCCGGTAGGCTGTAAACTCAAGAAGAGTTGATGTTGAAGTCTTGAGTTGGAAATCTAGGGCAAACCAGCAGGGTGGAAATTTGTCAGAATGTGACACCTCAGCCTTGAGGCAGAATTTCTTCCTCCAGGAAATCTCAGTTTTCACTCTTACATCCTGCAACTAATTGATGAAGCTCACCCATGTTATCAAAGGTAATCTTTACTTCAAGTCAACTGATTGCATATTTTAACTACATCTACAATACACCATCACAGCAACACCTCGATAAGTGTTTGATTAAATAACTGGATACCATAAACTAGCCAAGTTGATACATAAAATGAACCATCACTGTCCCCCTCTTGTCCAATTGGTATCCATACACATATCTCCAAATAAAGACAATAACAAAGTCATTTTACAACTGAAAAATGTGCTAACTTTTTCACCATAAGAGAATGCGAAGTCTTTGAGTCACTCTTCTCCTTGATATCCTGTAACATGAATGCTACCATGTAAAGTTAATTGTTATTAATGCATCTTATGTTCCATGAGGGGATAACAGAGGGGGGAAAGGGTATTTGGCATAAATATACACACAAACATATTCATAACAAAATAAGGAATATATACTCATAACACTTATAGCCCTCATTTCTGCAACTGTTCACATGGTCATAGCTGGTATTCATAACTACCTCCTTCCGCTACCTATTCCTTATTCCCTTTGTCCTTAGCAAGCACCTCAGCTGATTGTGGTTCTTTGCCTGATAGAATGACTCAAACCTTCAGTCCTGAAAGGTCTGAGACATTAGTAGTCCCGCCGAATTGAGTTATTATAGTTTTACATTGATTTTTAATCACAAGGATGGTAGTACCAAGAGATGCCCTAAGGGATCTACTGTATTCCATACATGCTCTTCCTTACCTCCATTTTGTAGTAGAGCTCAATTTCTCCTTAGTAATCAGGATCAATCACTTTAGCCAGTAAAGTATCTCCCTTCATTGACTGGTGATTCAGAGGCATGAGGAGCCCAAAGTGGCAAAGTGACAGTCTTAACTACAAGTTCTGTGGAGTCATTGTTGTATCTCCTGGCGGAAGCATTCCAGCCTTTGGAACTAAGACCTGTAGATCAGCAGAACATGTTGCACAGACAGCACAAATTTTGCTAGTGGATAACTACTGTAATAGTAGTAGTGCCACTCCCGTTTCCACCCCTTGATTCCTGGACCCATGAATTTTGGCTATGGGAGGAATAGTACCATGTATTGGATGCTGATTTAGGGTACATACAAATTCCTGGAGAACATGCCCCAGGCTTGCAAAGTATTGCCTCCCAGATGGTGCTGTAATTGAGTCTTCATAAGGCCATTCCATGGTTCTATCAACTCAGCTGCTTCAGGATGATGAGGAACATGGTAAGACTAGTTAATTCCATGAGTATGGCCCCACTGCCACATTTCAAGTACTATGAAATGAGTTCCATGATCAGAAGCAATGCTCTTTGGAACACATTGTAGTGAATAAGGCATTCTGTAAGTCGACAGATGGTAGTTTTGGCAGAAACACTGTGTGGTGGGAAGACAAATCCATATCCAATGTGTTTGTTCCAGTAAGAATAAAGGGCTGTCCCCTCTATGATGGAGGTGGTCAACTGTAATCAACCTGCCACCAAATAACTGGCTTGATCACTTCTGGAAATGGTGTCATATCAGAGACTCAGTGATGGTTTCTGCTGCTGACAGATTGAGCACTCAGCAGTGGGTGTAGCAGTGGGTCCTCCTTGGTGAGTGGAAGTCGATGTTTCTGAGCCCATGCATAAATTCCATCCCTATCACCATGGCCACTTTGTTCATGAGCCCCTTGAGCAATGACAGGAGTGGCTGAGGAAAGTGGCTGACTGCTATCCACAGAACAGGTCATCTTAGCCACTTGATTATAAAAATCCTCCTCTGCTGAGGTCGCTCTTTGGTGAGCATTCACATCGGACACAAATATCTTCAGTTTTTTGTGGGAGGTTTTGCCCATTCAAAGAGGCCTACCCGCATATGTCTTCCCCGGACCTCTTTGTCACGAATTTTCCAATCATGTTCCTTCCAAGTCTCTGCTCACCCATCTAAACCATTGGCTACAGTCTATGAATTGGTATATGCACACTCACACCTCTAGCCATTTCTCTTTCAAAGTAAAAATAACAAACATGTTTACTGCTCAAAGTTCTGTCCAGTGGAAAGATTCCCCTTCATCACTGTCCTTCAGGGATGCCCCACAAAGAGGTTGTAGTAAAACTGTCCACTTTTTTTTTTTTTTTAATTTATTTATTTATTTATTTATTTTTGGCTGCGTTGGGTCCTCGTCTCTGCGCGAGGGCCTTCTAGTTGCGGCGAGCGGGGGCCACTCCTCATCGCGGTGCGCGGGCCTCTCACTACCGCGGCCTCTCTTGTTGTGGAGCACAGGCTCCAGACGCGCAGGCTCAGTAGTTGTGGCTCACGGGCCCTGCCGCTCCGCGGCATGTGGGATCCTCCCAGACCAGGGCTCGAACCCGTGTCCCCTGCATTGGCAGGCAGACTCCCAACCACTGCACCACCAGGGAAGCCCAAAACTGTCCACTTTTAAGTGGTGCCTTCATATCAAGCAGAACCATCTGTAAATCAGGCCCAAGTTTTCTCTTCTTCAGTCAACTGACTGTAGAGAACTCCCCATGAGGCAATAGATATAAGCTGGGAGAAAGGAAGTAATATAGAAGTAGTGGGGGCCATAAACATTTGAGCCACTTCTTTATGTAATTTACCTTTGCCCTCAGGGCCTGCTAAAGAGTAATTTTATATACCACTTTCGTTTGCTAGTGGAGTGCTGCTGTGCATGGCCAAACTTATGGGTTGGTGGGGAGGCAATATCCACTTCATGATGAGCATCTCAGGTCTCATAGTAACTTTGTGGCCCATGGTTAGGTGTTCAGTCTTTACTAAAGCCCAAGAGCAAGCAGCTAAAAACTATTTCTCCAAAGTGGAGTAGTTATCTGCAGAGGCTCTTGGGGTTTTGCTTCAAAATCATAAGGGTAGGCACTATGATTGACTATAAGGGCCAACCAAAGGCCCCAAATGAAATCCCTATCTGCCACTGACAAATGTCACTTCAAGTGCCATTGGATCTGATGGAACATGTGGCCCAATGGCAGAGCAGCTTGTACAGAAACCTGAACCTGTTGCAAAGTTTTCCCTTGTTCTGGGCTCCATGCATGGTTTTTTAGGTCACTTGGTAAATAGATCAGGGTAGCACATCTGAATGAGAAACATGTTAACTCCAAAATCCAAAGAGGCCCACTAGGCATTGTGCCTCTTTTTTGGTTGTAGGAGGGTTCAGATGAAGCAATTTAACCTTCATAGGGATATCTTCATATCACACCACTGGACCCCTAGAAATTTCACTGAGATAGAAGCCTCCTGAATTTTGTAGAATTTATTTCCCACCCTCTGACATGCAAATGTCTTTCCAATAAGTTTAGAGTAGTTTCCACTTCTGGTTCACTAGTTCCAATCAGCACAATGTCATCAATGTAATGAACTAGTGTGGTGTCTTACAGAAGAGAAAGGCAATCAAGATCTTTATAATCTAAAATATGACAATAGGACTGGAAAATTGATATACCCCTGCAGCAGGACAGTATTGATGGCTTTGCAAGCTGAAAGCAAACTGCTTCTGGTGGTGTTTACTAACAGGTATTGAGAAAAAATGTATTTGCCAGATCAATAGCTGCAATATCCCCAGATACCAGGGGATATATTAATTTGCTCAAGCAAAGAAACCATATCTGGAATAGCAACTGCAATTGGACTCACCAACTGGTTAAGTTTATGATAATCCATTGTCATTCTCTAAGGTCCACCTGTCTTCTACATAAGCCAAATAGGTGAATTGAATTGGGGATGTGGTGGGAGTCAACATCCCTGCATACTTCAAGTCATTAATGGTGGCACTGATCTATGCAGCTCCTCTATGAATGTGGTGTTGCTTTTGGTTTCCTACTGTCCTGGGTAGAGTCAGTTCTAGTGGCTTCCACTTGGCCTTTCCTACCATAATAGCCCTCACTCCACAGGTTAGGGAACCAATGTAGGGATTCTGCTAGTTGCTGACTTTATCTATTCCAACTATGCACTCCAGACTGGAGAAATAACCACAGATAGATTTCAGGACCCACTGGATCCACTACTGTGAGATGGACATTAGCTAAAACTCCATTGATCACTTGACATGCATGAGCCCCTACTCTGACTAGTGGAGCACAGTGACGATTTGGGTTTCCTAGAATTAATGTCATTTCAGAGCTCATGTTCAATAATTCCTGAAATTCTGATTTTTCCCCAGTGCCCTCTTTACCACTGGAAATAGAGTCATTTGTGTATTTAAACTAATCAGATTAGAGAAGCAATTCCAGAACCAATTCAGACAACTTATTCTTAAGATTCTGTTCCTCTTGAACCAAAATCTACACTAGTCGAGGTTCTCCAGAGACACAGGACCAATAGGACATAATTTTATATATATATATATATATATATATATATATATATATATATATATACCCCATGTATATTTATAATAGACTTATCTTAAGGAATTGGCTCACACGGTTGCAGAGACTGTCAAGTCATAAATCCATAGGGCAGGCCATCAGGCAGGAAACTGCAAGAGGTGATGCTGCAATCTTGAGGCAGAATTCTTTCTCCTCCAGGAAACTACAGGTTTGCTCTTAAGACTTCCCCAACTGATTGGTGAGGTCCACCCACATTATTGAGGGTAATCTCCTTTACTTCAAGTCAACTAATTGTAGATGTTAACCACGTCTATAAAATATCTTCACAGCAACATCTAGATTAGTGTTTGATTAAATAACTGGGTAGTATAGCCTAGCCAAGTTGACAGTTAAGATTAACGATCACTATATTCTATATTCCCTTTCCCTGTCTTATTTTTCTCTAACTTATTTGCATATAACATACTCTATATTTTCTTTAGACATTTTGGGTTTTGTCTATCTCCCTCAACTTCAATGTAATCTTCAGAAGGCAGGAAATTTTGTCTGCTTTGTTCACTGTTGTTATACACAGCTCCTAGAATAGTGTCTGGCACATATTGTGAAGTAAATAAATATTTGTTCACTGAACTAACTGCTATTCAGAAAGTAATTCAATATTCAGTAAAATTGAAGATAAGTACAGACACGATTATTGCAACATAGTTTAGAATACCAAAAAGTTAGAAACTTGTCAAATGTCCATTAATAGTGGATGGATTTTTTAAATTGTATTATATTCATACAATGGAATTCTCTTATTCAGTTAAAACAAAATAAATAAAACTACACATAGAAACATAGATAAATTTCAAAAACCAAATATTCAACTGAATAAAGAAGTTACAAAATGACATGCACACTATGATACTGTAATTTAACAATGCACAAAACAATACTATATAATGTTTATGGATGCATATGGATGTAGAGAGGGATACTCACCAATATCAGGTTACCTGTAAGGAGGAAAGGAGATTAATGAGATGGATGGGGAACTTTAACTTTATCCATATCTTTTTATTCTTTAAAAAGCAATGATCTCTAGAAACCATAAAACTCCTAGAGGAAAGCATAGGTAGAACACTCTTTGACATAAATCATAGCAATATTTTTTGGATCTCTCTCCTAAGGCAAAAGAAATAAAAGCAAAAATAAACAAATGGGACCTAATTAAACTTAAAAGCTTTTGCACACAAAAGAAACTATTGAAAAAACAAAAAGACAATCTATTGAATGGGGGAAAATATTTGCAAATGATATGACCAATAAGGGGTTAATATCCAACATATATAAATAGCTCATACAACTCAACATCAAAAAACAAACAACCTGAGAAAACCATAATTCAAAAACAGTCATGTACCACAATGTTCATTGCAGCTCTATTTACAATAGCCAGGACATGGAAGCAACCTAAGTGTCCATCGACAGATGAATGGATAAAGAAGATGTGGCACATATATACAATGGAATATTACTCAGCCATAAAAAGAAACGAAATTGAGTTATTTGTAGTGAGGTGGATGGACCTAGAGTCTGTCATGCAGAGTGAAGTAAGTCAGAAAGAGAAAAACAAATACCGTATGCTAACGCATATATATGGAATCTAAAAAAAAAAAAAAATTGGTCATGAAGAACCTAGGGGCAAGACAGGAATAAAGACGCAGACCTACTAGAAAATGGACTTGAGGACACGGGGAGGGGGAAGGGTAAGCTGGGACAAAGAGAGTGGTAGTGTATATATGGACATATATACACTACCAAATGTAAAATAGATAGCTACTGGGAAGCAGTCGCATAGCACAGGGAGATCAGCTCGGTGCTTTGTGACCAGCTAGAAGGGTGGGATTGGGAGGGTGGGAGGGAGGGAGACACAAGAGGGAAGAGATATGGGGATATATGTATATGTATAACTGATTCACTTCGTTTATAAAGCAGAAACTAACACACCACTGTAAAGCAATTATACTCCAATAAAAACGTTTAAAAAAAAAACAAAACCTGATTTAAAAATGGGCAGAAGACTTGAATAGACATTTTTCCAAAGAGGAAATGAAGATGGCCAACAAGCACATGAAAAGATGCTCACCATTGCTAATTATCAGGGAAATGCAAATCAAACCCACAATGAGCTATCACCTCACACCTGTCAGAATGGCTATCATCAAAAAGAACAAAAATGTGGAGAAAAGGGAACCTTTGTACACTGTTGGTGGAAATGTAAATTGGTACAGCCATTGTGAAAAACAGTATGGAGATTTCTCAAAAAAACTAAAAATAGAACTACCATATGACCCTCAATTCCACCCCTGGGTATATATCTGAAAAAACAAAAGCACTAGTTTGAAAAGATACATGCACCCCAATGTTCATATCAGCATTATTTACAAATGCCAAGATATGGAAGCAACCTAAATGTCTATCAACAGATGAATGGATAAAGAAGAAGTAGTATATATACAATGGAATACTGCTCAGCCATAAAAAAGAATGAAATTTTGCCATTTGCAACAACATAGATGGACTTGGAGGATATTATGGTAAGTGAAATAAGTCACACAGAGAAAGACAAATACTTTATGATATCACTTATATGTGGAATCTAAACAAATAAAACTAGTGAATATAACAAAAAAAGCGGACTCAAAGACATAGAGAACAAACTAGTGGTTACCAGTGGGGGGAGGGAAAGGGAAGGGGCATGTTAAGGGTAGGGGATTAAGAGGGACAAACTATTAGGTATAACGTAAGATACAAGGATATATTGTACAACACAGGGAATATAGCCAATATTTTATAATAACTATAAATGGAATATAACCTTTAAAAATTGTGAATCACTATATTGTACACCTGTAACATACAATATTGTAATCAATTATACTTCAATTAAAAACAGGAGTAAAAATGATCTGAAGTAAATATGAAAAATTTTAACATTCATTAAGTCTAGGTGGTAGTAACATGGGTGTCTGATTTTTTTGTATTTTTGTATATTTGAGATACTTAATAATTGGCAATAAAAAATATAATGGTAGAGAAGGTCCAATTTCAAATAGCAACTACAAAAAAACCTCAGGACTAAAAAATGTGAAACATAAAAGATATGTATGAAGAAATCTTTTATACACTTTTGAGGGACACAGAGTCTTCCATCAATGTTCTGTTACCAGATGGGACTACTCATAGTATAAAGATGTTCTTTCTTGTTTGTATTAATTTATGTTTAATTTGCTCCGTTAAAGATAACAGTAGGGGGACTTCCCGGGTGGCACAGTGGTTAAGAATCCGCCTGCCAATGCAGGGGACACGGGTTCGAGCCCTGGTCCGGGAAGATCCCACATGCCGCGGAACAACTAAGACCGTGCGCCACAACTACTGAGCCTGCACTCTGGAGCCCGTGAGCCACAACCACTGAAGCCCATGCGCTTAGAACCCGTGCTCCACAACAAGAGAAGCCACCGCAATGAGAAGCCCGTGCACCGCAACAAAGAGTAGCCCCTGTTCGCCACAACTAGAGAAAGTCCGCGCGCAGCAAAGAAGACCCAACACAGCCAAAAATAAAAAAATAAATTTTTAAAAAAAAGATAGCAGTAGGATTTTTTGAAACTGAACAAACTGATTCTTAAGCTCATAAGAAAAAAAAATATTCGTGTCAAGAAAAGCCAGAAAAATCCAAAAAAAGAGTAATGAGGAGGAATTGGTTTTATGAGACGTTAAAGTACATTATAAAGATACAGAAATTAAAAGAGTTTTGTGGTACTGGTATATGAATTAAATGCCCAAACCTTCCCTCATATCTGACCACTTTTCTCTATTCTGCTGTACCTTCCTAGTCTAAACCTCTATTGTCTCTCAGCTATATTACTAAAATATCCTTGTAAATGGTCTCCCTACTTGCACTCTGCACACTACCCCACCATACAGTCCATTCTCCACACAGCAGCCAAAGTGATCTTTTAAAAACTTAGACCATGTCACTCCCCTGCTGGAAACCATGAAGAATTAAACACATCAATGGAAAAAAACAGAGTTCAGAAATAGGTCCATATACCAAATTGGTATATGACACACGTAAAATTTCCTATCGGTGGAGAAAAGATTTATTATTTAATAAATGGTGTTGAGACAACTAACTAGTCATTTGAAAAAATAAAATTGGATCCTGGACTCACTCTTTACCCTAAAATGGATTTTTTTAAATGTTATATTAAAAAATGAAGACTTTCAAAACTAATTTACTCCCTTGTGTGGGAAGGAACAGGTAGTGACTGCATGGGAGCACCAAGCAGGCCTCCAGGATACTGTTCATGTTCGATTTATTGACCTGAATGCTGGTTACATGGAAGTATTCAGTTTACGAAAATTCATTGAACTACATTTATGATATATGTGATAATGTGCACTTTTCTGTACATTATATTTTATTTTACTTTTAAAATCAATTTATTTTATTTATTTATTTTTGGCTGCGGTGGGTCTTCATTGCTGTGCGCAGGCTTTGTCTAGTTGCAGTGAGTGGGAGCTACTCTTCGTTGCAGTGTGCGTGCGCATCTCATTGCGGTGGCTTCTCTTGTTGTGGAGTATGGGCTCTAGGTGCGCAGGCTTCAGTAGTTGCGGCACATGCGCTCAGTAGTTGTGGCTTGCAGGCTCTAGAGCACAGGCCCAGTAGTTAGGCACATGGGCTTAGTTGCTCTGCGGCATGTGGGATCTTCCCGGCCCAGGGCTCGAACCTGTGTCCCCTGCATTGGCAGGCGGATTCTTAACCACTGCGCCACCAGGGAAGCCCTCTGTACATTATATTTTAATAAAAACTTTTAAAATAAGCAAAATAATGAAGCTACTGGAAAAAAGATTGATGAATTTGGCTACATAAAAATCATGGGTTTTTTTCCCTGCATTGGAAAAATACTATAAATAAAATCAAAAGGCAAATGAGAAACTGGAGAACAGTTTGTAACACATATAATAAAGAACTAATTTCCTTAATATGTAGTTAGTAAGGGAAATGATCAAAATAACTTAATAGAAAAATGGACAAGGGAATTCCCTGGCAGTCCAGTGGTGAGGACTCCGTGCTTTCACTGCCCAGGGCCTGGGTTCAATCTCTGGTCGGGGAACTAGGATCCCACAAGTAGCACGGCCAACAACAAAAAAAAAGGGCAAAATATATGAGTTAACTCTCAGAGTAAAACATACTCTGAGAAACATTAAATGGTTGTGTTTTTTTTTTTTTTAAGTGATCTTTTTTTTTAAAAATTTTATTTATTTATTTTTTGGCTGTGTTGGGTCTTCATTTCTGTGCGAGGGCTTTCTCTAGTTGCGGCAAGTGGGGGCCACTCTTCATTGCGGTGCACGGGCCTCTCACTATCGTGGCCTCTGCTGTTACGGAGCACAGGCTCCAGACGCGCAGGCTCAGTAGTTGTGGCTCACGGGCCTAGTTGCTCCGCGGCATGTGGGATCTTCCCAGACCAGGGCTCGAACCCATGTCCCCTGCATTGGCAGGCAGATTCTCAACCACTGCGCCACCAGGGAAGCCCTAAATGGTTTTAATACAGATGAAAAGGTACACAATCTCATAATAAAGTTAATGCTATTAAAACTGCCAGGAGATAGATTTTTTTGGCCTTTCAGATTTGCAAAGATTTTTTAAAATAACAACACACTGTATTATAAAAGCATAGGGAAACTGGCACTCTTGTGCATTGCGGTCAAGAGTATAATCTTTATTGTATTCAGTTTGGTAATATCTAACAAAAATTTTAATGACATATCCTGGGAGCTGGTAATACCTAAAGACCAATTCCAATGTATTCACAAAAGATATGTTTAAAGATATTTGTAGCATCATTGTTAACAATGGCAAAAGATTGGAAAAAATCTAAATGTTCATTCACTAATAATCTAGTCAAATTAATTTTTGTATGCTTATACTATAGAATACTATACATTCATTAAAAATAACCAGACTACTACTGACAGTACTTATACAGAAAGATCTCCATAAAAACAACCTATTTTTAAATGGCTTAAAATAGTGTGAATAGTATGGTGCTACCATTATACATTCCTAAGTTCCCAAGAGTGGTAGTGTTAAAATACTCCGTGCAGAAAAGAAAAAATTTAAGGAAAAGTTTTTCCTTATAGAAGAATGGCAGCTAATAAATGTAAAA
The DNA here is from genome assembly GCF_028023285.1 of Balaenoptera ricei. Taxonomy (NCBI): domain Eukaryota; kingdom Metazoa; phylum Chordata; class Mammalia; order Artiodactyla; family Balaenopteridae; genus Balaenoptera; species Balaenoptera ricei. Next base: position 67,032,325 of record NC_082660.1, on the reverse strand, counting down.
GGATGATACAATTAGAAAATCATCATTTTGTAACCCCAATGTAATATATGATTTAGGTAAGTATCATCAAATGATGCTAAAATCATGGGATGGGAAGTTGTTAGAGAAGAGTATATGCATAAAGTATGAAAGAATTATCCCACTGATAACTTACTAATTACAAAGGGGAAAGTTTTTGTCAGTGGAGACATCTTAACCAAGTGTTCAAACTTCGCACTACTATTATTAGGACAAGCTGACATTATAATGTGTCTCCTGATGTGATGCAACATAAGATACACAACAGCACCTATGAAGCATTCTTGCCAGAAATGTTTAACCTAATTTTTTTTTTGCTGAATAGTATTCCGTGTAATAAAATACTGCAATTTGTCTGTCCATTCCTCTGTTAATGGACATTTGGATTGTTTCTAATGTTTGATTGTTATGGATAAAGCTTCTATGTCTTTTTTTGGGCATAGCCTTTCTCTTTAATACAGTGGCATGATTTTGGGTACCATAGTTTGTTTCCCCCTTTTTTCATTCTGTTCCTCTGTCATGACTGTAGACTGAGATTTGGTGGGTGGGTGAAGATTAGGGCATTTTGTTAATAGGTGGTGCCAGCTGCTCATATTATGTTGCTCTTTACCTTATTCTGAATTACATTCATTGTAAGAGGGTAATGTATTGTGACTCACCTAGAGATGTGTGTGACTTGTGTGCCATGCTTCTAAGGCCCCCTTTCTCCTACCATAAGTTCTTGAATTGGTTCTGATTATCCCTTAGGTAGACCCTGATCCTTATTGTTGACTTCAAAAACCCAAAGGGTGGTAGACTTTATTGGAAACCAGATCAAGAAGTGTGAGAGCCCTAAATACATGGAAGAATATGGCTGCTTTTAGGACTGAGGTGGCAGGGAAAAAAAACCAATGAAATAAATTACCATGAATTCAAAGAAAAGTCAGAACAAAAAACCAATGCACTAAAAAAAGACTGTGGCAGTAATGCCATGGCCTTGAGAATCTGGTTGGCACAGCAACAGCTTAGGACCTTGGCAGCAGGCAGAGCAACTACAGTGTGCTTTTTTTTTTTTAAGATTTTTTTTTTGATGTGGACCATTTTTTTAAAGTCTTTATTGAATTTGTTACAATATTGCTTCTGTTTTTATGTTTTGGGTTTTTGGCCACAAGGGATGTGGGATTTTAGTTCCCCGACCAGGGATCGAACCCGCACCCCCTGCATTGGAAGATGAAGTCTTAACCACTGGACCGCCAGGGAAGTCCCAATGGTGTGTTTTATATGAACAGAGAATCACAGCCCAGGAGACCATTTTAGCTTTAGAAATGTCAGAAAGCAAACCAGAGGATTATCAGGAAATGAAGGTTGAGAAGGCTTAAGATCTTAGAGGTAAAATTTGGCTTACATGCAAAGGAAAAGAAGGATGTACCCGCAAAGATGTCCCATTACCCCACCCTCTCCCACAAATTAGCCTAGGTCCACAAAACTATTGAGGTGCCCTTTGAATACTGCAGACAAAGTGTCATTAATAAGAGCAGATTACAATCCTTCTCTTGATGACAGATTACAAAATATTCAGGAAAAACATCAAGAGAGAAAGACCACGATGAGCAGTATAGGATACTTCAGGCTTTATTTAGTGAGTTTCAGGAGACACAGTGCTTGTGGTTGGGGAAGCAGGTATAGCCTGGGGCAAGGGGGAAGATGCCCATGGCACTTAGGGAATTAGAGCTCTAAGGGAAGAGGAGAAAAGATAAAATCACTAAAGTAGGATTTCAATATGTATGGATCTGGTCTGGGTTAGATAATGGAATGATGCAAAGATACCACCTGGAAGAAATTCTCCTATTCAGGGATGTGAAGATGGGTAAAGCAGTTTTATTTGAACAGTGAATGCTTTCTGTAGACCTGGAACTTCTTTTCTTTATAGTTCTCCCTATGGGAGGGATCCCAAAAGGCAAAACCTGAAGGAGTATGATAAGAAAACAAACGTCAAGACCACAAAACAAAGAGAAAGGAAAGACAAAAGACACGATGATCCAGCAAATAGTGTTAGCATTACACATAGTAGAGGAGACACAGGACCTTAAGAAATAAATAGGGGAAAACAGAAGGAAATAGAACTAGAGGCATATGCCACTGCTGCTGCGTGTGTGGGGGAAGCCAAAAAAGAATATTATACTACAGGTTACACAAGACCTAGAGAATTTAAAACCCAAGGGAAGGCAAGGTTTCAGGAAAGAAGACATGACAGCAGATACACTGGTGCTCACTGAGTGGCACAGCCTTTGGGAGTATCAACAGTAGCAGCTTTGGTTTAGGGATTTGGCAAGGGTGCTTTCCTTGTTGGGTCCTTTGGGAGAACAAGGGGTGGACCCTCCCTAAAAGGCAGGTTTTGTAGTCTGAGGGAATCTGGAGCAGACAGTGACAACAGCAGTCACCGTGACATAGAGCAAAACCCTTGGGATTTTGCTGAGGACACGGATATACATAGATGAGCAGGAGACTGAGACTGTGAGGACTGCTAGGCCATGAATTTCACTCAGAGAGCCATCTGTTATAAATGTTGAATACCTTCTCATAAGAGGAAGTAGATTAGATTGTTAGGAACACAGGAGCCAAAGGGAAATGAAAATGGAAATACAGTTCACCCCAAAACAACTCGAGGTTTAGGGGTACCAACACTCCCCTCAGTCGAAAATACACATATAACTTTACAGCTGGCCCTTATCCATGGTTCTGCATCTGCAGATTCAACCACCCTCGGATTGTATCATGTAGTACTATAGCACATATTTATTGAAAAAAATCCATATATAAGTGGACCCAAGCAGTTCAAACCTGTGTTATTCAAAAGTCAACTGTATTTTAAATATATAGGATGGATAATGAAGAAAAAGGGGGGCGGCCTTAGGAAAGACTAAGGAGAGACTGGAGGGACCACTATAACAAATGTCTAAATACTACAAGAAGACAGAATGCGAGCCTGTCCATCCCAGCTATCTGAGTACAAAACTTGTGTCCTTAAGATCCATTTAGAGAAATTTCCCATCTCTAAAAGAATTAGGGCCATCTGATTCCCATGCTCTTATGGGGGTATCCACATATTGTACAGTTTCCTCTCTCAGAGTGGCTGTTAAGCACAAAGTGAGAATAAAAAGAGGAGGATCACAGCTTCCTCACCTCCACTACCTCCCTCAGGGAGAATCTAGTAATTTGATTGGCTTAGATCACTTGAGCCATGTTTGCTAGTGTGTTTGGGCTGGTCACTATGGGTTAAAAGGTCATGTACTCTAGATGGCTTTCTCTTTAGTGCTTTTTTGCCATTCAGAGAAATTAAAATACTAAGCCAGTCTCCTGGGTGCCCAACAATCTTGCTTTCTTGCCTCCTTCACTTGATGTTTCAAGTAGTTAATAGTTCTTATCAATTCAATGGTCAACTACTAATAAGATGGGGACTTGGCAGGAAAAGGTGAAGCCCTTTTTGGACCTTGAGCTAAGGTTATGTACTGAAACCTAGCTTTACCAGAGAGCCTTGTACCAGAGTACTGGGCACTAACTCCACTAATCACAAAGTAATATTTTAATTCCTATCTGTCTTTGTCACTTGTGTGTATGGCTCCTTTATGACCTCTACATGGGTTAAGTCAAAACATGATTATTCTTGAGTCCCTGCCTATAACACCAAATTACTATCATCAAAAATCTTATGTTAGTACCTAGCAGGCAGGACATGTGGGATCAGGGCTTACAGGGCTGGCCACATCCATTAGGATATGAACAAGTAACAGACTAGAAACGAGGTGAAATGAGGTTGGTCCCTGGAACCACCATCACGGATACATTATTTTATGCTCTCTAGTTAAAACTTGTCATAGAATCCTTTTCATCCCTAGTTCACTCCTTTTATGACCATTTAGTATCTCCCTCTAAAAGCCCCTATATCAATGAAATCCTGGTGGAAATGAAGTTAGCTTATTATTATAAAGCTGATCAATCAATTGGGGGTAGAGGGACAAAGAGTTCATTTCTCAGTAACTGGAAACAGCATTGCCTTTCTTTACTATGTCTACTATTTCTTGTGGCCTCTTGCTGGAGAGATTAAGAGTGATTTGTTTCTTATATATACTTTTCCGTATTTCCCAAATTTTCCAAAATGTGTACTTACCACTTTGATAATCAGGGAAAAGAAAAAAAAAAAAAAAGGAAAGAAAATTCCATAAATTTAAGGAATTGAATCAGAAGAGAAAGAGGTTCCTTTACCTATAATTCCAGTCTGGTCTTAGAAATCAAAGTCATATCCCTCAAGGGAGAATGTCAATATTGAAATTATATGATGAGGAATGATGTCCATCATAACAAATGATAAATAATACACAATTTGCTCATTTAATTCTCATTTTTAGCTCAACATGTCCTTAACTCACTTATTTTATTCCTTCTAAAACAACCATTTGCTATCTCAAAGGGTAAACACTCTCTGAAAAACAAAATCAGTTATTAAATTCTATCTTAGTATAACTCAGTCTTGATTGTCCTTTCTACAGGTGATTGGGTTAGGGAAAAAAAGTATTTTCACACATCTTGTATTCTCTTAAGGCAAAACATGGTCATTAAAAGGTTAGTGAAAGACTCCAGATACTGATAGGGTACAGGGCCCTGATAATGTCAGAGTGTAAAATAGGAATAATAACATCTTCCCATAATAGAGGAAGACTGACTCATATTTTAAAAAGAGATTAGATGTTCAGGTGTAAAAAAATTGAGTTTTTTATTATCTGTTCTTATGAACATGGGGCAGTCTACATATTTAGCTGACATCAGCATGAGTAATACACAATGTAAATTTGGAGGGCTTTGTTAGTCTGGGTAAGAACTGGTTAGCCTACATCGCACCCCTAGAAAACAGAATCTCTGGGGTGGCCTCAGTATTCTTCAACTGAGTTTTTTCTTTCACCAAGTAGAGATGAAGCAGCCCTGGTTCTCATCATTGAAGGCAAGATGGGCTCTCTGATTTTCATGAGGGTCTGTGATGTGGGCTGCCCTGTTTTTTCAATCAATTAAATTTTATTTTATGTCTACACTTCAATCAGCGCTGAGATATATACCTATATAACTGCCACCCCAATCAAGATATAGAACATTTCTGTCACTCCCAAAAAATTGCTGCATGCCTCATGAGGGTCAATTTCCTTCCCTAACACCCAGCCCTAGGAAGCCACTGATCTGTTTTCTGTCACTATTGGTTAGTTTAATCTTTTCTAGAATTTCAGTATGTGAAATCATACAGTACATACTGTTTTGTCTGGCTTCTTTAAATCAGCAGAAAGCTTTTGAGATTCAGACATACTGTTACACGTATTCGTGTTTGTGCCTTTTAAAAACAGCTTTATTGGAGTATTATTTACATACCATGAAATAAATAAACAGTGGTATATCCATTCAATGTACTACTGTAAAGCAATAAAAAGGTGTGAACTGAGAGGAGATGATTTGCCAAGTTCCTCATGCCACCATTCTGAAAGTCTAGCTCCTTCCAATTCAGTACTTTATATTGCTGCATATTTCATTTTTGTATGTGTACAGTGTGAGGTAGAGGTCATGGTTTACTTTTTTCCATACAGATATCCAGTTGTTTCAGCACTATTTATTGAAAACACTATCAGTTCTCCATTGAATTGCCTTTGTACTTTTGTCAAAAATCAATTTAGAGAAAATATTGGCAAATCACATATCCATCAAAGAATATATAAAGAACTTTCTAAATTTGATAGTAAGAAAACAAAGAACTCAATTGTTTTTAAGGTTTTTTAAAATTTTTATTTATTTTATTTTTGGCTCTGTTGGGTCTTCGTTGCTGCGCGCGGGCTTTTCTCTGATTGCGGCGAGCGGGGGCTACTCTTCGTTGCAGTCCGAGGGCTTCTCATTGCGGTGGCTTCTCTTGTTGTGGAGCACGGGCTCTAGGCACGCAGGCTTCAGTAGTTGTGGTGCACAGGCTCAGTAGTTGTGGCTCACGGGCTTAGTTGCTCCACGGCATGTGGGATCTTCCTGGACCAGGGCTCGAACCCGTGTCCCCTGCATTGGCTGGTGGATTCTTAACCACTGCACCACCAGGGAAGCCCAGAACTGAATTTTTTTTAATGGGCAAAAGATTTGAACAGATGCTTCACCAAAGACAATATACAGTTGGCAACACATAAAAGAATATCTACTAAATATTGGTTTAAAAAAAGAGTGAGAATCTCAAGTTCAATGACAGAAGCTCCACTCCAGGCAGGTGCATCCAAGAAGATGGGGTTTCTCCCAAGGAGGGGTGGGCAACCAGCATTTCTCATTGTCCCCAGATCCATGTTGCAGCTCTATATCATCCAAGCATGTTGAGAGGACTGGGGCTCCCTTCCCTTAGTCAGCTTTACATCATAGTATGGAAGCTCTAACCTAGGCATGGCAGGTCAGAAACACTTGTCCCAGGGCTTCCCTGGTGGTGCAGTGGTTAAGAATCTGCCTGCCAATGCAGGGGACACGGGTTCGAACCCTGGTCCAGGAAGATCCCACATGCCGCGGAGCAGCTAAGCCCGTGCACCACAACTACTGAGCCTGCGCTCTAGAGCCCGTGAGCCACAACCACTGAGCCTGTGTGCCACAACTACTGAAGCCCACATGCCTAGACCCCGTGTTCCACAACAAGAGAAGCCACTGCAATGAGAAGCCCGTGCACCACACTGAAGAACCAAAGCAGCCAAAAATAAATAAATAAATTTTAAAAAAAGAAACACTTGTCCCTAGTCACCCTCACTCCAGCTGACTTATAGGATATTTTCCACATCAAGAGAGGCAAGACACACTCTGCTTGTAAAGTAGGTGTGTCACTCTGAAACAGGCCACCGATCCCAACTCCACCTCTGGAGCAGTGACACAGAGGTTTTGCCCAGGGAGAAAGGTGATCCATAAGAACAGAGAACTCTGATGCTCTCCCCAAGGGAACTGAGTTTATTTGGAACACAGTGTGGGGAAGTTCAAGCCAAAGGGTGCTCTCTCGAAATGCTGGAGATTTCGGTAGTAAGCAATTAAGAAGAGGCTAGCAGCTTCATGAGAACAACAAACAAAACTAATTATAGACCAATTTACTAGAGAGAATGAGGGAAAGATATAAGAAAAGTCCTCCTGTAGTCAGAACAAAACTCAAAGGCTGGCCTCAAAAACTACCTCTGCAAAGGGGCCCAAGTTTAATTGGATCAGACTGAGGAGCAATTTATGCCACAGGGCAATCTCAAAAACATGAGGGCAATTAGTTGGCAATTAGTGGTGCCTAACAGCTCTGTGTGTTACCAACAGTGGTAGACAGCTTAACAGATCAGGGAAAGAGATAAAAAGATCCCTGCTAAAACCACTGTCATCTCAGGGTGACTGCATGCATACCAAACCTGTGCCTTTTGAGGAATGACATTAAGGTCTGCACACTATAGGGGAAATAGACTTCACTAAGATAGTCCATCCATATCACTAAACAAATAAGCAAACAACAACCCTGAGTAAGGGAGAGTCAGTATGCAGAGTTGCTACAATTAGACATGCAAAAAAAAAACCCCAGAAAAACAAAAACAGGAAAACATAACCCATACACAGGAAGAAAAGAAGGAACTGAAACTGCCAGTGAGAGGGCCTAGATGTCAGTTTAGAAGACAAACATTTCAGAATTGCTATTATAGTAAATATGTTCAAAGAACTAGAGGAAACCTTGATTAAAAATTAAAGAAAGGGGGACTTCCCTGGTGGCGCAGTGGTTAAGAATCTGCCTGCCAATGCAGGGGACATGGGTTTGAGTCCTGGTCCAGGAAGATCCCACATGCCGCAGAGCAAGTAAGCCCGTGCGCCACAACTACTGAGCCTGTGCTCTAGAGCCTGCGAGCCACAAATACTGAGCCTGCATGCCACAACTACTGAAGCCCGTGCACCTAGAGCCCATGCTCTGCAGCAAGGGAAGCCACCAAAATGAGAAGCCCTCACACTGCAATGAAGAGTAGCCCCCACTTGCTGCAACTAGAGAAAGCCCGTGAGCAGCAACGAAGACCCAATGCAGCCAAAAAATAAATTAATTTTTTAAAAAATTAAAGAAAGGTATGATGACAATGTCTCAATAAAAAGAAAATATCAATAAAAAATATGAATTAGTTTTAAAAATCAAAATTCTGGGGCTTCCCTGGTGGCGCAGTGGTTGAGAATCCGCCTGCCAATGCAGGGGACACGGGTTCGAGCCCTGGTCCGGGAAGATCCCACATGCCGCAGAGCAACTAGGCCCATGAGCCACAACTGCTGAGCCTGCGCGTCTGGAGCTTGTGCTCCGCAACAAGAGAGGCCGCGATGGTGAGAGGCCCGTACACCACGATGAAGAGTGGCCCCTGCTCGCCACAACTAGAGAAAGCCCTCGCACAGAAACGAAGACCCAACACAGCCATAAATAAATAAATTTTTTTAAAAAAATCAATATTCTGGAGTTTAAAAGTATAATAATGAAAATAAAAAATTTACTAGGGGACTCTAATAGACTTCAAAGAGTAGATTTGAACTGGCAGAAGAAAGAATTGGTGAACTTGAAAATAGATCAATAGAGGTTATGCAATCTTAATAATAAAGAGACGAAATTGAGTTATTTGTAGTGAGGTGGATGGACCTAGAATCTGTCACACAGAGTGAAGTTAAGTCAGAGAGAGAAAAACAAATACCGTATGCTAACACATATATATGGAATCTAAAAAAAAAAAAGTTTCTGATGAACCTAGGGGCAGGACAGGAATAAAGACACAGACACAGAGAATGGACTTGAGGATACAGCGGTGGGGGGAAAGCTGGGACGAGGTGAGAGAGTAGCATTGACATATATACACTACCAAATGTAAAATAGATAGCTAGTGGGAGGCAGCTGCATAACACAGGGAGATCAGCTTGGTGCTTTGTGACCACATAGAGAGGTGGGATAGGGAGGGTGGGAGGGAGGCTCAAGAGGGAGGGGATATGGGGATATATGTATACATATAGCTGATTCACTTTGTTATACAACAGAAACTAACACAACATTGTAAAGCAATTATACTCCAATAAAGATGTAAAAAAAATAAAGAGAAAAAAGGATGAAGAAATATGAACAGGGCCTCAGAGATGTGTACAACCACATTAAGTGCACCAACATATACACAAAGGGAGTACCAGAAGAAGAAGAGAGAAAAAAGGAGCAGAAAAAATATTCAAATAAATAATGGCTGAAATTTTCTGAGATTTGATGAAAAACATTAACCTACACACCTAAGATGCTCAAAGAACTGCAAGTAGGGTAAATGCAGAGATCCACACCAAGACATACCACAGTAAAAATATTAAAAGACAAAGATAAAATCTTAAAAGTGGCAAGAGAAAAATGACTCATCACATACAGGGAACTCCAGTAAGATTAACAGCTGCCTACTAATCAAAACCATGGAGAGTAGAAGGATGATATATTCAAAGTGCTGAAAGAAGAACTCTGTCAGTCAGTAATCATATATCCAGTAAAGTTGTCTTATAAGAATGAAGCCTGGGCTTCCCTGGTGGCGCAGTGGTTAAGAATCCACCTGCCAATGTAGGGGACACGGGTTCGAGCCCTGGTCCGGGAAGATCCTACATGCCGCGGAGCAACTAAGCCCGTGCGCCACAACTACTGAGCCTGTGCTCTAGAGCCCGTGAGCCACAAATACTGAGCCTGCGTGCCACAACTACTGAAGCCTGCATGCCTAGAGCCCGTGCTCCGCAACAAGAGAAGCCACTGCAATGAGAAGCCCATGCACCGCAACGAAGAGTAGCCCCTGCTCACTGCAACTAGAGAAAGCCCGCGTGCAGCAACAAAGACCCAACGCAGCCAAAAATAAAATAAATAAATAAGTTAAAAATGAAAAAAAAAAGAATGAAGACTAAATAAAGACATTCCCATATAAGCAAAAGCTGAGAGAGTTTGTTGCTAGCAGACCTACCTTACAAGAAATATTCAGGGAAATTCTTCAGGTTGGAAGCAAGGGACCCCAGACAAAATTAACTTATCTGAATATCTCTTGTGAATATAGATACAAAAATCCTTAAAAAAAACAAAACCAAAAACCTAGCAACTGGAAATTGGAATCCAGTGATGTGTGGAAAGGATTATATACTACTATCAAGTAGGACTTACCCCAAGAAATGCAAGTTTGTTTTAAATATGAAAATCAATGTAATATACCATATTAATAGAATAAAGGACAAGAACTACATGATCCTTTCAAGAGATGTGGAAAAGCATTTGACAAAATCCAATACTCTTTAATGATAAAAACACTCAACTCATTAGAAATGGGAGATTCCTCAATCTGATAGGGAATATCTACAAAAGAACCCATAGGTACCATCGTACGTAATAGTGGAAGACTGAAAGATATCCTCCTAAGGTAAGGATCGAGACAAGGATGTCTCTTTTTGTCACTTCAGTGGAACATTGTATTGGAATTTCTAGCTAGGACAATTAGGCAAGAAAATGCAGACTGAAAAGGAAGAAGTAAAAATAATTGCATTTGCAGATGACACAATCTTGTATATAGAAAATACTAAAGAATCTCCCCCCCCACAAAAAAATAAAAAGTAAACCTACTAGAACTTATAAATGAGTTAAGCAATGTTTCAGGATACAAGATCAATATACAAAACAATTGTATTTCTCTACATTAGCACTGGACAATCTGAAAATGAAGTCAAGAAAAAAATTCTTGTTAAAATAGCATCGGGCTTCCCTGGTGGCGCGGTGGTTGAGAGTCTGCCTGCCAATGCAGGGGACACGGGTTCGAGCCCTGGTCTGGGAAGATCCCACATGCCGCAGAGCAACTAGGCCTGTGAGCCACAACTACTGAGCCTGCGCGTCTGGAGCCTGTGCTCCGCAACAAGAGAGGCCACGATAGTGAGAGGCCCGCACACCGCGATGAAGAGTGGCCCCCACTTGCCACAACTAGAGAAAGCCCTCGCACGGAAACGAAGACCCAACACAGCCAAATAAATAAATAAATTAATTAATTAATTTTTAAAAATAGCATCAAAATAAATAAAATAGGAATAAATTTAACAAAAAATGCAAGACTTGTACAATGAAAACTACAAAATGTTGTTGAAAGAAATTAAAGAAGACCTAAATATAGTAAGACATCCAATATTCCTGAATTAAGACTTAAATATTAAGTGGCAATGCTACTCAAATTGACCAACTTGCAGAAAATGACAAGTTAATCCTAAAATTCGTATAGCCATTCTAGGGATTCAGAATAGTCAAAATAATCTTGAAAAAAAGAACAAAGTTGGAACACGCACTCTTCCTAATTTCAAAACTTATTACAAATCTACAATAATCAAGACAGTGTGGTACTAGCATAAGGGTAAACAGACAGATCAGTTGAATAGAATTGAATGCCCAGAAATAAAGACTCAAATTTATTCACAAGTGATTTTTGGCAAGCAATCCAAGACAATTCAATGCGGGGAAATGTCTTTTCAACAAATAAACTTGGACCACTAGAAATACACAAGCAAAAGTATGAAGTAAGAGCCTTTCCTCACATCACACACAAAAAAGAACTCAAAATGGATGAAAGAGCTAGATGTAAGAGCTAAAACAATAAAGCTCTTAGAAGAAAATATAAGGGTAAATCTTTGTGACCTTGAGTTCAACAATGGTTTCTTAGACATGACACCAAAAGCACAAGCAACAAAAGAAAAAATAAATTAGACTTAACAAAATCAAAAACTTCTGTGCTTCAAAGGACATCATTTAGAAAATGAAAAAAACAACCTAGATAATGGGATAAAATATTTGCAAATCATATATCTGATAAGGAACTGTACCCTGATATATTAAGAAACAAGAAAATAATCTGAATAGATATTTCTCCAAAGGAGATACACACATAGCCAATACACATATGAAAAGATGCTCAACATCTTTAGTTTTCAGGGAAATGTTAATCAAAACCACAGTGAGATACTACTTCCCAAACACTAGGATGGCTATAATAATAATAATAAAAAAGGTGGACAAGTGTTGGTGAGGATGTATAGAAATCTGAACCTTCATATATTTCTGGTGGGAATGTAAAATGATGTGGACACTTGAGGAAATGATTTGGCAGTTCCTCAAAAACTAAAACATAGAAATACCATATGATCCAGCAATTCCAAAGAAATGAAATCCCAAGAAAAAACATATGCCCACACAAAAATTTCTACACAATGTTCACAGCAGCAGTATTCATGATAGTGAAAAAAAGTGAAAACAACTAAATTGTCCAACTGACAAATGGATACAATATGTGGTATATCTATACAATAGAATATTGTTCAGCCATAAAAATGATAAAGTGCTGACACATGCTACAAAATGGATGGACCTGGAAAACATGCTAAGTGAAAGAATCAAGTCACGAAAGACTATGTATCGTTTGATTCCATGTATATTAAACAAGTAAGCAAATCCGTGAAAACAGAAAGCAGATTAATGGTTGCCTAAGGCTGGAGAAAGGGACCTAGGGGCAAGTAGGAGGGAACACGTGAATTAGTATCAGGTTTCTTACTGGGGTGATGAAAATGTTCTGGAATTAATGGTGATGGTTGCACAACTTTGTTAATATACTAAAACCTACCGAACACTTAAAAAGGGTGAATTTTATGGGAGGTGAATTATATCTCAAGCTGTTAAAAACACACACACAAAATGAGGTATCAATTGTGGTAGGCTAAATAATGCTTCCCCTCCCCCAGTGTGTCTAAGTCCTAATCCCTGAAACCTGTGACTGTTACCTAACATTGTAAAAGGTGCTTTCCAAATATGAGCAAGTCAAGGATCTTGAGCTGGGGAGATCATCCCAGATTATCTGTATGGACCCAATATAATCAACAGGTTCATTTTAAGAGTGAGGCTGGAGTATCTGTTGAATGAAAGGGATATGACAACAGAAGCAAAGGTTGGAGTGATATGCTTTGTAGATGGAGGAAGGGGCCAGGCATGACCCAAGGAATGTAGGTGGCCTCTAGAAGATGGAAAAAGCAAGGGAAAGCAGTTTCCCCTGCAGTTTCCAGAAGGAATACAGTCTGGTTTATGCCTTGATTTTAGTGTTTATAAGACTCATTCCGAACTCCTGGCTTCCAGAATTGTAAGATAAATAAATAAATTTCTGTTTTTTAAAGTCATTAAATTCATGGTAGTTTGTACAGCAGCAATAGGAAATTAATACATTTCATAGCCCGTAGATAAATAAATGGCTAAAATGAAAAATGTTAACCACACTAAATGTTTATTTTTTATTGGTATAGTTGATGTACAATGTTATATAAGTTTCAGGTGTACAACATAGTGATTTACAATTTTTAAAGGTTATAATCCATTTACAGTTATTACTAAATATTGCCTATATTACCCATGTTGTACAATATATCCTTATTTATTTTATACATAGAAGTTTGTACCTCTTAATCCCCTACCCCTAACTTGCCCTTCCCTCCTTCCCTCTCCCCACTGGTAAACACTAGCTTGATCTCTATATCTGTGAGTCTGCTTCTTTTTTGTTATATTCACTACTTTGTTTTATTTTTTAAATTCCATATATAAGAGAAATCATAAAATATGTGTCTTTCTCTGTCTGACTTATTTCACTTCGCATAATACCCTCCAAGTCCATCCATGCTGTTGCAAATGGCAAATGTTCATTCTTTTTTAATGGCTGAGTAGCATTCCATATGTATATATACAAAGTTCTTTTTTGGACTGAGATTTTTTAAAAAATATAGTTGAATTAAAATGTTGTGTTAGTTATAGGTGTACAGCAAAATGATTCATTTATACATACATATATATATATTTTTTTAAATCTTTATTGGAGTATACTTGCTTTACAATGGTGTGTTAGTTTCTGCTTTATAACAAAGTGAATCAGCTATACATATACATATATCCCCATATCTCCTCCCTCTTGCATCTCCCTCCCACCCTCCCTATCCCACCCCTCTATGTGGTCACAAAGCACGGAGCTGATCTCCCTGTGCTATGTGGCTGCTTCCAACTAGCTATCTATTTTACATTTGGGAACGTATATATCTCCATGCCACTCTCTCACTTCGTCCCAGTTTACACATCCCCCTCCCCGTCTCCTCAAGTCCATTCTCTACGTCTGCCTCTTTATTCCTGTCCTGCCCTAGATTCTTCAGAACCTTTTTTTTTTTTTAGATCCCATATATATATGTGTTGGCATACGGTATTTGTTTTTTCTCCTTCTGACTTAACTTCACTCTGTATGACAGACTCTACGTCCATCCACCTCACTACAAATAACTCAATTTTGTTTCTTTTTATGGCTGAGTAATATTCCATTGTATATATGTGCCACATCTTCTTTATCCATTCATCTGTCGATGCACACTTAGGTTGCTTCCATGACCTGGCTATTGTAAATAGAGCTGCAATGAATATTGTGGTACATAACTCTTTTTGAAGTATGGTTTTCTCAGGGTATATGCCAAGTAGTGGGATTGCTGGGTCGTATGGTAGTTCTATTTTTAGTTTTCTAAGGAACCTCCATACTGTTCTCCATAGTGCATGTAACAATTTACATTCCCACCAATAGTGCAAGAGGGTTCCTTTTTCTCCACACCCTCTCCAGCATTTATTGTTTGTAGATGTTATGATGATGGCCATTCTGACCGGTGTGAGATGATACCTCATTGTACTTTTGAATTGCATTTCCCTAATGATTAGGGATGTTGAGCATCCTTTCATGTGTTTGTTGTCAATCTGTATATCTTCTTTGGAGAAATGTCTATTTAGGTCTTCTGCGCATCTTTGGATTGGGTTGTTTGCTTTTTTGATATTGAGCTGCACGAGCTGCTTGTAAATTTTGGAGATTAATCCTTTGTCAGTTGCTTCCTTTGCAAATATTTTCTCCCATTTTGAAGGTTGTCTTTTTGTCTTGTTTATGGTTTCCTTTGCTGTGCAAAAACTTTTAAGTTTCATTAGGTCCCATTTGTTCATTTTGTTTTTATTTCCATTTCTCTAGGAGGTGAGTCAAAAAGGATCTTACTGTGATTTATGTCATACAGTGTTCTGCCTATGTTTTCCTCTAAGAGTTTGATAGTGTCTGGCCTTACATTTAGGTCTTTAATCCATTTTGAGTTTATTTTTGTGTATGGTGTTAGGGAGTGTTCTAATTACTTTCTCTTACATGTAGCTGCCCAGTTTTCCCAGAACCACTTATTGAAGAGGATGTCTTTTCTCCATTGTATATTCTTACATCCTTTATCAAAAATAAGGTCACAAAAAAAAAAGAAAAAAAAAAAGAAGGTCACCATATGTGTGTGAGTTTATCTCTGAGCTTTCTATCCTGTTACATTGATCTATATTTCTGTTTTTGTGCCAGTACCATATTGTCTTGATTACTGTAGCTTTGTAGTATAGTGTGAAGTCACGGAGCCTGATTCCTCCAGCTTCGTTTTTCTTTCTCAAGATTGCTTTGGCTATTCGGCGTCTTTTGTGTTTCCATACAAATTGTGAAACTTTTTGTTCTAGTTCTGTGGAAAAATGCCAGTGGTAGTTTGATAAGGATTTCATTGAATCAGTAGATTGCTTTGGGTAGTATATTCATTTTCACAATGTTGCTTCTTCCAATCCAAGAACATGGTATATCTCTCCATCTGTTTGTATCATCTTTAATATCTTTCATCGGTGTCTTATAGTTTTCTGCCTACAGGTTTTTTTGTCTCCTTAGGTAGGTTTATTCCTAGGTATTTTATTCTTTTTGTTGTAATGGTAAATGGGAGTATTTCCTTACTTTCTCTATTAGATCTGTCATCATTAGTGTATAGGAATGCAAGAGATTTCTGTGCATTAATTTTGTATCCTGCTACTTTACCAAATTCATTGATTAGCTCTAGTAGTTTTCTGGTGCGTCTTTAGGATTCTCTGTGTATCGTATCATGTCATCTGCAAACAGTGAAAGGTTTACTTCTACTTTTCCAATTTGGATTCCTTTTATTTCTTTTTCTTCTATGATTGCTGTGGCTAAAACTTTCAAAATTATGTTGAATAATAGTGGTAAGAGTGGGCAACCTTGTCTTGTTCCTGATCTTAGAGGAAATGGTTTCAGTTTTTCACCACTGAGAACGATGTTGGCTGTGGGTTTGTCATATATGGTCTTTATTATGTTGAGGTAAGTTCCCTCTATACCTACTTTCTGGAGGGTTTTTAACATAAATGGATGTTGGATTTTGTCCAAAGCTTTTTCTGCATCTATTGAGAGGATCATATGGTTTTTCTCCTTCAATTTGTTACTATGATGTATCACATTGATTGATTTGCATATATTGAAGAATCCTTGCATTCCTGGGATAAACCACACTTGATCATGGTGTATGATCCTTTTAATGTGCTGTTGGATTCTGTTTGCTAGTATTTTATTGAGGATTTTTGCATCTATGTTCATCAGTGATATTGGCCTGTAGTTTCCTTTCTTTGTGACATCTTTTTCTGGTTTTGGTATCAGGGTGATGTTGGCCTCATAGAATGAGTTTGGGAGTGTTCCTCCCTCTGCTATATTTTGGAAGAGTTTGAGAAGGATAGGTGTTAGCTCTTCACTAAATATTTGTTAGAATTTACCTGTGAAGCCATCTGGTCCTGGGCTTTTGTTTGTTGGAAGATTTTAAAGCACAGTCTCAATTTCATTGCTTGTGATTGGTGTGTTTATATTTTCTATTTGTTCCTGGTTCAGTCTCAGAAGGTTGTGCTTTTCTAAGAATTTGTCCATTTCTTCCAGGTTGTCCATTTTATTGGCATAGAGTTGCTTGTAATAATTCTCATAATCCTTTGTATTTCTGCAGTGTGAGTTGTTACTTCTCCTTTTTCATTTCTGATTCTATTGATTTGAGTCTTCTCCCTTTTTTTCATGATGAATCTGGCTAATGGTTTATCAATTTTGCTTACCTTCGCAAAGAACCAGCTTTTAGTTTTATTGATTTTGCTATTATTTCTTTCATTTGTTTTTCATTTATTTCCGATCTGATCCTTTTGATTTCTTTCCTTCTTTGAACTTTGAGGTTTTTTGTTCTTCCTTCTCTAATTGCTTTAGGTGTAAGTTTAGGTTGTTTATTTGAGATGTTTCTTGTTTCTTGAGGAAGGATTTTATTGCTATAAACTTCCCTCTTAGAACTGTTTTGGCTGCATCCCATAGGTTTTGGGTCATCATGTTTTCATTGTCATTTGTTTCTAAGTATTTTTTGATTTCCTCTTTGATTTCTTCAGTGATCTCTTGGTTATTTAGTAGTGTATTGTTTAGCCTCCAAGTGTTTGTATTTTGTACAGGTTTTTTCTTGTAATTGATATCTAGTCTCATAGCGTTGTGGTTGAAAAAGATACTTGATACAATTTCAATTTTCTTAAATTTACCAAGGCTTGATTTGTGACCCAAGATATGATCTATCCTGGAGAATGTTCCATGAGCACTTGAGAAGAAAGTGTATTCTGTTGTTTTTGGATGGAATGTCCTATAAATATCAGTTAAGTCCATCTTGTTTAAAGTATCATTTAAAGCTTGTGTTTCCATATTTATTTTCATTTTGGCTGATCTGTCCATTGGTTAAAGTGGGGTGTTAAAGTCCCCTACTATGAATGTGTTACTGTCGATTTCCCCTTTTATGGCTGTTAGCATTTGCCTTATATATTGAGGTGCTCCTCTGTTGGGTGCATAAATATTTACAATTGTTATATCTTCTTCTTGGATTGATCCCTTGATCATTATGTAGTGTCCTTCTCTGTCTCTTGTAACATTCTTTATTTTAAAGTCTATTTTATCTGATATGAGTATTGCTACTCCAGCTTTCTTTTAATTCCCATTTGCATGGAATATCTTTTTCCATCCCCTCACTTTCAGTCTGTATGTGTCCCTAGGTCTGAAGTGGGTTTCTTGTAGACAGCATATATATGGGTCTTGTTGTTGTATCCATTCAGCCAGTCTATGTCTTTTGGTTGGAGCATTTAATCCATTTACATTTAAGGTACTTATCCATATGTACATTCTTATTACCATTTTCTAAATTGTTTTCAGTTCGTTATTGTTGGTCTTTTCCTTCTCTTGTGATTCCTGCCTAGATACGTTCCTTTAGCATTTGTTGTAAAGCTGGTTTGGTGGTGCTGAATTCTCTTAGCTTTTGCTTGTCTGTAAAGGTTTTGATTTCTCCGTCGAATCTGAATGAGATCCTTGCTGGGTAGAGTAATCTTGGTTGTAGGTTTTTCCCTTTTCATCACTTAAATATGTCCTGCCACTCCCTTCTGGCTTGCAGAGTTTCTGCTGAAAGATCAGCTATTAACCTTATGGGGATTCCCTTGTATGTTATTTGTTGTTTTTCCCTTGCTGCTTTTAATATTTTTTCTTTATATTTAATTTTTGATAGTTTGATTAATTTGTGTTTTGACGTGTTTCTCCTTGGATTTATCCTGAATGGGACTCTCTGCCCTTCCTGGATTTGATTGACTATTTCCTTTCCCATATTAGGGAAGCTTTCAACTATAATCTCTTCAAATATTTTCTCAGTCCCTTTCTTTTTCTATTCTTCTTCTGGGACCCCTATAATTCGAATGTTGGTGCGTTTAATGTTGTCCCAGAGGTCTCTGAGACTGTCCTCAATTCTTTTCATTCTTTTATCTTTATTCTGCTCTGCAGTTGTTATTTCCACTATTTTATCTTCCACGTCAGCTATCCGTACTTCTTCCTCAGTTATTCTGCTATTGATTCCTTCTAGAGAATTTTAAATTTCATTTATTGTATTGTTCATCATTGTTTGTTTACTCTTTAATTCTTCTAAGTCCTTGTGAAACGTTTCTTGTATTTTCTCCATTCTACTTCCAAGATTTTGGATCATATTTACTATCATTACTCTGAATTCTTTTTCAGGTAGACTGCCTATTTCCTCCTCATTTGTTTCGTCTGGTGGGTTTTTACCTGGCTCCTTCATCTGCTGTGTGTTTCTCTGTCTTCTCATTATGCTTAACTTACTATGTTTAGGGTCTCCATTTTGCAGGCTGCAGGTTCATAGTTCCCGTTGTTTTTGGTGTCTGCCCCCAGTGGCTAAGGTTGGTTCAGTGGGTTGTGCAGGCTTCCTGGTGGAGGGGACTGGTGCCTGTGTTCTGGTGGATGACTCTGGATCTTTTCTTTCTGGTGGGCAGGACCGCATCTGGTGGTATGTTTTGGGGTGTCTGTGACCTTATTATGATTTTAAGCAGCCTCTCTGCTAATGGGTGGGTTTGTGTTCCTGTCCTGCTAGTTGTTTGGCATAGGGTGTCCAGCACTGTAGCTTGCTGGTCGTTGAGTGGAGCTGGGTCTTAGCGTTGAGATGGAGATCTCTGGGAGAGCTTTTCCTGTTTGATATTACATGGAGCTGGGAGGTCTCTGGTGGACCAATGTCCTGCACTCTGCTCTCCCACCTCAGAGGCACAGGTCTGACACCCAGCTGGAGCACCAAGACCCTGTCAGCCACATGGCTCAAAAGAAACAAATATCGTATATTAACGCATCTATGTGGAAC
Organism: Balaenoptera ricei; assembly: GCF_028023285.1. Classification (NCBI taxonomy): domain Eukaryota; kingdom Metazoa; phylum Chordata; class Mammalia; order Artiodactyla; family Balaenopteridae; genus Balaenoptera; species Balaenoptera ricei. The sequence continues at coordinate 67,012,726 of NC_082660.1, read as the reverse complement.
CTAGAAAAATGGTACAGATGAACCGGTTTGCAGGGCAGAAATTGAGACCCAGATGTTGAGAACAAACGTATGGACACCAAAGGGGGAAAGCCACAGGAGGTGGGGTGGTGGTGTGATGTATTGGGCAATTGGGATTGACATGTATACACTGATGTGTATAAAATTGATGACTAATAAGAACCTGGTGTATATAAAAAGAAAAAAAAATACAATACACACAAAAAAAAGAAAGAAAAGGAAGGAAAAAAAAATAAAATATAAATGAATAAATAAATAAAATAAAATAAACTTATTAAAATAAAAAATAAAAAGAAATTATTAAAAAATTAAAAAAATTGAAAAGTAATTAAAAAAGAAAGAAAGAAGAGAGCAACTAAACCAAAAAACAAATCCACCAATGATAACAAGCACTAAAAACTATACTAAAAAAAGAAAATAAAAAACATGGACAGACAGAACCCTAGGACAAATGGTAAAAGCAAAGCTATACAGACAAAATCACACAAAGTGCATCGCCTCAATTTTGGGATGATTCGTTGTCTGTTCAGATATTCCAGAGATGCAAGGTATATCAAGTTGATTGTGGAGATTTAATCTGCTGATCCTGAGGCTCTGGGAGAAATTTTCCTTTCTCTTCTTTGTTCTCACAGCTCCTGGGATTCAGCTTTGGATTTGGCCCTGCCTCTGCATGTAGGTAGCCTGAGGGCGTCTGTTCTTTGCTCAGACAGGACGGGGTTAAAGTAGCAGCTGATTAGGGGACTCTGGCTCACTCAGGCCAGGGGGAGGGTGGGGTACGGAATGTGGGGCCAGCCTGCAGTGGCAGAGGCCAGCATGACGTTGCAACAGCCTGAGGCACGCCGTGTGTTCTCCCGGGGAAGTTGTCCCTGGATCACGGGACCCTGGCAGTGGCGGGCTGCACAGGCTCCCAGGAGGGGAGGTGCGGCTAGTGAACTGTTCTTGCACACAGGCCTCTTGTTGGCTGCAGAAGCAGCCTTAGTATTTCATGCCTGTTTCTGGCGTCTGTGCTGATAGCCGAGGCTCGCACCCGTCTCTGGAGCTCCTTTAGGTGGTGCTCTGAATCCCTTCTCCTCTCGCACCTCTAAACAATGGTCTCTTGCCTCTTTGGCAGTTCCAGACTTTTTCCCAGACTCCCTCCTGGCTAGCTGTGGCGCACTAGCCCCCTTCAGGCTGTGTTCATGCAGCCAACCCCACTCCTCTCCCTGGGCTCTGACTTCCAAATCCAGAGCCTCAGCTCCCAGCCCCCATCTGCCCCGGCAGGTGAGCAGACAAGCCTCTCAGGCTGGTGAGTGCTGGTCAGCACCAATACTCTGTGTGGGGATCTCTCCACTTTGCCCTCTGCACCCCTGTGGCTGTGCTCTCCTCCATGGCTCCAAAGCTTCCCCACCGCCACCCCCCCGTCTCCACCAGTGAAGGGGCTTCCTAGTGTGTGGAAACTTTTCCTTCTTCACAGCTCCCTCCCAGAGGTGCAGGTCCCGTCCCTATTCTTTTGTCTCTGTTTTTTCTTTTGCCCTACCCAGGTACATGGGGAGTTTCTTGCCTTTTGGGAAGTCTGAGGTCTTCTGCCAGCGTTCATTAGGTGTTCTGTAGGAGTTGTTCCACATGTAGATGTATTTCTGATGTATTTGTGGGGAGGAAGGTGATCTCCACGTCTTACTCCTCTGCCATCTTGAAGGTCTCTCTGTATCTATTTTTTTTCAGCTTCTTTTCCCTTAGAGGTTATTACAAAATATTGAGCATAGTTCCCGGTGCTATACAGTAAAACCTTGTTGTTCATCTCTTTTATATGTGGTAATTTGTATCGGTTAATCCCAAACTCCTAATTTTTCCCTCCCCCCTTCCCCTTTAATAAACATAAGTTTGTTTTCCATGTCTGTGGGTCTATTTCTATTTTGTATATGAGTTCATTTGTATCATTTTTTTTTAGATTCCACATATAAGTGATATCATTTGATATTTGTCTTTCTATGTCTGGCTTACTTCACTTAGTATGATAATCTCCAAGTCCATCCGTGTTGTTGCAAATGGCATTTTTTCATTCTTTTTTATGGCTGAGTAATATTCCATTGTATAAATATACCACATCTTCTTTATCCATTCATCTGTTGATGGACATTTAGGTTGCTTCCATGTCCTGGCTATTGTAAATAGTGATGCAATGAACATTGGGGTACATGTATCTTTTCAAATTATAGTGTTCTCTGGATATACGCCCAGGAGTGGAATAGCAGAATCATACAGTAGCTCTATTTTTAGTTTTTTAAGGAACCTCCACACTGTTCTCCACAGTATACCACATTTTCTTTATCCATTCATCTGTTGATGGACATTTAGGTTGCTTCCATATCTTGGCAATTATGAATAAATAATGCTGCTACCAACATTGGGGTGCATGTATCTTTTCAAACTAGTGCTTTTGTTGCTTTCAGATATATACCCAGGGGTGGAATTTTTGGGTTATATGGTAGTTCTATTTTTAGTTTTTTGAGAAATCTCCATACTGTTTTCCAGAATGGCTGTACCAATTTACATTCCCACCAACAGAATACAAAGGTTCCCTTTTCTCTACATTTTTGTTCTTTTTGATGATAGCCATTCTGACAGGTGTGAGGAGAGAGCTCATTGTGGTTTTGATTTGCATTTCCCTGGTAATTAGCGATGGTGAGCATCTTTTCATGTGCTTGTTGGCCATCTTCAATTCCTCTTTGGAAAAATGTCTATTCAGGTCTTCTGCCCATTTTTTAATCAGGTTGTTTGTTTTTGATGTTGAGTTGTATGAGCTGTTTATATGTGTTGGATATTAACCCCTTATAGGTCATATAATTTGCAAATATTTTCTCCCATTCAGTAGATTGTCTTTTTGTTTTGTCAATAGTTTCCTTTGCTGTGGAAAAGCTTTTAAGTTTAATTAGGTCCCATTTGTTTATTTTTGCTTTTACTTACTTTGCTTTAGGAGACAGATCCAAAAAAATATTGCTGATTTATGTCAAAGAGTGTTCCATATACGTTTTCTTCTAGGAGTTTTATGGTTTCAGGTCTTACATTTAGGTTTTTAATCCATTTTTAGTTTATTTTTGTATATAGTGTTAGAGAATGTTCTAATTTCCTTCTTTCACATGTAGCTGTCCAGTTTTCCCAGCACCACTTATTGAAGAGACTGTCTATTCTCCAGTGTATGTTCTTGCCTCCTTTGTCATAGATTAGTTGACCACAAGTATGTGGGTTTATTTCTTGGTTCTCTATTCAGTTCCATTGATCTATGTGTTTGTTTTTGTGCCAGTAGCATACTGTTTTGATTACCATAGCTTTGTAGTATAGTATGATGTCCAGGGGCATGATTCCTCCAGCTCTGTTCTTCTTTCTCAAGATTATTTTGGCTATTCGGGGTCTTTTGTGTTTCCATAGAAATTTTAAAATTATTCATTCTAGTTCTGTGAAAAATGCTTTCGGTATTTTGATTGGAATTGCATTGAATCTGTTGATTGCTTTGGGTAGTATGGTCATTTTAAGAATATTAATTCTTCCAACCTATGAACACGATATATCTTTTCATCTGTTTGTGTCATCTTCAGTTTCTTCCATCAGTGTCTTATAGTTTTCCGAGTACAGGTCTCTTACCTCTTTAGGTAGGTTTATTCCTAGGTATTTTATTCTTTTCAATATGATGGCAAAAGAGATTGTTTCCTCAGTTTCTCTGATAATTTGTTCTTAGTGTACAGAAATGCAACAGATTTCTTAACCATACTAAATGTTAGTGAGGATGTGGAACAACTAAAACTCTCCTATGGTGCTGGTGGGAATGTAAACTGGTGTAATCACTTTGTAAGTTTTTCACAAAGATAAAACACATCTACCATCTGTTCCAGCCATTTCATTCCTAGGTATTTACCTAAAAGAAATAAAAGCACTACAAATAACTCAATTTCATTTCTTTTTATGGCTGAGTAATATTCCATTGTATATATCTGCCACACCTTCTTTATCCATTCACCTGTTGATGGACACTTAGGTTGCTTCCATGTCCTGGCTATTGTAAATAGTGCTGCAATGAACATTGTGGTACATGGCTCTTTTTGAATTATAGTTTTCTCAGGGTATATGTCCAGTAGTGGGATTGCTGGGTCGTATGGTAGTTCTGTTTTTAGATTTTTAAGGAATCTCCATACTGTTCTCCATAGTGGCTGTATCAATTTACATTCCCACCAACAGTGCAAGAGGGTTCCCTTTTCTCCACACCCTCTCCAGCTTTTATTGTTTGTAGATTTTTTGATGATGGCCATTCTGACCGGTGTGAGGTGATATCTCATTGTAGATTTGATTTGCATTTCTCTAATGATTAGTGATGTTGAGCATTCTTTCATGTGTTTGTTGGCAATCTGTATATCTTCTTTGGAGAAATGTCTGTTTAGGTCTTCTGCCCATTTTTGGCTTAGGTTTTTTGTTTTTATGATATTGAGCTGCATGAGCTGCTTGTATATTTTGGAGATTAATCCTTTGTCAGTTGCTTCGTTTGCAAATATTTTCTCCCATTCTGAGGGTTGTCTTTTCGTTTTGTTTATGGTTTCCTTTGTTGTGCAAAAGCTTTTAAGTTTCATTAGGTCCCATTTGTTTATTTTTGTTTTTATTTCCATTTCTCTAGGAGGTGGGTCAAAAAGAACCTAGAGTCTATCATGCAGAGTAAAGTAAGTCAGAAAGAGAAAAACAAATACCATTAGCTAACACATATATATGGAATCTAAAAAAAAAAATGGTTCTGAAGAACCTAGGGGCAGGACAGGAATAAAGACACAGGTGTAGAGAATGGACTTGAGGACACGGGTAGGGGGAAGGATAAGCTGGGACAAAGTGAGAGTGGCATGGACATATATACACTACCAAACGTAAAATAGATAGCTAGTGGGAAGCAGCCGCATAGCACAGGGAGATCAGCTCGGTGCTTTGTGACCACCTAGAGGGGTGGGATGGGGAGGGCGGGAGGGAGAGGCAAGAGGGAGGCGGTATGGTGATATATGTATACATGTAGCTGATCACTTTGTTATACAGCAGAAACTAACACAACAATGTAAAACAATTACACTCCAATAAAAAATAAAAGGGGTAGGGTGGACTGACTAAACAGAGATATTTAATAGCTATGGTAAAATATATGTGCTATTTTCCTTGTAGCAAAGTTTTCATACTTACAAAATATATATATTATTTTACAGCTAAATTTCAACTTAAGACATATGATTAGTGATTTTAAAATGTACTGAACAGTTTGACAATGTTAATATTAAACTCTATTAATTGATAAAGTCAAATGTGAAGCCTGTACTCATTTATACATGAGAATACATATGCAACTTATTCATTAAAAATAACCTAAAAACATAATTCCATACAATGTTCATAGCAGCATTATCAATAGTAGCCAAAAAGTAAAGACAACCTAAATGTCCATTACCGGATGTGTGGATCAATGAAACATGCTATTATCTATACAATGGAATACTTCTTAGGAATAAAAAGAAACAAACTATTCACAGTAGAATATGGCTGAATCTCAAAATAATTCTGCGGAGTGAAACAAGTCAGAAAAAAGTACTTATTGTTTGATTCCATTTACATAAAACTTCAAAAATGTAAAATAATCTAGAATTGTGATGGTGGTTGTATATAGACAGGGGCTGTGGGGGAGTTTGGGAAGTGATGAGGGTTGGTAAGGAGGGATTAAAATGTGGAATGAGGAAAGTTTGGGAGGGATAGATATATTTATTATCTTGATTTTGGGGCTTCATGGTGATATACATATGTCAAAATTTCTCAGAATTTATATATTAATTACTAATCCTTGTTTCATTCTTTTCTCAACAAAGTATTTTTTCAAAATAAAATAAATCAAAATGACAAATGTAACATAGCTCTACCTCTGGACCATTCTCAGGATTATGAGAATGACCTGATAACTTTTTATTTTGTACCCAATGAACAGCAGATATATCAGGGTAACTGCCTCTGTGTGTGTTGATTCCTAATGTTTAATTATCTTTTAAGTTAGCCTTATGTTTCTCATGCTGGACTCTGGGTTGCCTAAGAAGAATTCTTTGTTTCTCTGAATTTAGAGTGGAAACAAAATCCTAAAAGTCAAACCATAAGGCAAATCTTTGATAAATTTGAATATGTTTAAGGATTTCTATTCAACATAAAACACCATGGATAAAACTAATAGGGAGATGATAAAATTAGAGAAAATTTTTTCAATGTCTGAAACTGACAAAGAATACCTAAAGCATACAAGAACTCTGGCAAATCAGCAACAAAAAATCAGCAACTTGGAGAGACCTTCAAGATGGCAGAGGAGTAAAACGTGGAGATCACCTTCCTCCCCACAAATACATCAAAAATACATCTACATGTGGAACAGCTCCTACAGAACACCTACTGAACGCTGGCAGAAGACCTCAGATTTCCCCAAAGGCAAGAAAATCCCCACATACCTGGGTAGGGCAAAAGAAAAAAGAAAAAACAGAGACAAAAAATAGGGACAGGACCTGCACCTCTGGGAGGGAGCTGAGAAGGAGGAAAGGTTTCCACACACTAGGGAGCCCCTTCACTGGTGGGGATGGGGGGTGCGGGGGGAATCTTCAGAGCCATGGAGGAGAGCACAGCCACAGGGGTGCAGAGGGCAAAGCAGAGAGATTCCCACACAAAAGATCGGTGCCAACCAGCCCTCACCAACTGAGACGCTTGTGTGCTCACTTGCCAGTGCATGTGGTGGCTGGGAGCTGAGGCTCGGGCTTTGGAGGTCAGAGCCCAGGGAGAAGACTGGGGTTGGCTGCATGAAGACAGCCTGAAGGGGGCTAGTGCATCACAGCTAGCCAGGAGGGTGTTTGGGAAAAAGTCTGGAACTGCCAAAGAGGCAAGAGACCATTGTTTTGGGGTGTGCGAGGAGAGGGGATTCCTTCCCTGTGTGCCCACAGAAGGCAGAGCACCGCCTAAGTGAGCTCCAGAGATGGGCGTGAGCCACGGATATCAGCTCAGACCCCAGAGACAGCCATGAACTGTTAACGCTGCTGCTGCTGCCACCAAGAATCCTGTGTGCAAGTGCAGGTCACTACCCACACCCCCCTGGGAACCTGTGCAGCACGCCACCGCCAGGGTCCTGTGATCCATGGACAACTTCCCTGGGAGAGCACACAGCATGCCTTAGGCTGTTGCAATGTTACGCCGGTGGCCGCAGGCTTGCCCCGCATTCCAATTATGACTACTGTACCCTCCCTCTCCCAGGCCTGAGTGAGCAAGAGAGCCCTAATCAGCTGCTGCTTTAAGCCCTTTGTCTGGGTGGGGAACAGACTCCTGAGGGTGGTCTACACACAGAGGTGGGGCCCAAACCAAAGCTGAACCCCAGGATCTGTGCGAACAAAGAAGGGAAAGGGAAATTTCTCTGTGCAGCCTCAGGAGCAGCAGATTAAATCCCCACAATCAACTTGATAAACCCTGCGTCTGTGGAATACCTGAATAGACAATGAATGTTCACAAAATTGAGCCCGTGGACTTTGGGAGCAACTGTAGACTTGGGGTTTGCTTTCTGTGTTTAATTTGTTTCTGGTTTTATCTTTATCATAGTTTAGTATTTAGTGCTTATTATCATTGGTGGATTTGTTTATTGGTTTGGTTGCTCTCCTCTTTTTAAAATTTTTTTTATTTTTAATTTTTTATTATTTTTTAATTTTTAATTTTTTTAATTAAAAAATTCTTTTTCCTTTTTTTCTTTTTGTGTGTATGTGTATGCTTCTTTGTGTGATTTTGTCTGTTTAGGTTTGCTTTTACCATTTGTCCTGGGGTTCTTTCTGTTCGTTTTTTTTTCTTTCTTTCTTCTTTTCTTCTGAGCCATGTGGCTGGCAGGGTTTTGGTGCTCCAGCTGGGTGTTGGGCCTGAGCCTCAGAGGTGGGAGGGCCGAGGCCAGGACATTGGACCACCAAAAACCTCCCGGCCCCACATAATATCAATCGGCAAGAGCTCTCACAGATATCTTCGTCTCAGCACTAAAACCCAGCTCCACGCAAAGGCCAGCAAGCTCCAGTGCTGGACACCCCATGCCAAACACCTAGCAAGACAGGAACAAAACCCTGCCCATTAGCAAAGAGGCTGTCTAGAGTCATACTAAGTTCACAGACACCCCAAAACACACCACCAGGTGTGGGCCTGCTCACCAGAAGGACAAGATACAGCCCCACCCACCAGAACACAGGCACCTGTCCCTGCCACCAGGAAGCCTACACAACCCACTGAACCAATCTCACCCACTGGGGGTAGACACCAAAAATAACGGGAACTACAAACCTGCAGCCTGCGAAAAGGAGACCCCAAACACAGTAAGCTAAGCAAAGTGAGAAGACAGAGAAACACACAGCAGATGAAGGAGCAAGGCAAAAACCAACCAGACCTAACAAATGAAGAGGAAATATGCAGTCTACCTGAAAAAGAATTCAGAGTAATGATAGTAAAGATGATCCAAAATCTTGGAAATACAATGGAGAAAATACAAGAAACGCTTAACAAGGATCTAGAAGAAGTAAAGAGCAAATAAACAATGATGAATGACACAAAAAGTGAAACTAAAAATACTCTGGAAAGAATCAATAGCAGAATAGCTGAGCAGAAGAATGGATAAGTGACCTGGAAGATAAAATAGTGGAAATAACTACTGCAGAGCAGAATAAAGAAAAAAGAATGAAAAGAATTGAGGACAGTCTCAGTGACCTCTGGGACAACATTAAATGCATCAACATTCGAATTATAGGGGTCCCAGAAGAAGAAGAGGAAAAGAAAGGGACTGAGAAAATATTTGAAGAGATTACAGTTGAAAACTTCCCTAACATGGGAAAAGAAAGAGTCAATCAAGTCCAGGAAGTGCAGAGAGCCCCATACAGGACAAATCCAAGGAGAAACATGCCAAGACACATATTAATCAAACTATCAAAAATTAAGTACAAAGAAAAAATATTAAAAGCAGCAAGGGAAAAGCAATATATAACATACAAGGGAACCCCCATAAGGTTAACAGCTGATCTTTCAGCAGAAACTCTGCAAGCCAGAAGGGAGTGGCAGGACATATTTAAAATGATGAAAGGGAAAAACCTACAACCAAGATTACTCTACCCAGCAAGGATCTCATTCAGATTTGACAGAGTAAGTAAAACCTTTACAGACAAGCAAAAGTTAAGAGAATTCAGCACCACCAAACCAGCTTTACAACAAATGCTAAAGGAACTTCTCTAGGCGGGAAACACAAGAGAAGTAAATAACCTACAATAACAAACTGAAAACAATTAAGAAAATGGTAATAGGGACATACATATCGATAATTACCTTAAATGTAAATGGATTAAATGCTCCCACCAAAAGACACGGACTGGCTGAATGGATACAAAAACAAGACCCATATATATGCTGTCTATAAGAGACCCACTTCAGACCTAGGGGACACATACAGACTGAAAGTGAGGGGATGGGAAAAGATATTCCATGCAAATGGAAATCAAAAGAAAGCTGGAGTAGCATTTCTCATATCAGACAAAATAGACTTTAAAATAAAGACTATCACAAGAGACAAAGAAGAACACTACATAATGATCAAGAGATCAATTCAAGAAGAAGATATAACAATTGTAAACATATATGCACCCAACAGAGGAGCACCTCCATATATAAGGCAAATGCTAACAGCCATCAAAGGGGAAATCGACAGTAACACAATAATAGTAGGGGACTTTAACATCCCAATTTCACCAATGGGCAGATCATCCAAAATGAAAATAAAGAAGCAAACACAAGGTTTAAAGGACACATTAGACCAGATAGGCTTAATTGATATTTATAGGACATTCCATCCAAAAACAACAGAATACACTTTCTTCTCAAGTGTTCATAGAACATTCTCCAGGATAGATTATATCGTGGGTTACAAATCAAGCCTTGGTAAATTTAAGGAAACAGAAACTGTATCAAGTATCTTTTCTGAGCACAACGCTATAAGACTATATATCAAGTACAGGAAAATAAACTGTAAAAAATACAAACACATGGAGGTTAAACAATATGCTACTTAGTAACCAAGAGATCACTGAAGAAATCAAAGAGGAAATAAAAAAATACCTACAAAAAAATGACAATGAAAACACCATGACCCAAAACCTATGGGATGCAGCAAAAGCAGTTCTAAGAGTGAAGTTTATAGCAATAGAATCCTACCTCAAGAAATAAGAAACATCTCAAATAAACAACCTAACCTTACACCTAAAGCAATTAGAGAAAGAACAACAACAACAACAAAAAAAAAAACCCAAAGTTAGCAGAAGGAAAGAAATCATAAATATTAGATCAGAAATAAATGAAAAACATGAAGGAAACAATAACAAAGACTGATAAAACTAAAAGCTGGTTCTTTGAGAAAATAAACAAAATTGATAAATCATTAGCCAGACTCATCAAGAAAAACAGGGAGAAGACTCAAATCAATAGAATTAGAAATGAAAAAGGAGAAGTAGCAACTTACACTGCAGAAATACAAAGGATCGTGAGAGACTATTACAATCAACTATATGCCAATAAAATGGACAACCTGGAAGAAACTGATAAATTCTTAGAAAAGTACAACCTTCCAAGACTGAACCAGGAAGAAACAGAAAATATGAAGAGACCAATCACAAGCACTGAAATCGAAACTGTGATTAAAGCACAAGCCCAAGACCAGATGGCTTCATAGGTGAATTCTATCAAACATTTAGAGAAGAGCTAACACCTATCCTTCTCAAACTCTTCCAAAATATAGCAGAGGGAGGAAAACTCCCAAACTCATTTCATGAGGCCACCATCACCCTGATACCAAAACCAGACAAAGAGGTCACAAAAAAAGAAAACTACAGGCCAATATCACTGATGAACATAGATGCAAAAATCCTCAACAAAATACTAGCAAACAGAATCCAACAGCACATTAAAAGGATCATACACCATGATCAAGTGGTGTTGATCCCAGGAATGCAAGGATTTTTCAATATACACAAATCAATCAATGTGATACACCATATTAACAAACTGAAAGAGAAAAACCATATGATAATCTCAATAGATGCAGAGAAAGCTTTTGACAAAATTCAACACCCATTTATGATAAAAAAAAAAAAAACTCTCCAGAAAGTGTGCATAGAGGGAACCTACCTCAACATAATAAAGGCCATATATGACAAACTCACAGCCAATGTCATTCTCAATGGTGAAAAACTGAGACCATTTCCTCTAACATCAGGAGCAAGACAAGGTTGCCCAATCTCACCACTATTATTCAACATAGTTTTGGAAGTTTTAGCCATGGCAATTAGAAGAAAAAGAAATAAAAGGAATCCAAATCGGAAAAGAAGAAGTAAAACTGTCACTGTTTGCAGATGACATGATAGTATACATAGAGAATCCTAAAGATGCTACTAGAAAACTACTAGACCTAATCAGTGAATTATGTAAAGTAGCTGGACACAAAATTAATGCACAGAAATCTCTTGCTTTCCTATACACTAACGACAAAAACTCTGAAAGAGAAGTTAAGGAAACACTCCCATTTACCACTGCAACAAAAAGAATAAAATACCTAGGAATAAACCTTCCTAAGGAGACAAAAGACCTGTATGCAGAAAACTATAAGACACTGATGAAAGAAATTAAAAATGACACAAATAGATGGAGAGATATACCATGTTCTTGGATTGGAAGAATCAACATTGTGAAAATGAATATACTACCCAAAGCAATCTACAGATTCAATGCAATCCTTATCAAACTACCAATGGCATTTTTCACAGAACTAGAACAAAAAATTTTACAATTTGTAGGGAAACACAAAAGACTCCGAATAGCCAATGCAATCTTGAGAAAGAAAAAGAGTGGAGGAATCAAGCTCCCTGACTCCAGACTACACTGCAAAGCTACAGTAATCAAGACAGTATGGTACTGGCACAAAAACAGAAATATAGATCAATGGAACAGGATAGAAAGCCCAGAGGTAAACCCACGCACATATGGTCACCTTATCTTTGACAAAGGAGGCAAGAACATACAATGGAGAAAAGACAGCCTCTTCAATAAGTGGTGCTGGGAAAACTGGACAGCTACCTGTAAAAGAATGAAATTAGAACACTCCCTGACACCATATACAAAAATAAACTCAAAATGGATTAAAGACCTAAGTGGAAAGCCAGACACTATCAAACTCTTAGAGGAAAACATATGCAGGACACTCTATGACATAAATCACAGCAAGATCCTTTTTGACCCACTTCCTAGAGAAATGGAAATAAAAACCAAAATAAACAAATGGGACCTAATGAAACTTAAAAGCTTTTGCACAGCAAAGGAAACCATAAACAAGACAAAAAGACAACCCTCAGAATCGGAGAAAATATTTGCAAATGAAGCAACTGACAAAGGATTAATCTCCAAAATATACAAACAGCACATGCAGCTCAATATCAAAAAAACAGACAAACCCAATCCAAAAATGGGCAGAAGACCTAAACAGGCATTTCTCCAAAGAAAATATACAGATTGCCAGCAAACACACGAAAGGATGCTCAACATCACTAATCATTAGAGAAATGCAAATCAAAACCACAATGAGATATCACCTCACACCAGTCAGAATGGCCATCATCAAAAAGCAATAAATGCTGGAGATGGTGTGAAGAAAAGGAAATCCTCCTGCACTGTTGGTGGGAATGTAAATTGATACAGCCGCTATGGAGAATAGTATGGAGGTTCCTTAAAAAACTAAAAATAGACTACCATATGGCCCAGCAATCCCACTTCTGGGCATACACCCTGAGAAAACCATAATTCAAAAATAGACATGTACCACAGTGTTCATTGCAGCACTATTTACAATAGCCAGGACATGGAAGCAACCTAAGTGTCCATTGACAGATGAATAGATAAAGAAGATGTGGCACATATATACAATGAAATATTACTCAGTCATAAAAAGAAATGGAGTTCTTTGTAGTGAGGTGGATGGACCTAGAGTCTGTCATACAGAGTGAAGTAAGTCAGAAAGAGAAAAACAAACACCATATGCTAAACATATATATGGAATCTAAGGGAAAAAAAAGGTTCTGATGAACCTAGGGGCAGGACAGGAATAAAGATGCAGACATAGTAAATGGACTTGAGGACACGGGGAGGGGGAATGGTAAGCTGGAACGAAGTGAGAGAGTGGCATGGACATATATATCCTACCAAATGTAAAATAGATAGCTAGTGGGAAGCAGCTGCATAGTAGAAGGAGATCAGCTCAGTGCTTTGTGGCCACCTAGAGGGGTGGCATGGGGGGGTGGGAGGGAGGCGCAAGAGGGAGGGGATATGGGGATATATGTATACATATAACTCTGATTCACTTTTTTATACAGCAGAAACTGACACAACATTGTAAAGCAATTGTACTCCAATAAAGATGTTTAAAAAAATCAGCAACTTCACTAGAAAAATAGGCAAATGATATTTATAGGCAATTTACATAACAGCAAACCCAGAAGACTAATAAAGCATATGTAGAGATGCTGAAACTCATTCTTAATCAGAGAAATGTAAATTTAAAAAACAATGAAATATCTCTTTGTACCTATTAAATGATAAGAATTAGAAAGCAGGGTCAGGCCAAGTGCTGGTGGAGACTGGGGATGTAGGAACTCTCATGCAGTTAGGTTGTAGATTTGTAGTATCACTCTGAAGATCTAACATGAAGCAGTTAAATTTAATGCATGTCCTATGCCCCAGCAATCTTTTTCCTGAGCTGGTATCCCAAATTCTTACATGGGTTCAGGCAGGGCTATGTTCACTGCAGCATGGTTTGTGGTAGTGGGAAATTGAAGATGCTTGGAGAGTGAATGCAGCAGAAAAAAGCAGTGTGTTAGATGTGCACATAGCAACACGGATGGAGCTTTTAAATAGTGCTAAGGAAGTAGTAAGATATACAACATAATGCCATTAGCATCTATTGAAAAAAATATGCATATACACGTTTTGCAAGAATACCTATAAATGAAAAGATACCCACTAAACACTTTAGAATAGTTGTATATGGAGAGTGGGGAAGTGAAACGGGAGTCTCATATGAGGATGAAAAGGAATATATAAACAAGGAGCAGGCATTGGCCAGACCAATGACAATGTGGAAATAAAATACCAGAATATAAAATCATTCAGCCAGGAAGCAATAAAAGTAGCCAGTGTGCAGATTTCTACAAAGGGCTACAAAGGCCAGATTTCTGACTCTTCTAAAATCTGTAGGATAAGTAACAAAAAGGCAAATCGAGTGGCTCAGCCTAGAAGCTGAACTGCTAAAGAAAAATATCTAGAACTCATTCTCAGATGTCACTTTTAGACAACCTCTCTTTCCAAGGGTCCACTCCCTACAGTTGATCACACATTTTAAGATGGACTATATTTTGAAAGCTCACTTCTATGCGATTTAACACTAGCAGGCACTTTAAAAGTACCATTTCTCTAGATTCATTTATTTATTCATCTAACAAATATTTATTTAGCGCCTAGTATGCAAGGGTGAGACTGAGGATGTAGTCACTAGATTAGAAGCTGGGAGTATATACAATAAGGGTACAGACTTTGCCAGTGGTATAGAAGTTTCACAGGACAAGGGTTTGAGTGGGGCCATAAGCTCCTGGACTAGGAATGTATTGCTTAGAAACCTATAATTCTCACTGACTCCTGTGCCCGTTCCCATGTTTTCTTCATCACAAGGGTAATCCCTGCATCTCCCCACAAAATGCATATTATAGGATTTTTAGCAGATATCATTCCCAGTGTAGGATCTGATGTGGTTGAGGGGACTCAAAGTGGGTTAGAGTTTTAATTATTCACAAATGAACACTTCCAGGCTAATTTGAAAAAGGAGTACACCTGGGTCTCATGAGACCTCACTAGTGCTCTCTGCTATTAAATCTTTACTGAGTGTAGGGATCCTGCTGCCAGGATTTGGGTGTGGGAGACTTATAGGGCTTGCTGATGAGCAGAAGGAATATTAAGCCAAGGCCTGCTGCATAGCACTTTGGATTTTCATAGTGACATTTATACCTTGACAGCCCAATAAATATGTAAGAAGACAGTGGCATTAGTGTGTCCCCCAGAATTTATACTGCCTCATTATCTTAACCCATTATAAATTCACAGTTGGTCAATCTGCCCATATTTCTAAACTCCCACCTCTACAGTCACCACTTCCCTGTGTAAAAACATACTACAGGAGATTTCAGAATCAATAATTCTCTATCAGAGGCTTTGAGGAAGCAAAAGTACTACCCAGTTACCTGCTGTGTCTCTGAGGGATGATTAGGCTCCAACCCATGTCCTCAGCTCAGCTGCAGCTATAATTAAGGATAAGCCATAATCTGCCTTTAAAATGTCCTCCACGTTCCATGCCTTCCTTGCACAGCCATAACTATTTAAAAAAATCAAATCATCAAGGGCTCAAATCTGGTCTTTATCCTGTCCTCCTATTTCTGAGATCAAATGTATAAATCCTTGAGCTCTGCTATCTGATTCTGAAGAGCTTGTTAGAAACCTTTTAAAATAATTTAGTGGTTTTAGGGGTTTTAACACTTATTCTCTCTTGGGCACCTGCTGATATCCTGAAGTACAAACTTTGTACTCTCATCTCAGTTTTGATGTGGAGTATGGAGTTCTGAAGATGAGAAATGAAATGTGACTAAAGACGTGTAAACCTGTCCTGCTTACCAGCCTCCCAAAAGCACAAAGCCCTTATCACTTCAGCTGATTTAACACTGGCTTATAACAAGGAGCCCAGAGTGGGTACAGATAGCCCATTTACCAGTTGCCCTGGTATGTGGATTTTTATTTAAATATTACCAATAAAATGCCCAGAGAAGCTAATTAGTAGAGTCATAGAAGATTGGGATTAGACCCAATATCATCCAAATAGAGATAGCACAAGAAAATAATTGCTTGGGCTAAAGTTGACAAGCTTGACTGGTATGCCCCCCAAATCTTTAATGGTCATTTGTACTCTTAGCCTTGGCAAGTACTTCCCTTTCCCAATATATGGCAAAAAGCCTGTAGAACTATAGCACTATTAAAAAAAGCCCTGTCACTTTTTTCTCATTACTGATGAGAAAGAAGTTGGCATATCTAAATATGCATGCCCACATAGGTACATAGGCTTATATGTATGCACATGCACGAATGCAGTTAGTCAACATTTATTGAATGCAGAACTCTATGTGGCAGGAAGTACCAGGGGAAATTTTTTAAAAATGCCTAATCTCTGCCCACATGATAGTTATAGTCTAATGGACAATTGAGATGCGCAGGAAGATGAGCAAAAATTGATTACTCTAGAGATAAAAACCTCTTTCTCTTCCATAACATTTGCTTTTTTTTTCTTCTGAGTACAAAAGTAATACATGTTTCTTGCAAAAACTTTGGGAAATAATCACCTATAATGCCAGTACCCAGAAATATATGTATATATTTAAATACATATCCTTCCAGACTTGTTTTTCCTATGCTTATAAAATGTCTTTAAAGGCTACAAACGGTATGATTCCAACTATATTACATTCTAGAAAAGGAAAAACTGTGGAGATAATAACAGGATCGGTGGTTTCCAGAGGTTGAGAGAGAAGGATGGAGGGATGAATAGAGCACAGAGGAGTCAAAGAACAGAGAACTTTAGGGAGTGAAAACGCTTTGTATGATACTATAACAATGGATACATGTCATTATACATTTGTCCAAAACCACAGACTGTACAACATGAAGAGTGAACCCTAATGTAAACTATGGACTTTGGGTGATAATGATGTGTCAATGTCGGTTCATCAATTGTAATAACAAGGGTACCACTCTGGTGAGTGATGTTGATAGTGGGAAAGGCTAGCCATGTGTGCAGGCAGGGGGTAAAGGGGAAAGCTCTATATCTTCCTCTAATTTTGCTGTGAAACTAAAACTTCTCCAAAAAGCAAACTCTTTTTTAAAAAGTTGTTTTACAGAAACAGAATCACGGACATAGAGAACAGACTGGTGGTTGCCAAGGGGGAGAGGGTTGGGGGAGGGATGGAGTGGGAGTTTGGTGTTAGCAGATATAGGCTTTTATATATGGAATGGATAAGCAGCAAGGTCTTACTGTATGGCACAGAGAACTATGTTCAATATCCTATGATAAACCATAATGGAAAATATTTTTTTTAAAAGAATGTATAGATATGTATAATTGAATCACTTTGCTGTACAGCAGTAATTAACACATTGTAAATCAACTATACTTCAATAAAAATATTGTTTTAAATGGCTTTAAAACAAAATTAGAATCATACTATGCATACAAAGTTATGAACTGTTTTTTCTTACCTGACAATATGCCACAAAGTTTTCCACATCAATAATATCTCATCATAAAGTATGCAATAATTTATTAACAAATATCATAATTCACAACAATGTGAATATACTTAACACTACTAAACTGTACACTTAAAAATGGTTAAGATGGTTAAAAATAACTTTCAAAACAAACCAAAAACTCCCTAATTATTGAAGAGAGGGTATTTTAATTTTTTGCTATTATAAATAATTCCATAATGAGCAATCTTTGAGTGTTATTTTTGTGCATGTGCATATCTCTGATACTTTCTATAGGTAAAATTCCTAGAATTGGGACTGCTAAGCTCCCAATTATGAGCAAGGGTATGAGCAAAAATAGAAATATCTTTACTGTTTTTCCTTATTTTAAAAATAATTTGTGCTTGTAAATTTTTTCAGAAAATGTCAAAAAAATGTAAAAGAAAATACAAAACTTACTTTTAACCCCACTATCCAGAGATTAAACACTATTAATATTTTGGTAACTATCCAGACTTTTTTTCTTATATACAAATATGTATATATTATTATACATATCTTAAAGGGAGCATACTGTATTTGGTAACCTGGATTTTTATATCATAAATGTCTTTCCATACCAATAAATATAGGCAGGCATAATCATATTTCATTTCTTAAATACATTTCACTGAACAAGTGTACCGTAAGTTTTGTAAGCAATACCATATTTCTGAATATTTTGTTTCTAGTTTTGCATTATTAACAACATTTTCTGAGCACTTATGTGATTATTTCCTCAGGATAAATTTCTAAATGCAGAATTGCTAAGTAAAATATTTATAAGGTTTTTGGGATATAATGTCAAATTTTACTTCAGAAAGGACGGACCAATGTATACTTTCACTGATTACAGGAGTTTCATTTTTTTAGGAGTTTCATTTTTTATCTATAAAATGGTTTCATCCATACAGATGTTATTTTTGTACTTTTTTGTTCAAAGTTAATTAATTGTCTCAACATCACTGATTAAAAAGTAATCTATCATTCAGTTGATTTGGAATTCCATCTTTATCAGATATTTACTTGGAATATTTGCATATCATTCAGGTTTTCTATTGCCCCCCTCCCAAAACTGGTATCTGGCACTACTTCTTTGAAATTCTCTTAAGATAATAATAATAATAATAATAATAATAATAATAATAATAATAATAATAATGAACGTCATTTGCTCCCAATTAAATTCTTCTTTAGGTACTCAAGTCTGCAGAATTAACCTTGCCTGTAGTAACTGCCTACAGTGTGATTTAAAATGCCATCAAGCACTCCCACTTGAAAATATCTTCCCCACCAATCTGTTATGGCTACCTCAAGAGACGTCTCTTTTGGTTATACCAAAGTTCCCAAACAGGTTGCACATTCAAATTACTTGGGGAGGTTTGTTTGTTTGTTTGTTTGTTTTTAAGTACAGATATCAGTCCTACTGGAATCAGACTCGCCAGGGCAGGCTCTGGCACCAGTGATTTCGAGGTTTGGCAATCATTGGATTCTACCAAAAAGATAACAGTTATCTCAAGAAAGCAAGAGTTAAAACCCATATATATTATCTGGAGAGAATCTCTCCCAATCCTCCTCCTAAGCTGGAAATTGGTTTATTCAATTTGAGCTAATTATCACTTTGGAATAGGCCACCAAGGAGGCTTGAGCCCTAAGAGGAAAAGTACAGAACTGGCTTAATTTGGAAGGGAAGGAAGGAACATAATGCAGTAATAATATCTGGACAGCATTGGGTTCCAGGCTGGGAATACCAATCCATAAACAAAGTTTCTCTTCCTTATGTTTGTCAGCATGTTAAGTGTAATCAGCATGATCTTAGGTGATATTCAGGTGAACAGTCTCTATTTTACTAATTATGTATTGATTTTCCTCCATTTATGACAAGTGATACTGGTTTCCCATTTATAATAGTGATATAAAATATCCTTTTAAATAAACATATTTACGTTTTAAAAGGTGAGTCAATTTAAAGGAAAAAAAATCACTGATAGCAAGAGGATATAACAAACTTTTGAATATAATTAGAAATAACTGAAGTTGGCTAAACACTGACAATGAGATTCCTGGGGTAGATGCTTGGAAGTCTAGTTTGGGGAAGAATGCCAAAGGGACAACTAAAATGAGCTTTGTCTATCTGGCAGCTTTGCTCAGGGTTAGAGCTAATACCAACTACATTGGTGTCTCTTAGGTTCCTCACCTCATCTTGTGCTGTCTTTTACTACATTTATTCAACTGGCAGCATGAATCAGTCAAACTGTACAATTTCAACTTTACCCTAATGGAAAGTGACCTGTCCAGCTACACTGCTGCCTAAGTCTGATATTCCATTTAAGACTTTAGGCTTCTTGCTCAATCAAGTTCTGGACCAAAGAAGCAGGTGACCACTGCCCAGGCTTTCCGGAAGTCAGAGACTGCACCATTTCTGTAGGTATTTCCAAGTGCTTTTGTCCTGCCAAAACAAAACCGAAAACAAAAACAAAACAAGAAAACAAGGAATTAACCTAAGCCAAAGAAATAAGTGACTTTAGCTGATTTGCATAATGGGGGTGGGGGGGAGGGGAGAGAGAACTTTTATTTGAAAAGACCATGCCCATTCAAGATCTTTAGTATTGTAAGATATATAGAAATTTTGAGGAACAAAATTTCCAGCAAAGCCAGGTTTTCTATCTTTTCAATCATCTTTAAGAAAACATTTTTTAATGTATTATTCACTTGAGCCCTTGGTTTAGGAGCTTGGAGATCTGGATTGTTAGAAG
Source organism: Balaenoptera ricei (assembly GCF_028023285.1). Lineage (NCBI taxonomy): Eukaryota > Metazoa > Chordata > Mammalia > Artiodactyla > Balaenopteridae > Balaenoptera > Balaenoptera ricei. The sequence goes on along the minus strand of NC_082660.1, from coordinate 66,992,507 downwards.
CAGCATACAATTATAGTACAGATCTCTCCATTATTTACTACTTGTGTGATCTCATGCAAAGTTTGGTTTTGCTGCTTTAAGCTTCATTTTCCTCGACTATAAAATGTTCATAACATCTCTCAAGGTTTTTTTGGTAAAAGTTAAATGAGATAATGTGCATTATGTTCTTGGCACATACTAGGGACACAATGGAGGGTAACTATTAGTATGGGGTTTTTTTAAATTTTATTTATTTATTTTTAGCTGCGTTGGGTCTTCATTGCTGCGCGACAGCTTTTCTCTAGTTGCAGCGAGCGGGGGCTACTCTTCGTTGCAGTGCATGGGCTTCTCATTGCGGTGGCTTCTCTTGTTGCAGAGCACAGGCCCTAGGCACATGGGCTTCAGTAGTTGTGGCACGTGGGCTCAGTAGTTGCGGCACGTGGGCTCAGTAGTTGTGGCTCACAGGCTCTAGAGCACAGGCTCAGCAGTTGTGGCCCATGGGCTTAGTTGCTCCGCGGCATGTGGGATCTTCCCGGACCAGGGCTCGAACCCGTGTCCCCTGCATTGGCAGGAGGATTCTTAACCACTGCGCCACCAGGGAAGCCCTATTAGTATCATTTTAACTAAAGTCCATCTTCCAAACATTTCTCTGCAGATAACCCGCATCTGAATCTTGTAGAGAGTTTATTTAAAACGAATATTCCTGAGTTCTACCCTAAGATGTCTGAATCAGATTCTTAGGATGAAGCCTAGGAATCTATATTTTAAGTAAATGCCCCTCCCATCTCTCCTTCTGGGTTTGAGATATAAAGGCTTTGTGAGGAAAAAAGTCTGCACTTGGTTTTTTATTTCTCGGTGAGTCTGTGGGGAGAAGAGGTCTTTTGGAAGTTGGCACTTTTCAAAGTGCTGGGAAGGACAGACCTTTCTATGAAGAGACTAAGAAGGCAGAGGTGTGCATTAGTATTGAGTGCGCAGTCCCAGAGGGCTCGATGGGAAGTGTTGAGAGAGTGCAAAACAGTGCAGATCATGATGGAAGTGGATTTACAGCTGACCTCTATGGAAATAAGAGTTTAGATGGGTGCGGGACCAGATAAGCTTGAAGCTTTCATGACAACTGAAGAGGATGGAGATAAGAAGCAGGGACAGAGTCATCCTCTCTCTAAACAGAAACTTGGTATAAAGTTGTTTGATGCCAGAGAAAGTGCATAGTCAACTGAATCTATTTTAAACATTTTATTATTCACAGTTTATATAAATGACAAAGTATTTATTAAAATAGATTAATAATTGGAGATAAGATGGGTGTTTCTTCTCTAAATCCAAGTCTTCTGTCTTCTCCTTGGTATACTGCACTTAATTTGTTACAGGAAGATCACTTTCTGGTTGTTTTTGGCGTGAGTTGAAAAACTGCCCTATGCTTTCTAAACCAGAACATCTGAAACCTTCATGTTTGGATACGTAAGGTGCTTGATACTGCTTCCTTAAGCAGTCATTTTTATATCTCCCATATATCTCCCAAAAGCATAGACTGGAAAGAGAGATATTTCATTGCTGCTGTAATAGCTGGAAAAAAAGACATGACAGTGAATCTACTGAGTTCCCCTACTACTAATGTAATTAACCAGGCATCAGTACATATTTTATTTCTACTATGTTTGGATATTTGCAATATAATACTTATTATTTCTAGAGTATATTTTACTGGAGGAGAACAACCCCAGTTAATTAACTTACAGGGCATTTGTGGGAGGAATGATATACATCACTATATACATTTTCAAAAAGATGAACTGAGTTCTAGAGCAACTAGGTCTTCAATAACAATGCTAGTATAAACATGGCATTGTGCTGCTAGGAATGAAAGCAACTGTAATCTTTTCTACTAACCTAAGGTAAATATACAAGATGTTCTTAAGGCTTTTAGGTTAAAAATATCTTCCACAGATGGTAAGGAATAAAAGGGATTTACTCTTATGCTTTGTGTGCTTCACTCCCTAATCTTTCATTTATTTTTTTAACACCTTTATTGGAGTATAATTGCTTTACAGTGTTGTGTTAGTTTCTGATGTATAACAAAGTGAATCAGTTATATGCATATGTATATCCTCCTTATCCCACCCCTCTAGGTGGTTGCAGGTCACCGAGCTGATCTCCCTGTGCCATGCAGCTGTTTCCCACTAGCTATCTATTTTACATTTGGTAGTGTATATATGTCAGTGCTACTCTCTCACTTCGTCCCAGCTTACCCTTCCCCCTCTCCGTGTCCTCAAGTCCATTCTCTATGTCTGTGTCTTTATTCCTGTCCTGCCCCTAGGTTCATCAGAACCATTTTTTTTTTTTTTTAGATTCCATATATATGTGTTAGCATACGGTATTTGTTTTTCTCTTTCTGACTTACTTCACTTTGTATGACAGACTCTAGGTCCATCCACCTCACTACGAATAACTAATTTCGTTTCTTTTTATGGCTGACCTCAAACATTTTATAAATATAAACTTGTGGCTGACTTCCTAAAAAGTGTTGCCTGGGCCCCTACAATGGAACCAACACATCAGCTTTAGCTTCCACATATCTCACAAAATGACTGTAGATGAAATTACATCCTCAGGATGCCTCCCTTCTAGACTGTGAACTTCCTCAGGACAGAGACTATATCTTTTATATCTGTAACCCCAAGACCTAGCACAGTGCCATGGTACACAATAAATATTGTTGAATGAATGACAACTGAATGAATAAAGGAATGAATGGATTACTGATTACCTTTCAGTTGTCTCTTCTCATCCTGCTATCCCCTTCCTCAGGGCAAACTGAAGAAAACATTTAAAATCCATTCATATCTTGAATATTATTATGAACTCCTAAAGGAATGACCTTAAGCAAAATGGAAGTGCTAAGAGGCAGATACTGGTTTTCTAGTTAATTGATTTTGATCAGTAATTCTTATGCAAAAAATTTTAATAAAGACATTAGAGGCAGCATCTAGACTAAATAAATATATATTTGGGTGGTGTCACTTTTTAAAAACAAAACCAGTTTAATTTCTTAAAGATAAAGGAATTTGGACCCTTAAAATAGTAAATAAATCCACCATAAAGAAAATGCAGTCACAAACACATAGCAGCCATAAAGATCTTTAAAAAAACAAACAAAAAAACCCTTCATCAGATCATTTTTAAATGATCCCTTTTTAAACCTCTTTAACAACTTCCCATTGCTTTTAGGATAAGATCCAAAATCTCTAATTTGAACTATAAGCTAACTCATTGATTCATTCCAGAAATATTGATGAGTGTCTATTAGTATTTTAGGCTTGGAAAATACAGTGGTGAAGCACGGGGGCAAAGCCTCAGTTCCCACAAAGCTTTACACTGGGAGCGGGCCAGTGGGAAGACTGACAGACTATAAACATAGAAATACAATCAATAAACATCGCAAACAAATAGACAAGATAAATTCCAATGTGATGAGTGTTATGAAGAAAATAAAATAGAATGATTTTCTAGAGAAAATGAGCTACTCTTTCAGTTTCCCAGGCTCCATTTTCTCACCCCAGGAAATCTGTGCAGGTTATTCCCTCAGGGCTCCTCCCTTATCTTCCTTCTTTCCCTAACCATCATTCCTCCTTCAGTTCAAGTCTCAGCTAAAAATGGCAACTCTATGGGTTAAATATTCCTTTTATATACCCGTCCCAATGTACCAATATGTTGTCTCCTTTGTAATGTTCATTACATTTACGAGTATTTGGTCAATGTCTGTCTTGCCACAAGGGCAGGGTCTTCTTGTCTGTGGTCTACTGATCTATTCCCAGCCACCAGCTGGGAAATAAAGTAGATGATCAATCTACAGTAGATGATCATCATATAATAGGTGATCAATACATTTTGTTGAGTAAATGAACAGAAGGAAAATTAGAAAATTCTTTTATTATTTTCCTGTTAAGGAAGGGATAAAAATATGTGAACATCACACATATGTAAAAAGCACATGGGAGAGAAATGCAATTAGGCTGAGGAGAAACTCAATGAGAATTATTCAGTGGGTTGCTTCCCTGGGTTCTAGGGTGGCACTGAATGCCATCATGGGATAAACTGTTTTGAGAAGTCATATCCTAGGTGTTGGAAGTAAGCAGCCCCTTGGTTATAAAAGAGCATGGAAGAGTACATGAGAGGGAGAGAGAGAGAGAGAGAGAGAGAGAAGAAAGAAGGGAGGCAGAGGGGGAGGGAGGAAGGAAGGAAGGGAGGAAGGAAGAAGGAAGAGTAGACTTGTTGAAGCGTGGAAGGAATAAGCAGATGGGGAGATGCTCTTTCTTTTTATTTTCAGATTCAGACAGACTTTTCTTTTAAAATAAAAATGGCCCCTCCTCCCAATACCAAGAAATACATGCATATTGTAAATATTCAAGACAATACAGAAAGAGGTAAAGAATTAAAAATGACTAATAATCCTTTCACATTTTATTTGCATGTATATTCATTTAGACTTTTTTTCCTATGTATATTTACACATCTTTTTAATATAAAAATAGAATAATACATGCTACTTTATAAATTGTCTTTTTATTTAAAAACATTATTTCCAGATCTAGCTACTCATTTCTAATGGCTATGTAGGAGTCCATTATGTGGATGCACTGTATTTAACTAATTATTGTTGAATGTTCTTTTTTCTGATTTTTCAGTATTTCAATATTATACACCTATGATTAACATCTTTGTACATTTATTACGTATATTTTTGAAAACTTGTCCATTTATTTTCCTTAAAATAAATTTGTTTGTGGACTTGTTGGTCAAACAATATGGATATTTAGGCTTTTGATACGTGTTGCCAAATTACCTAAAAAAGGTTATATCAGTTTGTACCAGTAGCATATAAGTGTGCCCATTTCATAGTATCTTCATCAACACTTAATATTATAAAACTTTTAATCTTTGACATTCTGATAGGAAAAAAAGAGATATCACTGTTTTTATTTTTATTTCTCATTATGAGTGAGGTTGATTACTCTGATTAATATTATCATATGCTTATCAGCCAAATATTTTCTCCTTCTTTGAATTGTCTATTCATGCCCTTTGCACGTTTTTTAATTGGGGTATTTATCTTTAAAAAAAATTTATAATAGCACTTTATAGACTACAGATCTTCCTCAATTTACGATGGGGTTACATCCCAAGAAATCCATCCTAAGTTGAAAATATCCTAAGTGGAAAATGCATTTAATACACATAACATACCAAACATCATAGTTTAGCCTAGCCTACCTTAAACATGCTCAGAAGACTTAAGTCAGCCTACAGTTGAGCAAAATCATCTAACACAAAGCCTATTTTATAATAAAGTGATGAATATCTCATGTAATTTATTGAATACTGTACTGAAATACAGAATGGTTGTGTGGGTACAGAATTGCTATCAGTGTCTGGGTTGTTTACCCTCATGATGTGGCAGTTGTATTTAACAGTAATTCCTTTTATGGACTTTGTGTCATGTTTAGAAAGTCCTTCCACCTCCCCAAGGCTATGGACATATTCACTTACATTTTCCACTTCTTTTATGATTTTATATTTTACATTAAGCCACGTTTGCCTCAAGAATATGTCAAGGAGTGGCTAATGTTATTGCCATAATCTCAATATCAGGCTTAATAGCAATTGCAGGCCACTGAAGAACTCATTTTACACATTCTAGGTAAAAGTTCTAGTATATGACATGTAATATAAGACAAAAGCTGAGTAGAGACACAATACCAAACTCATATTCCCATACTGTCAAAAATGACAATATCAAGCCTGTTGGAACGTTGAGCAGGGAAGTATGAAGGATATTGTTGTAACTGCTTGGAGTGAAATATATTTCTGGCTGATGAAATGGCCGTCATGCCGAGGCCGGCACTCTCTCAAAAAATATTTGAGGGCCTACTATGAGCTCGCTGCGGATATAACAGTGAACAAAACAAAAAGGTTTACTGTTCTTAAGGGGGTGGGGTAAACAAATAAATAATATATTTTCAGATGAAGTGCTCTAAAGAAAATTAAGCAGGTAAGGGGACGGGTAAGTTGTTATTTCAGATAGGGTGGTTAGGGAAGTGTTCTCTGGGGAGGTGACATTGAGAAAAGGTAAAGTTGTAGAGGTGGGAACAAGTTTAGTTCGCTGGAATAATACTAAGAAAGCCAGTGTAGCTGGAGTGTTACCTGAAAACACAGAAAACAGAAAAATGGGGGGAAATAAACAGGGACACACCCTAAAACCGTGGTTGTTTTTCTTTCACTGTGAAAACGGGAGTTGGATGCTGGGTAGCTCATTCTCTACCTTCCTTCACGCATTACCATCTAAGAAAGGCCTTCCTTAACCACCCTTAAATTCCAACCTTATCAGATTTTCCCACCGTTTTACAGTCACCGCCCTCTTCCAAGGATTTCAGAATTACCATCTCAGGCCACCTCTGACCACTCTTTTTAAAACTGCAATTCCCGTTTGCCCCCACCGGGCGTTCTCCCGCCCACCTCCCCCCGTTTTATTTTTCTCCCTAGCATTTATCATCAACTGTATATATGTTATACATATATATACACATATATATATAGTAATTATTGTCCCTCCCCCAAGTAGAATATAAAGACCCATGAGAACTGGGATTTTGGTCTGCTTTAATTTCCGCTGTATCCCCAACATCTATAATAGTGCTTGACACTACAGCTGGCGCTCGATAAATGTCGAATAAAGGTAGGATGCTGTATTAACCGGTCCGGACTAATTGTGTGAATCGACGTCAGGTTAGGCTAGTATCGCATTTCTCACTCTGAAAAGGGCTTCCAGCAGTCAGACGGTGACGTCCTCCAGCTTTCAAAACGGGAAAGCCAACGTTCCCACAATTCTCAGAACGCGAAATTTCTCGCCACAATTCAAAATGGCGGAGGAGGGTGGGGCCTGTCACATGGTGGGCGTCACAGCGGTTTTCCTTTTCCAGGCCGCGGCCCGCCTTGCCGCGTCGTCAGCCGGCAGCCTTCTCCTCCCACCAAGCCTTTTCGAGGAGTCGCCTAGGATTGGCTACTCGGCTGGGAGTCGGGCTGCGGGGCCCGGACGCGGCATCATCACTTCCTGTTGTGCGCAAGCGTTTCCTGTCGCTGCTTGGTAACAATGGGGAAGATAATGGCTGCCTGAGCAACGTCTCCGAGCAGGCGCTGGGCTAGAGGCGGGTCTCAACCAGCGACTCATCGGAGGCGGGCTTGAGAGCGGCGGTAGGGGAGGCGCGCAGGAGCCCCGGCGGCGGCGGCGGCGGCGGCCGGACCGACCGAGTCGGATCCCGACACTAAAACCGAGTAAGTGAAGCCTTGGGAATCCTCTGAGAAATGGATGGAGAGCGAGAGGAAGACAGCGGAGCCGCGGTTACTGCGTTCTCTCAAAATGGCCTGAGTGGCGCATCGTGGCGGAGGCTCAGCGCCGCCTCCGGACCCCAGGCGCAGGTTGCTGCGGGGGGCTCCGTGGCGTAGTCGCCGCTGCCATTTTAGTTGGCTGTATGGCCGACAGGCTCTTTGAAGAAGGGGAAGGAGGTGGAAAGTACTTCCTCTCCGTGGTCGCTCGAGCCGCGGCCGGGGCCCTCCAGAACCTTAAGAATTTTGGGGAGGCGATTTTCGAGTGTTGGCTTCAGGCGTGAGAATCTTTGATCGTCTCAGGTTTTTCTCTCCTCGGTTCTCTGGAGACTTCCCTCGCGTCCTCCTCCCCCCCTCCCTTTTACATGGCGGGCTTGGGTTTAGGAAATGGGGGAAAAATCAGGCTGCTCTAAGTTAGATGCTGAGAACTCGTGGGCCTTTATATTTCCCAGGATTTGCAAAACCCCATTTTGAGCCCTTCTGCAGGGCACTATCAATTAGGCGCCCCCTGGGGCCGCGATGACATCTTCCCTGAGGATCTGAGGCAAATGTGGTTTACTCCCTTGCTCGAATAACCCTGGCATATCCTTTGGCAGATATCACTGCAAGGATCCCCCCAAAAGGGAGGGAAAGCCGTTGCGTGTTTGTTGTTTTTCCCTGGGTGAGGGTGGGAATTGGGCCAAATGATTTTGAAGTTAATTTCCGTTCAATCCGTGAGCAACCCAACCCCTCCCCCCTCAAAAAAATGCCTAAGGGTCTCGGCTTCTGCGGGCGGTACCTGCCACGTACGCCATAGCTTTAGTAACTAGTATTAACCGGTTGGGCTTCTGCTTCCTGAATACTCAGTCCCTTTTTCCCTTATGCTGATTAATTTCAAGATGGAGGAGACAGCCACGTTCCTTCCCTAGACAGTTTCACCATACTTATTCCACAGGTTAGTCCGGGATTCTGAGGACTAGCAGGCTTGTTATTTAGGTCATTCTTTAGTTTTGGGGCAAGAGGAAGCATTTATATCAGGTTGTCATCCACTGTTTGCAAGGCCCCAGAATAATTTTTTGCTGGAAATAAGGAACCCGCATTTCCTGAATCAGAATTAACTGCAGTGGCTTTGGATGATTGAAGGGAGGAAGAAATAGACATACTATTACTAATCATTTTTTTGATTCTTCTCCTTATTAAAGACAGAATACTTATATCATCTCGTCAGGTACATTATGTCCGTCCTGGATGATTTGAGAGCAGGCAGGCACAGTTATCGCTCCCCCAAAATCGGTTTTCTAAATTGTAAAGATAAAGTACCCAGGAAGACCAATCTAAATATTTTTTAGTTGGATTTTAGGATACTCTTACTGAAAAAATGTTTTTCTTTAGCCTAAGATGTCCTGATGATCTTTCATACTTTAGTTACTGCCTTAGGCTAGTGTAATGTGCCAAATAAGTTTTTGGAAGTAACTGAGAATCTGAAAATAATTACTGGTCTGATGAGAAAAGGCCTATTTTAAGTAACTTTATATTAAAAGGTAGATTGGCTCTCGGCCTTTAAAGGCTATCTTATATACAACATATAAGATTCCTGGTTCCCTCTGACCTTCTCAGTCTCCCCAAATATCCTAATACTAATGTTGAGTTACGTTGGGTTGTGGTGAGTGTGTGTGTGTGTGTGTGTGTGTGTGTATGTGTGTGTATCTGTATCTAAAATATATAGGATATTATTTTTTTAGGATGTGTCTGATTCAAAGAAAATGTCTATCTTATAAAAGAGGAAGAATAATGGATTCTTTTTTTTCTAGAGCAGAGTGTGAAGAAAACTAAAATCCAGTTTATTGTATTACAATACTATGTCATAACAGTCAGGTAATTTATTTTTTGTTGCGTCTCCTGATGATTTATGTGTGGAATGCATGTTTAAAAATATTTATTCTGTTTTGCAGGCCCTGTAATTGGATGGGCTTATTTGATATGTTAGTTGGTCTTGGGCATTCTTAATGATCAGAATGGGTGTTTTTCACTGGGAATTCAAAAGGTAGTGTTCCTGAGTAGCTGGAACCTCATTAGTGCTGTATCTGTCAATTTTTTTCCTTTAAAAAATAACGTTTGAAATTTACCAGTACCTGTATGGAACAGAAAAAACAGTACAGAAATTTGCTGCCTTAAATTACTGTTGGAATGAGATGGGTATAAATAAATAGTGTTTAAATGTTTATTGAATAACAAAATGAATTATCAGTAGACTGTATTACAGGAATATAATCTCATTATTTTGTGTGACATTCGATTTTTTTCCTTCAAGGTCCAAAAAGTCATAAATGATATATAATACTGTAATTGGTATTAACTCCTTTCATCATCATTGTTAAGGTAGCCACATAATTTATTGCCCTAGCCAGGATGCTTTTAAGAGCAAAAGGGACATTATTAATAATGCATCCAGGTGCAAACCTGCATTGTCCCAGGCAAACTGCGATGGGTAGTTAGCCTAAATTCATAACTAATTTGTATTGAATACTATGTGCTAGGTCCTGTGCTTCACATGCATCATTTTGTACTCCTTACAGCAAAGCTTCATGAGGATGTTACCTATTTTACAGAGGTAACTGAGACTCAAAGGAGAGATTAGGTAATTTGTCCTCAATTACATAGCTAATAAGTGGTAGAGCCCCCATTTTAACTCAGGTCTGTCTGATGCCAAAGTCACTAAACTTTTATGTCTTTAGACTTAATTGCTATCTAATAAGATTGGAAATGCAAAGAAAATGAAAGGTTGTAATTTTTAGAATCTATAGGTTATTTGCATCAAAAGCTTTTGTTAAAGGAAATTTGCTTTATGAAGCACGTGAGACTTATTTAGCAATTACACCCTCTTTTGGTCTGTCAAGGTTCCTGTTTCAGCTGTTACTGCTTGTGATAAAGTTTGATAAACTTAATTTAAAATCAGAAATGGCTTTAAGAAATAGCTTAATAATGAAGTCATATAGAAATGTAAGGCTGGTTGGATATATTCTTTCAGGTTAGTGAACATGTAGTGAGGCCTTAAATAATACAGTAGATCAAATGAGACATCTGCATTTATGGAATTATAATGTGTATATTACTTTTCCCAAAGCTCTAGCGGATTGGGAAATAGAGTAAACCACTCACCAACCTCCTGTTCCCTTGATTTACCGTAAAGTAGATAACAAATTAGAAAGTAAAAAGTCCTCTGTCAAACCCAGACCAATCAGGTGCTAGAATTTTGGGCCACTGACTAGGACTGGGACATGTTTTTCTTTTGTAAGTCTAATTCCTTAACATTTCTGTATAACACAGACATTTCCAAAACTTATGGCCCATTGATTTTAAAAAGTATCCAGCTTACATGATCCTTTGACATTTTGATACCCAGTGTAAGAAAGCAATAACACTTCTGTGCCTATTTTTTCTTCGTTATTTTTTTTTCCAACCTGGAATGTGGAAGTTTCCCAGATAATCAAACAGTTCATTTTAGATGTAAAATTCTTGACAATCTTGAACAATTTGGGAATATATTTGTGAACTTGTGGTTTTGCTCTTGAAATATATACTTGATATTTTTGCTGTAGATAGTCTTGTAGTTTAGTGCTTCAACCCAAGGTTTTAATTTCATTAGTCATAATATCACCGACATATGTGGGAGACAAATATCTGTAGACAGTGCACGGTATGTATGTAGATTTGTGGACCTCTTGCAATAATTTCACTACTACAGGTTGGGCTGCTATTACAGCGTTTGCATGGTGATGAACATGATACTTTCTGTGGGGGAGAGGAGATATTTGTGTTCAGTGTTTTCAGTTTTTTCTGGAATGAAAAATGGTCTCTTTCCTCCTGTTCTTCACTTTAGTGTATGAAGAAAGGATTTAACTCTTAATTACAATTTTCATTTTTTATTGACCAAAGTTCCTGTTAGTGTCAATTACATCTAAGGTGACCATATAATTTATCCAAACTGGGACACTTAGGCGTGAATGAGGGCCATATTAATAATTATTACAGGAAAACAGTTGTAGACTGCTACTCTTCTGGATAAACCGGGGATATATGGTCACCTTTGTCACCATTTCTGTGTAGGAGCACTGGTTCAGGGATCACAGTTGTCAGTGTGTTTGGTTCTGTAACACAATATTGTTTTCCTCAAACAATATAGCAGTCATTTGTATTTGTGTAGGTAATATTTTCTTTTTTGGTCAAGTGATTTTAATTTTAAAAATTGACTTCACTCTTTTAAATAGTTCATTTTTGGTGGAAAACTTATTTCTTAAAAAATAGTACTTTACCAATTAACACCAAAATTGCCAGTAATCAGTGACTTTTACATTAATAACTTAAAAATAAACACATGAATCTTTTGGGTTTTTGAGTCATTTTTTGACTTCTTGAAAATAATGAGAAGTCAGAATTGAGTTAGTGTGAATAAGACCAAATTCTAATTTAGTGGCATAGCTTGATAATAAAAGAGCATGAACTGGGTTGAACTGGGTAATTGAAGATTAAATTCACTGTCTAAAGTACTTGAGTGAATTGAAATGCCATTATAATGGTTTCTTTTTTTAACTAACTTGATCCTGTGAATTGGCAGCATTTGGCTTGGTCTCCATCCTTTGATTTGTTGATATTCTTAATATTCTTTCGGTTTAACTGTTTTAGAGGGTTGTTGTAAGTCAGAATTGTTGGTGAGCTGCAGACTTCCTGCCAAGAGATTAGACACATGCTGAATCCTTTTTTTCCTGCTGTCCTTTTCAAGTGGTAAAGATAGAAGACTATAAACCAGGCTAAGCTAACATTGCCATGCAGATATTTTATAATCCCATTTTGCTCTAGTAGTATCAGCAGTGGTGGAGGCCTTAGTAGCATCCTCTGATAGGCCAGTAATGGAAATGATCAACAAATTGTTTGTGTGGTGAGAGGTACCGTGCAATAAGTAAAGGCAGTGAAACATAAACCCTGCCCTGTTTTTTAAAGAGGAATGCTTTATATTTCTTTAAAAAAAATAAGATAGTCATAAAAAGAGAAGTGTATGAGTGAAATAGCAGTAAGAAAAGCACAGCTTCTAAGCTTACGTCCTGGTTATTCATGTTGTTTCTTAAGCTTTATTTTTCTGACTTAGTATTGTAATGTGATGCAGGTTATATCTTATTCATAGTCACAGATTCATAGAATTGGAAAGGTATCTTGTAGATAGCTTAATCCAGTACTCTAATATTGATGGAGATCCTGAGACACAAAAGGTTAAATAAATTGGCCAAATTTACACAGTTAGTTACTGTTACAGCCAACACTAGAACCTAGTATCCTCTCTTTTTCCATTTTCACAGAGCTGAATTCCACCCTGCTACTCATAGAATAAAAAAGCTATCTGGTAATCAACCTTTGATTTGTCTGCTACAAATGCTGTAAAATTTTAATGAAACATTCTATATAGGAAGAATTCCCAACACTTTTGTATATAACTACATATACGATGGTATTTTATTTTCATGACCTCAAATTCAGCAGTTCTGTGTGATTTGACCTTTTTTTGTTTTTAACTATATTATTTTTCATTTTGGTGATGGTATTATTGAGCTGACATTTTCGTTATTCACAAGGCTTGCATGTCATTAATTCTCATCTACTCTATGAGGTTCTTAATGAAGAAGCTCTGTTGCAAACAGAATAATGTTTGCCCTTCTCTTTTCAGCATGACACATTTTTACATTGGTACATATGATTTTTTTTAATTGGCATGTTGTGCTTTAGAACACTATCGAGTTTTGGAGCTTGTATGAACACATCCAAAAGGTGACGATGCTCAAGGTATAATACTTTAGTAGTTGGTTGATATTAGGTTACCTTGATTCCTCCCTCCCACCATACCTTTTTGTTTTTAAAAAGAGGTTATTTCTTCCAGACTTAATAGATGTGGCTTATTTTAAAACTGATATTCACACAAGCATTTGAATTTCAGAATTCAGTTTTTTAAGTGTTGTTTTGTTGACCATATATTTTAGTGCCTTAAATCTTCTTAATTGATGCAGTATGTCCATTGAATATAGTATGCGTGTGCTTATACTTAGCACCAGGTCTTTTGACCCATTAGTACTGAACAGTATGTTTTAAGTAACTTTTTGCCTTAACATTATAACAAAATTACATTTTTTAAAGATAGGCGTACATGGATTAGGAGAATTAAATGAAATACTTTTAGCAGTGGTTAGAAACATAGTAATCTGCATAACTTATATTAATATATGATAATGCCTATAGGAGAATTGGAGATCTCTAAAAATGCTTTAAAATTCTCAAGGTGAATAAAATCTGCTTTAAACTCCCTAGTTACAGAATAAATCTCAGGTTTGGTTTTCTTGCTGGCTTTTCCTCCCCGGAATTAAATTTACCTGACACAGTCATACATTTATTGACCAAATGAGTAGTTTTTGAAATGACTGGGCAAATTTTCTAATTTGGCTGCTTGTGTTCCAGGAATGGATTTGGATATATTGGCACACAGTACTCTGAAAGAAATAAGGTTAATAAAATATGTTATTTATCTGAGGGGCAACTCTATTTAAAACAAAAATACTAAAAGTTGACTTATTTAAAAATAAGTCCTGCTGGGTTCAGACTGCTTATAAAAGGTGTTTTGTCATTTTGGAAGTTTTCATACCGGAAATGAACATGGTCTAAAAAGCTCATAGTGAGGTTGAATACATTGGGCATGCCTATTGGGACTGAAGGAATGTATTTATTTAAAGTATATAGTCTTGGCATATATTGGGAGGCAGTTGTCCATTTAGTGAAAAGTTGACTGGATTTGGAATCAGGAGGCCTGGATTTAATTACTGGCTCTTTCCACTTAGTAAGCACATGGCCTTTGGTAAATCACTTCCCCTGTCTGTGCTTCTGTTTTTTATCTGTAAAATAGATTTGGTGATTCCTGCTTCATAGGATTGTTGTAAGGCTTCAATGAAATATAGGTGAAAGGGCTGTATGAATAGGGTGGTAGGTATTGCTTATAACTAGGAAGAGACCTAAGTGATTTAAGAACAATTACACATTTGTTCTCTTAATTGTTTTATTGGTAAGCTTTCCCTAGAAATATTTAAGTTTAAAAATGGCTGTGGCTTCCCTGGTGGCGCAGTGGTTGAGAATCTGCCTGCCAATGCAGGGGACATGGGTTCGAGCCCTGGTCTGGGAAGATCCCACATGCCGCGGAGCAACTGGGCCCGTGAGCCACAATTACTGAGCCTGCGCGTCTGGAGCCTGTGCTCCGCAACAAGAGAGTCCGCAATAGTGAGAGGCCCGCGCACCGCGATGAAGAGTGGACTTGCCGCAACTAGAGAAAACCCTGGCACAGAAATGAAGACCCAACACAGCCATAAATAAATAAATAAATAATTTTTTTTTAAAATGGGTGATGCTAACTGTATACTCAATCCAAAATTTCTGACTTGTGCACATGAATATTATAACTGAGTATAAGGTAACTAAATAAAAAGATTTAAAATCTTCTCTTTTATGATGATAGAAGGAGCTTGAGGGAGGGGGACGGTGGGGATTCTTTTTTTCTCTTACGTAAGTTAAACTGGACGTGTACCACAATGTTTTTCACCACAGAGTAGAGTCTAGAGACCCATTTTATTAACATAATTCTTCACTGATCTTTTCACACCAGAATGGAGAGAGATCTGTATTTCATCATTTGGACTGCAGTCTCCTGACATCTTTGGCACACTTTAACCTTTAAAATGTTAGTTTTCACTTACCAAACAATAGTGACATTACGTCTGTCAGGGGCTGAACTGAACTTGTGGTTTAGAATTATTACATTTTTTTCATTTTTATACCACTTAGGTAGTGAAGGGACTGCTTAAAATGAGACCAGGTTCATTTGGGTGTATGTTAGTAAGATGATTTTACAAGGCATTTGAGGGCATTGCTTACATTCAGGATTTCCTTTTCTTTGAAGATGTATTGATAATTACTTCTAGTCCAGGGGACCTCGGCAGGTGTTACAGCCGTAACTCATCACTTAAATGTCCATACAGGGTAGAGATGTCTTGCCAGTGCTGGAATCTCTTGACCACCACTCCCAACCTAGGGGAAATGCAGAATGAGGCAGAAAGAATGAAGGCTTTGGGCAAAAGGGGAGCAAATTGGCTTTTTCTCTCCCTGTGCCCTAATCAACTACAAGAAACAAACTGCATTTTAAATGGAAACCTTTACCTTAGCAAAAACATTGTGTTCTGTTTAATGAAGCCTTGCCAGTTTGGTTGCAGTTTTGAAATAAGTGAGTGCGTTGCAGGGATGCCATGTGGGAAAAATATTTTCCTTTATTTTCTCTGGTGTAGGCAGGGGGAAAGGAGAGCAGCGTGTTATTATGGAAGTAATAGTAATTTGGATTTGTTCACGTGTTGCTTTGTGAGTGTCTCGTTGTTAAAATTTTGAATTAAAAAGTAAAACCAAAGTAAAAATCCCTCTTGAATAGAATAAAGCAACCTCTAAACTCATCAGGTGGGAGCTATTTAGGATTTAACAGTCTCTAAAATCACAGTGTTGGGAGGGTTTTGAATGGAGGTATGATTTTTTTGTCTCTAGTTTCCATGTAGGAAATGTTAGAAATTCTAGAATGTCAAGAGTGAACTTGAAGATTGGTGAGTGTAGGAAAGAATCATCTATCCCATGTGTTTTTGTAGAGTATTCATTATTATTTTTGAAAAATGTAAAGGAGATGCATAAATAGTGGGTTTATAGAGCATAAACTATACATTGAGAACACTTTAAAGCTCTTTCCATATGTGGGGTTTCTCTGTCTTACAAACAGATTCTTTAAAGCTGCACTGCCCAATATGGTAACCTCTAAGCACATGTGGCTACTGGACACTTGAAATGTCACTAATTAACTGGAACTGAACTTTTAAGTTGCTTTAATTTTAATTAAGCTAAATAAAAAACTGAAGCAGTGTAAAATTTTTCCATTAAACACAACTTTGTTGTTCCATTAGGACTACATTTCACTTTAATGAAGATTTAGCATCCAACTTGAGATGTGCTGTAAGTGTAAATTACACACCAGATTTCTGAGACTTAGAATTTAGAAAAAGAATATAAAACATCTCACTAATTTTTATGTTGATAACATGTTGAAATGATGATATTTTGGTTATGTTGGGTAAATAAGATATTAATAAAATTAATATTTCAAAAATATAAAAGACCATGTAAGGCAGGAAGTGACACTAGTGGTACAGACAAATGCTGTGTGCAGAGATGGATGAAAAAATTGATAGCTGAGATAGTAATAGCTTCTTAGGTGGTAAGATTTCATTAAACCTTGAGGCGTGAGGGAAATGGGGAAAGACTAAGCGGGGGCTGAAGGAACAGCATTAGTAGAAGTGTGAAGGTAGTAAAGCACAAAGTGTGTTGGAGGGAGGGAATGGGGCAATATAAGTGGATTGGTCTTACCAAGAAAATGTTATAACAAAATTGTGCCACTGGGAATATGTGGCTTAGTATGACCCTAGGCCCAGAATAGAAAACCAAGGGACTATCCATCCTTAATGACATTTTAGTCCAAAGGGTCTTTTGAAATCAGTCTGTTCAAACTCCCACCTAATAAGGACAAACTCCCACCTAATATCTAGCCTCTGCTTGAATATTTCCAGAGATTGGTAATAGCTTGCTTCAAGAGACTGGTTACATCTCCACTTTTAGACAATCTTATTTGTTAGACTATTAAAAGACAGAATTATCTGCTTCCATATTTCTTCAATTCTTGGCCCTAGTTTGACCCTATGGTTCTGCTTTCTTTCATGTTATAACTCCAAATATTTGAAGATGGTAATCATGTCCATTTTTAGTCTTGTCTTCAGGCTAGACATCTCCAAGTAATTCAACCATTTTTTTTTTTAAGAAAGTACTTGAGGGCTTCCCGGGTGGCGCAGTGGTTGAGAGTCTGCCTGCTAATGCAGGGGGCACGGGTTCGAGCCCTGATCTGGGAGGATCCCGCGTGCTGCGGAGCGGCTGGGCCCGTGAGCCACAGCTGCTGGGCCTGCGCGTCTGGAGCTGTGCTCCGCAGCGGGGGAGGCCGCGATGGTGAGAGGCCCGTGCACCGCGGTGAAGAGTGGCCCCCGCTTGCCGCAGCTGGGGAGGGCCCTCGCACAGAAACGAGGACCCAACACAGCCAAAAATAAATAAATAAATTAATTTAAAAAAAAAGAAAAAAAGAAAGTACTTGAACTGCGGTTTTTTTAAAATTTTTTTAATTTATTTTTATTTATTTAGTTTTGGCTGTGTTGGGTCCTCGTTTCTGTGAGAGGGCTTTCTCTAGTTGTGGCAAGTGGGGGCCACTCTTCATTGTGGTGCGCGGGCCTCTCACTATCGCGGCGTCTCTTGTTGCGGAGCACAGGCTCCAGACGCGCAGGCTCAGTAGTTGTGGCTCACGGGCCCAGTTGCTCCGCGGCATGTGGGATCTTCCCAGACCAGGGCTCGAACCCGTGTCCCCTGCATTAGCAGGCAGATTCTCAACCACTGCGCCACCAGAGAAGCCCTCTTTTCTTTTTCTTTTTTTTTTAATTTATTTTCTTTGGCTGCGTCAGGTCTTAGTTGCAGCACGCAGGGTCTTCGTCACAGCGTGCAGGATCTTCCTTGCGGTGCGGGCTCTTCGTTGTGGTATGTGGGTTCCAGAGCACGTGGGCTTTGTAGTTTGCAGCACGTGGGCTCTCTTGCTGAGGCACGCGAGCTCAGTAGTCATGGCATGTGGGCTTAGTTGCCCTGCGGCATGTGGGATCTTAGTTCCCTGGCCAGGGATTGAACCCACTTTCCCTGCATTGGAAGGCGGATTCTTTACCACTGGACCACCAGGGAAGTCCCTCAACCGTTTCTTTTATGGTATTCCCTGGCTTCTCACCATCTTGGTCACTCTAGATACTTTCTTGTGTTTGTCAATGTCCTTTTGGAGGTATTTTAAATGTTTCAAATACTCCACATATAGTCTGAAGAGCAAGTTGCATTGGCACTGTTACCTACTTTTATCTGAACACTATGGCCTGGGAAAACAACATGTGACTCTTAGGTTTCTTAGCAGCCAGGTCAAACGGTCTTTTTATTGAGCTTTTGTTGACTAAAAACTTCAGGTCTTCATGTGAACTCACCAAGACAGGTTTTTTTCCCCTATTCTGTACTCTTTTTTTTTTTTTTTTTTAATTTATTTATTTTTGGCTGTGTTGGGTCTTCGTTGCTGCATGCAGTCTTTCTCTAGTTGTGGCGAACGGGGCAGGGGGCTACTCTTCGTTGCGGTGCGCGGGCTTCTCATTGTGGTGGCTTCTCTTGTGGAGCACGGGCTGTAGGTGCACGGGCTTCAGTAGTTGCATCACGCGGGCTCGGTAGTTGTGGCACACGGGCTTAGTTGCCCTGCGGCATGTGGGATCTTCCCGGACCAGGGATTGAACCTGTGTCCCCTGCATTGGCAGGCGGATTCTTAACCACTGCGCCACCAGGGAAGCCCCCCCTATTCTGTACTCTTACTATGGATTACTTCAGCTTGCTAACCCTTAAAGTGTTTAAGGTAGCACATTTATCATCATTTTGTTGATTTCAGCTCATCTTCACAGCCCAGAGAATTCAGAATATTTTTTATTATATACATCTTCATTACTAACTCCCAGCTTTGAGTTGTCTGTAGATTTGTTTAGCATTTCGACATGGTTCTTTTAGAAATGCTAAAGACAGGGCTGTTTGCAGGTTAACATTGCTCCATAATCTTTGAGAGTGGTATTTAACAACTGTGAATCTGTTAAATTATTGTCATCAAGCTCCTTGCTACTCAGACTGATCAGCAGCATCAGCATCACTTGGAGGCTTATTTAAAATGCACGCTCTCAGGCCTCACCCCCAACCTACTGAATCAGAATCTGTATTTTTACAAGATTTCCATATGATTTGTTTGTATGCTGAAGTTTGAGAAGCACTGATCTAGTCCACATTTCTCCATAACGATAGGATGCAAAACCTTTTCAGACTCTGTACAGAAGCCAAGCTAGACTAGTCGGCAGTATTATCCTGATGCCCCTATCAAAGAGTTTCTCAACCCTGACTGCACAATGGAATTACCTGTGGAATTTTTAAAATATCACTGTCTGGTTCGCCCAAGAGAAAGCTCCCCAGGTGATTTTAACGTGAGAATCTTGTAAAGCAAGTTGTATGTGAAAGAAAACTATGTAAAGCAAATGAGGTTAATTTGGCAGTGAATTCCACTTCTGGTGAACATATTTCTTCTATGTGTTTGCAATATATCTGATAGTAAATTGCAGAATGTCCCCCTAGGTTTCTCGTCAGATTTTGCTGTGCTATAGCTTATAGACGGCACTTTCTTTGAAGATTACATCATCTAGCATCTCTCCTGTTCTCTGTGATTTCTCAGAGATTATCATTGGAAATATTGCAGTTTTGGCTCTTGATTCTCTCTGAGAAATTTGGTTTTTTCCACTACTTCCAGTTGGAAGATGATTCTCCGTGTTGAATAAAATAGAAGTTGAGTGCCTCTACCTACCATCTTCTGTTAATATACCAACCCCCTCACATGCTTAGTACAAGACTCCATTCTTCTTTCAGATTTTGTTTTTCAAAGCCATTTTAAAAAATCTTTCCCATACTTTTGAAAGTTTCTGTTCCTGGTGGGCTTTAACCTCCCTGGCACTATTCTTAAGACTTTGTGCCATTCTTGTAACAGTCCTTGGTATGTGAGTTTTCTGTTATCTTTGGTTCATGTCCTTCAGATGTCAGAACTTATCAGATGTTTTTGCCTTCTTTGAAAGCTTTACATTTTTAAAGCCTTTCAGCCCTACTGAGTTGTATTTTTTTTTGAATTTTATTTTTTTTATACAGCAGGTTCTTATTAGTTATCCATTTTATACATATTACTGTACATATATCAATCCCAATCTCCCAGTTCATCACACCACCACCACCCCACGCCACTTTCCCCCCTTGGTGTCCATACGTTTGTTCTCTGCATCTGTGTCTCTATTTCTGCCCTGCAAACCGGTTCATCCTGTACCATTTTTCTAGGTTCCACATATATGCATTAATATACGATATTTGTTTTTCTCTTTCTGATTTCGCTCTGTGTGACAGTCTCTAGATCCATTCACGTCTCTACAAATGACCCAATTTCGTTCCTTTTTAGGGCTGAGTAATGTTGCATTGTATATATGTACCACATTTTCTTTATCCATTCGTCTGTCGATGGGCATTTAGGTTGCTTCCATGACCTGGTTATTGTAAATAGTGCTGCAGTGAACATTGGGGTGCATGTATCTTTTAGAATTATGGTTTTTGCTGGGTATATGCCCAATAGTGGGATTGTTGGGTCATATGGTAATACTATTTTTAGCTTTTTAAGGAACCTCCATACTGTTCTCCATAGTGGCTGTATCAATTTACATTCCCACCAACAGTGCAAGAGGGTTCCCTTTTCTCCACACCCTCTCCAGCATTTGTTGTTTGTAGATTTTCTGATGATGCCCATTCTAACTGGTGTGAGGTGATACCTCATTGTAGTTTTGGCTTGCATTTCTCTAATAACTAGTGATGTTGAGCACCTTTTCATGTGCTTCTTGGCCATCTGTATATCTTCCTTGGAGAAATGTCTATTTAGGTCTTCTCCCCTTTTTTTATAATCTTTTTTTTTTTTTGGCTGTGTTTTGGGTCTTCGTTTCTGTGCGAGGGCTTTCTCCCGTTGCAGCGAGCAGGGGCCACTCTTCATCGCGGCGCGCGGGCCTCTCACTGTCGTGGCCTCTCGTTGTGGAGCACGGGCTCCAGACGTGCAGGTTCAGTAGTAGTTGTGGCTCACGGAGCCAGTTGCTCCGCGGCATGTGGGATCTTCCCAGACCAGGGCTCGAGCCCATGTCCCCTGCATTGGCAGGCAGACTCTCAACCACTGTGCCACCAGGGAAGCCCCTCTCCCCTTCTTTTGATTGGGTTGTTTGTTTCTTTAATATTGAGCTGCATGAGCTGTTTATGTATTTTGGAGATTAACCCTTTGTCCGTTGATTCGTTGGCAAATATTTTCCCCTATTCTGAGGGTTGTCTTTTCATCTTGTTTGTAGTTTGCTGTGCAAAAGGTTTTAAGTTTCATCAGGTCCCATTTGGTTGTTTTTGTTTTTATTTCCATTACTCTAGGAGGTGGGTCAATAAAGATCTTGCTGTGATTTATGTCAGAGTGTTCTTCCTGTTTTCCTCTAAGAGGTTTATAGTGTCCGGTCTTACACTTAGGTCTCTAATCCATTTTGAGTTTATTTTTGTGTATGGTGTTAAGGAGTGTTCTAATATTCTTTTACATGTAGCTGTCCAGTTTTCCCAGCACCACTTATTGAAGAGGCTGTCTTTTCTCCATTGTATATCCTTGCCTCCTTTGTCATAGATTAGTTGATCATAGGTGCGTGGGTTTTTCTCTGGTCTTTCTATCCTGTTCCATTGATCCATATTTCTGTTTTTGTGCCAGTACCATATTGTCTTGATTACTGAAGCTTTGTAGTATAGTGTGAAGTCAGGGAGTCTGATTCCCCCAGCTCCGTTTTTTTCCCTCAAGACTGCTTTGGTTATTCAGGGTCTCTTGTGTCTGCATACAAATTTTAAGATTTTTTGTTCTAGTTCTGTGAAAAATGCCATGGGTAGTTTGATAGGGATTGCATTGAATCTGTAGATTGCTTTGGGTAGTATATTCATTTTCACAATGTTGTTTCTTTCAATCCAAGAACATGGTATATCTCTCCATCTGTTTGTATCATCTTTAATTTCTTTCATCAGTGTCTTATAGTTTTCTGCATTCAGGTCTTTTGTCTCCTTAGGTAGGTTTATTCCTAGGTATTTTGTTCTTTTTCTTGCAGTGGTAAATGGGGGTGTTTCCTTAATTTCTCTTTCAGATTTTTCATTATCAGTGTACAGGAATGCAAGAGATTTCTGTGCATTAATTTTGTATCCTGCCACTTTACCAAATTCATTGTTTAGCTCTAGTAGTTTTCTGGTGGCATCTTGAGGATTCTCTATGTATCGTATCACGTCATCTGCAAACAGTGACAGTTTTACTTCTTCTTTTCCAATTTGTATTCCTTTTATTTCTTTTTCTTCTCTGATTGCCGTTGCTCAGACTTCCAAAACTATGTTGAATAATAGTGGTGAGAGTGGACATCCTTGTCTTGTTCCTGACCTTAGAGGAAATGCTTTCAGTTTTTCATCATTGAGAATGATGTTTGCTGTGGGTTTGTCATATATGGCCTTTATTTTGTTGAGGTAGGTTCCCTCTATGCCCACTTTCTGGAGAGTTTTTATCATAAATGGGTGTTGAATTTTGTCAAAAGCTTTTTCTGCATCTATTGAGATGATCATATGGTTTTTATTCTTCAGTTTGTTAATATGGTGTATCACATTGATTGATTTGCGTATATTGAAGAATCCTTGCATCCCTGGGATAAATCCCACTTGATCCTGGTGTATGATCCTTTTATTGTGTTGTTGGATTCTGTTTGCTAGTATTTTGTTGAGGATTTTTGCATCTATATTCATCAGTGATATTGGTCTGTAATTTTCCTTTTTTGTAGTATCTGTGTCTGGTTTTGGTATCAGGGTGATGGTGGCCCCATAGAATGAGTTTGGGAGTGTTCCCTCCTCTGCAATTTTTTGCAAGAGTTTGAGAAGGATGGATGTTAGCTCTTCTCTAAATGTTTGATAGAATTCACCTGTGAAGCCATCTGGTCCTGGACTTTTGTTTGTTGGAAGGTTTTTAATCACAGTTTCAATTTCATTACTTGTGATTGGTCTGTTCATATTTTCTATTTCTTCCTGGTTCAGTCTTGGAAGGTTATATCTTTCTAAGAACTTGTTCATTTCTTCCAGGTTGTCCATTTTATTGGCATAGAGTTGCTTGTAGTAGTCTCTTAGGTTGCTTTGTATTTCTGCGGTGTCTGTTGTAACTTCTCCTTTTTCATTTCTAATTTTATTGATTTGAGTCCTCTCCCTCTTTTTCTTGATGAGTCTGGCTAATGGTTTATCAATTTTGTTTATCTTCTCAAAGAACCAGCTTTTAGTTCTGTTGACCTTTGCTGTTGTTTCCTTCATTTCTTTTTCATTTATTTCTGAACTGATCTTTATGATTTCTTTCCTTCTGCTAATTTTGGGTTTTGTTTGTTCTTCTTCCTCTAGTTCCTTTAGGTGTAAGGTTAGATTGTTTATTTGAGATTTTTCTTGTTTCTTGAGGTAGGCTTGTATTGCTATAAACTTCCCTCTTAGAATTGCTTTTGCTGCATCCCATAGGTTTTGGATCATCGTGTTTTCATTGTCATTTGTCTCTAGGTATTTTTTGATTTCCTCTTTGGTAGCTTCAGTGAGCTCTTGGTTATTTAGTAACGTATTGTTTAGCCTCCATGTATTTGTGTTTTTTACGTTTTTTTCCCTGTAATTGATTTCTAATCTTACAGCGTTGTGGTCAGAAAAGATGCTTGATATGATTTCAGTTTTCTTAAATTTACTGAGGCTTGATGTGTGACCCTAGATGTGGTCTATCCTGGAGAATGTTCTGTGTGCACTTGAGAAGAAAGTGTTGTAATCTCCTGTTTTTGGATGGAATGTCCTATAAATGTTAATTTAATCTATCTCGTCTGTTGTGTCATTTAGACCTTGTGTTTCCTTATTTATTTTCATTTTGGATGATCTGTCCGTTGGTGTAAGTGAGGTGTTAAAGTCCCCCACTATTTTTGTGTTACTGTCGATTTCCTCTTTTAGAGCTGTTAGCAGTTGCCTTATGTATTGAGGTGCTCCTTTGTTGGGTGCATATATATTTATAATTGTTATATCTTCTTCTTGGATTGATCCCTTGATCATTATGTAGTGTCCTTCCTTGTCTCTTGTAACATTCTTTATTTTAAAGTCTATTTTATCTGATATGAGTATTGCTACTCCAGCTTTCTTTTGATTTCCAGTTGCATGGGATATCTTTTTCCCTCCCCTCACTTTCAGTCTGTATATGTCCCAGGTCTGAAGTGGGCCTCTTGTAGACAGCATATATATGGGTCTTGTTTTTGTATCCATTCAGTGAGCCTGTGTCTTTTGGTTGGAGCATTTAATCCATTCACATTTAAGGTAATTATCGATATGTTATCCCTCCCTCCTCTTTTTTCACTGACTTGAGTCTTTCCTTGACCTCCCAGGCTAAGCTTATAGCTTCTTTCTCTGTTTAGGAGGTTGGACTAGACCTCTAATGACCCTTCCTACCCAGAGATGCTATGCTCTTTAGTGTCTTTCGTGTGTGTGTGCTGAAAACAGCTTCATTGACTCAGGCATCCTTAATCACTGTGCTCCTGGGATCTGGCTCCATTTTCTTAATTGTTATGGGTTTGTTTTTGTAGGTCCTTTTCTTCTCATGTGTTTCCCACTTAGAGAAGTTCCTTTAGCATTTGTCATAGAGCTGGTTTGGTGGTGCTGAATTCTCTTAGCTTTTGTTTGTCTGTAAAGCTTTTGATTTCTCCATCGAATCTGAATGAGATCCTTGCTGGGTAGAGTAATCTTGGTTGTAGGTTCTTCCCTTTCATCACATTAAATATATCATGCCACTCCCTTGTGGCTTGTAGAGTTTCTGCTGAGAAAGCAGCTGTTAACCTTGTGGACGTTCCCTTGTATGTTTTTTGTCATTTTTCCTTTGTTGCTTTCAATAATTTTTCTTTGCCTTTAATTTTTGTCAGTTTGATTACTATGTGTCTCGGCATGTTTCTCCTTGTGTTTATCCTGCCTGGGACTCTTTGCGGTTCCTGGACTTGGGTGGCTATTTCCTGTCCCATGTTAGGGAAGTTTTCAACTGTAATCTCTTTAAATATTTTCTCAGGTCCTTTCTCTCTCTCTTCTCCTTCTGGGACCCCTATAATGCAAATGTTCTTGTGTTTAATGTTGTCCCAGAGGTCTGTTAGGCTGTCTTCATTTCTTTTCATTCTTTTTTCTTTATTCTGTTCTGCACCAGTGAATTCCACCATTGTGTCTTCCAGGTCACTTATCCATTCTTTTGCCTCAGTTATTCTGCTATTGATTCCTTCTAGTGTATTTTTCATTTCAGTTATTGTATTGTTCATCTCTGTTTGTTTGTTCTTTAATTCTTCTAGGTGTTTGTTCTTTAATTCTTCTGGGTCTTTTTAAAGCATTTCTTGCATCTTCTCGTTCTTTGCCTCCATTCTTTTTCTGAGGTCCTGGATCATCTTCACTGTCATTATTCTGAATTCTTTTTCTGGAAGGTTATGTATGTCCACTTCTTTTAATTGTTTTTCTGGGGTTTTATCTTGTTCCTTCATCTGGTACATAGCCCTCTGCCTTTTCATCTTGTCTATCTTTCTGTGAATGTGTTTTTTGTTCCACAGGCTGCAGGACTGTAGTTCTTTTTGCTTCTGCTCCTGAGTTGTATTTTTTATAAATTATTTTCAGGACTATTTATTGATCCTTCACAAGTGGACTTTGTCATGTTGTTAGTGTTCAGAATATTAACTGCTTAATATTAGCCAAATGTGGTTTTCTTTGGTTTGAGAAATTATGGCTGAACTTTTTCCTTTGTGCTTTTCTGTATTTTTAAAAATTAGCTGTGTGCTATTACCAATACTAAGTTGTTACTTAGGTACATATGGGACATTTTGGCTTCCTTTTGTTTGTTTCTTTGATTGCCTGGCCCATATAACTTTTATGAGTGTTTTATTTAAGCTCTTGACTTCTAGTCTTCTTAAAGTTTCAAGTTATTATGAAAACAGTATCTTTCAGAAATTTATATAGTTTATTCTTACCAAAAGTAAGGAATCTTAGTTATGAGGTTAGGAAACTGCAAAAATATTGCATCTCCCTCTCCTTCTTTGACATATTTATCTTATTTGTTTAAACAATGATAGAGTAGTTCTAAAAATAATGATCTAAGAGAGACAATGGGGAGAGCTAGGTGTGCCCATGTACAGCCTAAAATTTGTTTAGACTCATCAGACAGGTAGAGAGGCTTCTTTGTTTTTATATCTGAAAGATGGTTTGTTTTTATTTTTCTCTAGTATTGACTTGTAAACATCCAGATACTTCATGTGTTGTGTGTGGGATTAAATCCTAGTACCAATATAGATTACCTCTTTTCTACAGATCAGATTTTCATATGTTTATGGAATTAACTTTTATTTTGTCAATGTGAACTTCAATAAGGTCAATCTGAGGTTGGAAGGAAAAGAATTAGAGAATGAAATTTTTTGTTTGGATTCTTCTCTTAGTTTAGTTTTTGGCTATATGTTCTTTCTTTTTAATTTTGTTTTCAGTTTTAGAAATTTCTATTGACATATCCTCATACTCACTGATCATTTCCTCAGCCATGTCCAGTCTACTACTGAGCTCATCAAATATATTGTTTTTTTCTTTTAAGTGGGAAGCAGCCACATAGCACAGGGAGATCAGCTCGGTGCTTTGTGACCACCTAGAGGGGTGTGATAGGGAGGGTGGGAGGGAGACGCAAGAGGGAGGGGATATGGGGATATATGTATACATATAGCTGATTCACTTTGTTATACAGCAGAAACTAACACACCATTGTATAACAATTATACTCCAATAAAGATGTTTAAAAAAAAAAAAAAGTGTTGGCTAGTTTCATGTACTATCCCAGAGTGGGGGTTGGCAAACTTTCTGTAGAAGTCCAGATAGTAAATTTTTTTCACTTTGCTAATCAAAATTGAGCATATTACATAGTTATTTATTTAAAAACAGAGAAACCAAATTTCCACAAAGTTTTTCTTGATAAAACTCACAATGTAATAATAATTGAGTACAGTGTTTTGTAATATAGGTCTACTAATGAGAAGAATGGTATTCTTTTGCTGGCGGAGGGGTAACATTTTGCTTAACTGGTTCTAAACGTACTCCTTTTCAAAATCATTTGCAGATGTTCATTTAGTGTTTTCTGACTTGAAGTGAGATTTTACATATTTCATCTTTGAAAATGTCTATTCACACATATAGGTAGGTCTTGCTCTCTAATCAGTACACAAGCATAGAATTTTAATGAAGTATATTCACCCCTTAGAAGGTGTTTATCGAATTTTCCATTAGATTCTTCTCTAGATATTTACTTTTTAGCAAGCATATCATTAGACTGCAGAGTCATCACTTTCAGTTGAAGGCTAGGTGGAAGCTCCTCAGTTACACAGTTAAGTGGATTTTGAAACAAGGAAATTTCCTTTGTACTTGCATTGAGGTCCAAAAAACACTTCTGGAATTGTAGTTTGTGCTTAGAAAATATATCTGCTACAATTTCTATAGGAATGGAGCTCTCATTTCTTTGATAGCACAAGAAGTGCATAAAGCAGCTTGACATTGTGATTCCAGTGTTATTGTTGAAATGACTTTACTGTAGTATAAGATTTACATATTATCTAAGCACTGTAATTTTAGGTTGAGTTCATTCAGAAACATTATGAAGTCTTCAGAAAAAGCTAATTTCCCAAGCCATTCCTTGTTTGGTAATAGTAACTGAGAGTAGTTCCTTTCATTCAGAAACAAATCTAATCTTGGACCTGGGTACAACAAATCACAGTAAAACTTTACCAGTGCTAAGCCATCAAAATGAGCACCTGGTAGAGCAAGTCAGGATATTCAGCTTCTATTTCTGACAAAAATTCATGGAACTCACTATGTTTAAGTCCACTGTAGTGAAGTTCACCGTTGACGTTACTGGTTCAATAATGATAGATACAAATATTTTTTACAAACTACCTATAACTGCTATATAATGAATAACCATAGACTTTAAACACCTTACATTTTCATAGGCATTGTAAATTTGTCCAAGTAGGTCTACACTTTTTTTTTAACCACTGTTTCAGTTGTAACACATCTTAGCAGATTCCACTTCATGTTGTGCTAAATTAGTGTTTCTCAGCTTCTTTGAAAATATTATCACCTGTAGTTGTTCCATGCAAACTCTTCATAGAGGCCACTTCTGTAGTTACTTCAAACTCCTCAAATAATCAATGCTTGACTCCTTGAATAAACAGCTGAATAGTATCAGTTATATTTGTCAGCTCATCAAGAACCAAGAAAAACCACTGGAAATCATTTGCTCCCTTGTTTTTCACTTGATTATTGACATATCCCAGTATCCTCAACTTTCTGAGCAACTGTTCTCATCAAAAGGCTAATAATCTTAAACAAGTTTATTTTCTGTGGACACGTTTCTTTAGCTTCTGCAGTCAAACACAGTTTAACTAACACATCATCGACAAATGGCTTTGCTTGCTTAGCCAACAAATGAGCCACTTGGAAACTTACTTTGGTTGAAGCCTCATTTTTTATTTTTGTGAGGAAATATTTTGTGATGAGATACTTTGTTTTAAATTTTTTAATTTTTCAGACTGTAGCTTTCCTGTGAATTGGGAATATTGTGATGAGTGCTTAGTCTGATAATATTAATGTATATTTTATTTTAGCACAGTTTTAGCGCTGTTGCATTATAAATATTACCTTTGCCATCTATAATAACAAAATAATCCATATTCCACTGCACCTTTAGGCATTTGAAGTCCATTTTCTCTTCATTTAATATGATGAGTGTGCATTGGTAATTTAAAAAATGTCACAGTGTGGTGAGAAGCATGGCACTTGAAATGCTGTCAAGTTATAATTGCATCGCTGCAACTTACAGTGCACAGATCGCCAGTGCAAAGTAGTGAGAGTGCCACATACAGTCTTGGTCACAACTACTCAGCTCTGCCATTATAGCATGAAGCAGCCATAGAAAATATGTAAGTGAATGTGTATGGCTGTATTCCAATAAAACTTGAACACTGAAATTTGGATTTCATATAATTTTCACACATCACAGAATATTCTCTTAAAAAAACATTTAAAGGTGTAAAAATCATTCTTAGATCTCAAGGAGAAAAAAATAGGCACCAGGGCTAAATTTGGCCCATGGGCCATAGTTTGCCAACCCCTGACCTAGTCTTTTCGTAGTATAACAGTGCTTTTCAGGAGTTTTTCTGTTATGAAATTTCATTCATATGAGGTCTTAAAATCCACGTCTGGACCTGCATTCTGGATTTTCGCATAACTAAAACTGTTCTATAGAATACATACTGACTTCTGTTTTCAAGATTGATCTCCTTTCTCCTTTTAGATAATTTTCCACTTGTTCATCAAGATGGAAAGCTCAGATTCTAACGATAAAGGAAGCGGTGATCAGTCTGCAGCACAGCGCAGAAGTCAGATGGACCGATTGGATCGGGAAGAAGCTTTCTATCAATTTGTAAATAACCTCAGTGAAGAAGATTATAGGCTTATGAGGGATAACAATTTGCTAGGCACCCCAGGTATGCAATGTGTAGTTTAAGGATTTATATATGTAAATTGCTGGTCTTAAAAAAAAAAAAGGAAACCTGTATTTTAAAAAAATGTTTCTTTAGCCATTATGAAGTATGATTTTAATACAAGGGATGTAGAGTGACATTAACTGCTGTACTTATTACATGATTTTGTTCACTCATATTTGGAATTATCCGATGTCAGGTTTTTTAGTTAGGAATTATATTATGAATTTATAATGAGCTAAATTCAAGAGAGTGGACCTGAACAATCTTTTTGTTATTTCTCTTTATATAACTTACTAGACATTAGTAGTCTTGAGGAGCTAATGGGAACTTCAGTTCTTAGGACAGACTTACTCTGTCATAATCAACCAGAGCTAGCCTTGGGTAAAATAGTCAATTATTCAGAACTTTGTGCTTGGTTATTCTCCTTTGCTTGATTAGGTCCCATTTGATTCTAGTTAAAATTCATTATCTCCCTTCCTCCTTGTTTCTCTTTAATTCTATTAACCTTTGAGTGATTCCTTAAATTTTAAAAGGTAAGGTGTTAGTTAGCATGGCTCTTATAAGAGGGAGTGCATTTTGAGGCAACAGTACCAGATTTGAGTCAGAATGCCAAAGTTGACATTCTCGCCCTGCCATATATTAATTAACACGTCAGTCTCTCACTCAGTCTGAGTTTCATTGTTTTAAAATGCAGATAATATCTGCCTCCCAGAGTTGCAGTTTTAAACGATGAGATACTGTATGCAAAAGCATTTTGTAAACTGGAAAGAAATGTGAATAAATATAAGTTGTAATATCATGCTCTCAAATAGTTGAATTTTACCCAGGTTTCCTACTCACTCTCTGGTTGTCATCTCAGATGGATAAGTCATTGTTTTTTATTCATAATTTGGCAAACATTTTAAACTATTTTAGGTGAAAGTACTGAGGAAGAGTTGCTGAGAAGACTACAACAAATTAAAGAGGGCCCACCACCACAAAACTCAGATGAAAATAGAGGTAAATTTTGCTTGGGGGTGGGGGGAGGGGTGGAGGATGGAATGGATAAGGAGCTTCCTAATGATAAACGTCAGCCAAAGATAATCTAGCAATGGCACAAATTAATTTGGTGCTAAGTAACTGCTCATAAAAACAACTGGCATTTTCTTGATATTTGGTGAGAATGTTAACTTTTTTTTTTCTGCTTTACCTTTGGGTTTTTTGTGTTAATTGGAACATAGTGAGGAATGGCCTATTTTAAATGTGATTTTTTTTTCTTGATTTTCCACCTCCATTGAAATTTCCCCCTACCTACTGTATTATTCCTTCCTTATAAACATGAGTTCCTCACCAGCAGAAAGACATGTTGCATTCTCTAATCTGATGGTTCTCAGTGGGGTATAATTTTGCCCCCTAGGGGACATTGGCAATGCCTGGAGACATTTTTGGTTGTCATGACTGGGGGTTTGCTATTGGTATCTAGTGGGTGGAGGTCAGGGATGCTGCTAAACATCCTAAAATGCACAGCACAGCCCCCACAACAAAGACTTATCTGGCTCAAAATATAAATAGTCCCACTGTTGAGAAATCTTGCTCTTACCTCGGGTCTGGTGTTTCTCCCTCAATGTGAAATAGGGAATTTGACTAACATAAGAAGCCATGATAACAGTTAGGTTCTCGAATGTGCCATTATATGTACTGTGCTAGCTTCAGACTATTTACTTGGTCTGATCTCCAATTTCATGTTAATTTAAAATCTTGGTAACATGAAGAAGTATTCAAATACTTTTAAACCTGTAAATCTTGTTTATATTTTTGCAGTGACTAAAGCAGTCTTGTATTTTTAAATGTCCCATATTATCAAAGGCACTTAAGTCAAGAGCCTAAAGAAATGTAGACTAATGAAAATTTGACAAAAAAATGTAATTTGAACTAAAATATTAGCCCTGTACCTTAACTGGTGTTTACCTTGGTTGATTACATTAGTGTTGACAGTGGACTGAAAAAATGTTGTCATCTGACAGTCCACAGTGGTATGTTAGGCTCTGTATATGATGAAGTGCTAAAAATAGAGTTCTTCCCAATTCCCTTTTTTTAAAAAAAAATTCCCTAAATTTCTCTACGATTAGCTTGCTCTTTTAAAATGGAATTGAAACTTTCCTGCTTTTACTGCAAATCAATGCAGTATGGTTTACAAAAATCTGTAAATGTGAAATCTGTTCAGAATCTTTGTTCTTTTTTTCTAATATGAAGTTTCTGAGTACTCTTACATGATTTCCTAATTTTAATAGTTCCTTTTTCTTCCTCTCTTCCCTCCCTTTTTTTAAAAACAGGTGGAGACTCTTCAGATGATGTGTCTAATGGTGACTCTATAATAGACTGGCTTAACTCCGTCAGACAAACTGGAAATACGACAAGAAGTGGGCAAAGAGGAAACCAATCTTGGAGAGCAGTGAGCCGGACTAATCCAAACAGTGGTGATTTCAGATTCAGTTTAGAGATCAATGTTAACCGTAATAATGGGAGCCAAAATCCAGAGAATGAAAATGAGCTATCTGCAAGACGTTCTAGTGGAGAAAGTATGGACAACAACAGCCAAAGGCAAGTGGAAAATACACGATCTGAATCAACATCTGCAAGGCCACCCAGATCAGAACGAAATTCAACTGAATCATTAACAGGAGAAGCCCCACCTACCAGAGGTCAGAGAAGGGCAAGAAGTAGGAGCCCAGACCATCGGAGAACCCGAGCAAGAGCTGAAAGAAGTAGATCACCTCTGCATCCAATGAGTGAAATTCCACGAAGGTCTCATCATAGTATCTCATCTCAGACTTTTGAGCATCCTTTGGTAAATGAGACTGAGGGAAGTTCTAGAACCCGGCACCACGTGACATTGAGACAGCAAATAAGTGGACCTGACTTGCTAAGTAGAGGTCTCTTTGCAGCTTCTGGAACCAGAAATGCCTCACAAGGAGCAGGGTCTTCAGATACAACTGGCAATGGTGAATCTACAGGATCAGGCCAGAGACCTCCAACCATAGTCCTTGATCTTCAAGTAAGAAGAGTTCGTCCTGGAGAATATCGGCAGAGAGATAGCATAGCTAGCAGAACTCGGTCAAGGTCTCAGACGCCAAATAACACCGTCACTTACGAAAGTGAACGAGGAGGTTTTAGGCGTACGTTTTCACGTTCTGAGCGAGCAGGTGTGAGAACCTATGTCAGTACCATCAGAATTCCAATTCGTAGAATCTTAAATACTGGTTTAAGTGAGACTACATCTGTTGCAATTCAGACCATGTTAAGGCAGATAATGACAGGTTTTGGTGAGTTAAGCTACTTTATGTACAGTGATAGTGATTCAGAGCCTAGTGGCTCAGTCTCGAGTCGAAATATGGAAAGGTCAGAGTCACGGAATGGAAGAGGGGGTTCTGGTGGTAGTAGCAGTTCTGGTTCGAGTTCCAGTTCAAGTTCCAGTTCAAGTTCCAGTTCTAGTTCCAGTTCCAGTCCTAGTTCCAGTTCCAGTGGTGAAAGTTCAGAGACTAGCTCAGAGGTATTTGAAGGCAGTAATGAAGGAAGCTCATCATCAGGCTCATCAGGTGCCAGGCGAGAGGGTCGACACAGGGCCCCAGTAACATTTGATGAAAGTGGCTCTTTGCCCTTCCTTAGTCTGGCTCAGTTTTTCCTCTTAAATGAGGATGATGATGACCAACCTAGAGGACTCACCAAAGAACAGATTGACAACTTGGCAATGAGAAGTTTTGGTGAAAACGATGCATTAAAAACCTGTAGTGTTTGCATTACAGAATACACAGAAGGCAACAAACTTCGTAAACTACCTTGTTCCCATGAGTACCATGTCCACTGCATCGATCGCTGGTTATCTGAGAATTCTACTTGTCCTATATGTCGCAGAGCAGTCTTAGCTTCAGGCAACAGAGAAAGCGTTGTGTGATTAAGGTCTGAACTCTCAGCTATGTAGCTGGTATAGTGATGGGCAAACAGGAATCACTTGCTTTATGTCCACTTTTTGAGTGGTGCTTAAATGTAAAGTAGCAACCTGAATTGAGTCATTGCTTTCTGAATGAATTATTGTCCTTTCTCTAATTTCTGTTCCAGAATAAAAGGAAATATTTAAAAAGCAACGTTTTAGGACATAAAAATCTGATTTCAGTATCAGTAATTGTTATTACTGATGATTTATCATATATAGTTGTCAGTTTCTCCTTTGTTATCTTAAAAGATCTGCCTTAGCAATGGCTTTTATCTGTTTCATGTTGATCTTTAAAGTTTCCTATGCCATAGGAAAGAGGGGCGAAGGAAATTCCCAGTTTAGACTAAGTTACAGTACATGTTTCCTAAGTGATTGCTTAAAGCTATACTGTTCCCAGTTATTAGTTGGCACAAATTCACCTACATTCTGAATATCATTTGTTCACCTTTCAGACAAGGTGATATTGGACATGTCAGTGTAAATAACACTAAGGTTAGGATCTTCTAAGTGTATAACTGTCTCCTAAGCCCATCACTGTGGCACACTGTAGAGTGAGCTTATAGTTTAATTGAGATATTTATCTTGTGGAAATATTAAAAAAAAAAAGCCTATGCTTGTGTAAGTGAAAAAAAATCACATTCATTTGTTTAAAAATGTAAAGCTATTTTGTAGAGGCTCAGTACTTTTCCAATGCACTGTTGTATTAATGCGTTAAAAATTGTAAAGTACCATGCTTAGAAATGAAAAAACTGCTTTTTGTGAGCCAACATAGTAAAAAACACACCAAACAAAGTACAAAGCTGCTTTTGTAAGTGTGTAGATGTAAGAGCAGAACATATCTATGATATTTAATGTATGTGAACAGCTACTGTGACATGCAAAGGAAAGGACAGAGTGCAGAATTGAACTGCATTGAAGATCAGTGGAAATTGTTTATTTTAACTTGGATTTAGGCAGGAAATGAAAGACAGGAGGAGTAAAGAAAACTGCTTGGAAGAACTTAAACTTTTCATGAAGACAGTAGTCATACAGATGTGAGTGAACTGGTTTCATATGGTGAGATCCTGGACACAGTATTCTACTTGAGCAGATGACGCAAATTTGGCAGAGCTTTGGTTTAAGGAAAACAAACCACTAGCCCTTAGCACAAGTTACACTGATGTTTTTTACAAGACTGCTCCTCAAAAAAAAAAAAGAAAAACCCAAAAAGCAAAAGATGGAGGAAAGAGACTATAAACCACTTTTAGCATAGGAATTGAAGTTGGTGCAGATGTATGTACTAATAGGAAAGTCTCAAATTTGCATTGTTTTCGAGATTTGTCATTCAAGGTACCGGTGCCCACTTGTTTAATGTTTTGTTACTATCTCTCTAACACAGACCTAACATCTCACATTTAAAGACAAGGTGAAGAATTAAGGGATTTTTATTCTTTGTGGAAAGTGAGTCGTGTTGGGTTATTTGAAATTGAAATTTTAAATGTGCTGCCCATATTTGAAGTTGAGAATGCTGACTCACAAATCTATGGGATATGCACTTTATGTTGTTTCCTTAGTAAGCTTTGTGAAGAACCCCAGTACTCTTGCCAACTTTCTC